>NW_003852401.1:13644717-13777739 GCF_000181295.1 Otolemur garnettii | reverse complement strand
AATCTAGTATTTTAAAAAACTGGTATTATTGTACCTCATTATATAGTTAGTTATTTAACCAGAACTCTACAACTCAACATTTGTGTTATTTACCATCTTTTGCTATTATAAAAATTTAGGGGCTTCTAAACTAGCACTGGCATCACCCATATGAAATAATCTTTCTGGAAGAGTCACAATCCTACGCATAAAATTGAGTTTAAAGTGACAGAAGTAAAGAGATACACAGATGGATACCTTGTACTTGTCAAGGGAACAATACAAGAAGATGACATTTTAATCCCAAATATTTATGTACCCATTATTAACACTCCCAGATTTATAAAATGAACCCTAATTGGTCTGAACAATACAATAACCTACAACATTAGGGACTTCAACACCCCACAGACAGAACTGAACAGATCCTCAGCAGAAACTAAATGAAGAAACAATGGACTTAAACATGACTCTAGAACAAATGCACCACTAGACATATACAGAACATTTCACCCCAAATACTACTGAAAATACATTCTTCTCATCAGCTCATGGATCATTCTCCAAGATGAATCATATCCTAGGACAGGAATCAAACCTGAACAAATCTAAAAGAATAGAAATCACACCTTGCATCCACAGTGGAATAAAAGTAGAACTCAATTCGCACTCCCACACAAAGTTGTGGGAACTAAACAACCTTTTGCTGAACAACAGCTGAGTAAATGAGAAGTTAAAGAAGAAAATCATTAGATTCCTTGAACAAAATGACAATGAAGAAGCCGCAAGCTATCCAAACCAGTGGGATACTACAAAAGCAACCCTATGAGGGGACTTTATTGCATTAAATGCCCACATCTAGAAATCAGAAAGAGCACAAATCAACAATCTTTGCAGTTTTTGGCTGGGGCTGGGTTTGAACCAGCCACCTCCGGCATATGAGGCCAGTGCCCTACTCCTTTGAGCCACAGGTACTGCCTCACATAATCTTATATATACACATCTGTGGAATCTAAAAAAGGCTGAACTCATAGAAATAGAGAGTAGAATAAATGATGATTATTGGAGGCAATAGGGAGGGAAAGTGAGTAGGAAATGAAGAGTCGTTGATCAAAGGGTACAAAGTTTCAAATAGATAAAAGAAATAAGTGTTGAGATATTGTAGCAGAGAGATTATAGACCATAATAACAAATCATACATTTCAAAAGAACTAAAAAACCAAATTTCAAATGTCTCACCATAAAAATGGTGAGGGATTGAATTCATTAATGACCTTGATTTAATCATTCCACATTTTATACATATATTAAAGCATCACATTATACTCTATAAATGTATACAAGTTTTCAATTCAAATAATATTTTTATTTAGTTATTTAACTGATAAATAATAATAGGGTATATTTGGGGGTATAATATGATGTGTTTTATCTATTTATAAAGATTCAATCAAGCTAATTAACATACTTATTACCTCACTATCATATCATTTTTTGTGGTGATAAAATTTAAAAATCTATTCTTTTAACAATTTCAAAATATGCTACATATTATTTTAACCGGGTCACCATATGGTCAATAGATTACTAAAACTTAAAACTCTACAAAATTTCCTTAACTGGAACTTTGTACATATTAAAACTCTACAAAATTTCCTTAACTGGAACTGGTGACATATTTTCTTCTTCTTCTTTTTTTTTTTTTTGTTTTTTTGTTTTTTTGTTTTTCATTTGCATTTATTTAAACACAGTTCTCAAAACATTTGAGTGAAATTGGGCTTCCTTTGGTAAGCAAAGGACCTGAAAATAATATTTAAAAAATGAACAGGGTGAGTCTTCAGTTCATCCATGACACAGGTGTAGTGTTCCCTTCTCTTATCCCACACTTCAAAGCACCCAGTTTTTTCATATGGTCTAAAGCTAGAGGAACAAGAGTACATTTGTGGTGGAATGTATTGTTACTTTCTGTTTGAAATACTATTGTACCCTTTTAACAGTTTTAAGAAATAGCCTTTGAAGGCATATATTGTGCAGCTCTTCTTACTCCCTGCTATATATATTATTACAGATTATGTAGAGGCTGACAAATCCACACTAATATAAGCATTAAGCATTTGTTGTGTTGAAAGATTTTTAGTTCTAATACTAGCAGTACAGAGTTACAGAGCATAATTTTTAACACTTAGTTGCAGGTATATTAAGTATGGTATGTTTCATGGACTGGAGAAAACAGCCATCTTGTCTTTAAATTTACTACTGACAACAAAATCTGAACAGTTCTGCTAAGCACTGATATGTTAGAAAGAAAAGTAAAAATCAAACTGTTTATTGTTGCTTTTTGCCATTTGGTAGCATTTTACACAGGCTTCGATCTTCAGTATACCCTGGATTCAGTAAAAAACCCTTTTAAATGAAGTTTTGTACAATAGAAACTTCTTAGCTGTCAAAATGTAGACTGTAAAAAAATACATGCAAAACATACTTTCCTGAAAGCGCTTAACTTTGAACAAAGCACCAAACTACACAAATGCAGAATGAAAACAGCATTTCAACTCCACCAAAAGTAGTCATCATAAAAGGGGTAAAAGTCATCTAACTTCACTAGGCATTGTTCACTTTTTAAACGAGACAATAAAAAATATTGTCCACAAACAATACCCCACCTGTAGGGTAGGTTTCAGAAAGTCTTCAGCTTCATGTTTCAATACTGACGAGGTGAATACGATCGAGATCTGGAACGTGATCTGTATCCTCCACGACTATAGTAAGGAGAAGGTGACCACCTTGTATAAATCTGATCTCCTGGCTGCTGTCGTGAGCAGCTCTCCATCCTCCTCCTCCTCCACCTCCTCCCCTGTACGACCTGCTACAGTAGTCTGGAACATCATAGCCTCCGATCATACCCTCTGTCGTAATAATCCCGACGGCGTGAACTGCCATAGGTAGGTCTTCCCATGTAAATTCCTGGTGTTGGGGTATGTGGCCTTTTTGTTATAGAGAAATCAACTCTGATCCTACCACCATCAAGCTCCATTCCATTGGCACGTTTCTTAGCTTCCTTGGCATCATCTACATTGTCATTTTTTATGAGAGACAGGTCTTGCTCCTGCTTAGTCTGATCTCAAACTCCTGAGTTCAGTCAATCTACCTGTGTTGGCCTCCCAGAGGGCTAAGATTAAAGGCTTGAGCCAGCATGCCTAGCTATTTGTTGTCTTTGTATTTAGTTGTTTGAGTTCCTTATATATTTGGGGTATGAACTCATTATTAGATATGTGGTTTTCAAATAATCTTTCCTAATCTATGAGCTGTTTGTTAATTATTTCTTTGGCTATATGAAGCCTTTTAGTTTGGTGCAATCCCATTGGTATATGCTTTTCTGTTGTTGCCTATGCGTTTGGAGTCTTAATGAAGAAATCACAGCACAGATGGATGTCATAAATGTTTTCCCCCATATTTTCTTTCAATTACTTTAAAGTTTCTGATTTCACATTTAAGTGTTTCATTCATTTAGATTTATTTTTGTATGTAGTGTGAGATAAGGACACAGTTTTATTGACCTGCATATGGATATCCAGTTTTTCCAACATCACTTATTAAAAAAAAAAACAAAAAAACGCTTATTTTCATGCTAAAAACTACTCAGGATATTAGGAATAGAAGAAAATTACCCTAACATAATAAAGATCATAGATGAAAAGCACCTAGCTAACATCATACTTGATGGAGAAATACTTAAATTTTCCTCCAAGATCAGGAGCAAGGCAAGGAAGCCACTCACACCAATTCTATTCGACGTAGAAGCCTTAGCCAGAGTAAGTAGGCGAGTGAAAGAAGCAAAATGCATCCAGATTGGAATGAAAGAAGTAAAATTTTATGTTTATAGAATACATTATCTTATATGTAAAAACCCCTAAGGATTACACACATACACAAACACACAAAAAAAAATTATTAGAACTAATAAACTAGATAAACTTTCAGGATACAAAATCAACAAACAAAAATCAGCTGCATTTCCATACATTAACAACAAAACATCTGGAAAAGGAATTAAGAAAACAATTAATTTAGAATAGCATTAAAAAGAATAAAAAAGTTAGAATAAATTAACCAAGGAGGCAGAACTTGCACACTGAGAACCGTAAAATATTGCTGAGAGAAATTAAATAAGACACAACTGGAAGAAACCCTATGTTCATGAATTGGAAGACTTATTATTATTAAAATGTCCACATTACCCAAAGTGACTTATAGATTTCGTACAATCCTAATCAAAATCATAATGACATTTTTACAGAAAGGCAAAAAAAAAATTGCTAAAATTTGGATGGAAGCATAAACTACTCAAACAGCCAAAACATTCTTAAGGAGAAAGAACAAAGCTAATAGTCTCATACTTTCTCTTTTCAAAACATATTATAAACCACTATGGTGCTAGCACAAAGTCAAATGTATAGACCAACAAAACAGATGTGGAACCCATAAATAAACCCATGCATATATGGGCAACTGATTTTGAGCAGGGAACTCTGACTCACAATGGGTAAAAAGCAGACTCTTCTACCAGTGTTGCTGGAGAAACTGAGTATCTACATGCAAAAGAATGAAATTGGACACTAATCTTACACCATACACAAAAATTGACTCACAAGGGATTCCAGACTTAAACATATGGGCTAAGACTATAAAACTCCTAGAAGAAAACATATGGGAAAAGCTTTACGACATTGGTCTTGGCAATGATTTCTTGGATATGATAGTGAAAGCACAGACAATAAAAGTAAAAATAGACAAGTGAGAAAGCATCAAACTAAAAAGCTTCTGCTCAACAAAGGACACAATCAACTGAGCGGTGAAACAACCTAGAGAATAAGAGAAAATATTTATGGACCTAAATATACATGGAGGGATGAATGGATAAAGAAAATGTGTTATGCACATACAGGGGAGTATTATTCAGCCTCAAACAAGAAAAAAATCCACAGTAATCAGATTATGTGTCTGCAATACATTAAGCCAAGTGAAATGAGTCAGTCACTGAAGGACACATACTGCACAACTCCATTTCAATGAGATATCTGGCCCTATGTGGTGGCTCATGCCTGTGATCCTAGCACTCTGGAAGGCCAAGGCAAGAGGATCACTTGAGCTCCAAAGTTAGAGACCAGCCTGAGCAAGCTGGTGAGACTCTGTCTCTACAAAAAACAGAAAAATTTGCCAGGCCTTGTGGCTGGCACCAGTAGTCACAACTACTTGGGAATCTGAGGCAGGAGGATGTTCGAACCCAGGAGCTTAAAGTTGCTGTGAGCTAGGCTGATGCCAGGACAGTCTAGCCTGGGGCAAGAGTGAGACTCTGTTATAAATAAATAAATAAGATATTTAAAGTACTCAAACTTATGGAAGCTAAAGGGGGCCGGAAGAGAGAAATGGGAAGTTGCTATTCAATAGGTATAAAGTTTCTGTCATGCAGGATGAACAAGTTCTAAAGGTCTGCTGTACAACTTGCACCTATTGATAAAAATGCTGTATGATGCACTTAAAAATTTGTTACAAGGATAGATCTCACATTATGTTTTTTACCATGATACATTAAAAGAATGTTTAGGAAGGTTCATGTCAATGATTGCACCCATGTTACCAGGAAAAGAACTGTGCTAAGAAAAACTTGATCTAATAGAGTAGCAAAGATTTTTTTACTCAATGATCTTAGGTTACACACATGTTCCCATAGAACTCAAGAAATAACTTCGTTGTTAAAATTTCTGTAGGAAATATCTTATTATAAATATGAGTGTGACATTACTGATTTTCACATTTTTCTTTTGCCATGGCAACACTTATTTTTAAAACAATGTTTGAATATGCAAATGTCTCTGGGACTTAGAGTCTTGCTCCATCACCTTCAAATTTTACAGCCCAGGGGAAGTTTCTGAGTGTCATTATGCCTCAGTTCCTAATATGTAAAATAGACTTACCTACATATTTTATGGGAGATTTTAGTAAAATATAATGGGATTAATCCACACAAATATATTAGAGAAGTGTATGGCCCATAGGAAGCACTCGATGAATAATAGTTACATTTATACTTCCCAAGAGATATGGTATGATTAAACCAGATAACTTTGACGTCCTATGGAAGACTACTCAAGCAAGTGCATGCAAAGCCAGCATTGAAGCATGAGTTTCCTGTCCTGTGCTTCCCGGGATTTGCCTTTGGCTCATGCTCATGCTCAATCAATGCACGGCCCTCTGTTGTGTTATTGACATAGCACTTAGGAGGTTTTCCTTTTCAAAAATAGTCTTTAAAAATGATCATGAAATTTATTATTTCACACCATAAATAGAACTAAGAGGTAGACCAGTTTTTAACTTAATTTAGCAACTCACCTGACCCTGTAAGGACACGGGTCTTTCTGTCTTTATGTTTGGTTACATTTTATTCAGCACCATCACTGTTCTATCTCTGTCTTCATGTTGGTTCTCTCAATGAGGGCAGCAATAGGCAAGTGGAGAAATGCACTTGATAGATTTGTGATCCGGAGAGGTGCGAGACAAAGAGAAAGCAAAAGAAAGAGTGAGAGAGTAAAAGAGAGTTAGAGAGTTGTCATCCAGTGTGCAAATGTGTCTTTTTCTTCAGTCTGATTGGGCCGTATCAAATTCTAAGTATGTTCTTGGATGACTAGAAAATGCAAGCTGATTAAATTGTTATAATCAGGATCTCTTCTGAAATTATTAAAACAATGAATATCTGAAAAAAATTGGGAGAGAGTCAATGAAAGGAAGTACACATTAATAGCCTGCCAACCACATCGACTCAACTCACCTCCCCTAAAAATACACAGCATGTAATAAAGCAATGTATGTATGAAAAATCCATGTTAGGTTAAACTCTTAGGACAGTCAATTTATCAAATATGTATTTTAGGTTTTTGAAGTTTCACTAAACTTCAGTACATATAGATCTCCTGAGGATTTTGAAAAGTTTTCTCCTCAAAATTACATGATTAGTTATAGATATTAAAATATCACCATAAATGTGAGTCAAAATAATTTGATTTTATTTATTAAGGTTATTATTTTCCTATTTTTTTCTTCCTCTTAGAGCTCGCAGGATATCTAGAATCTTTAGATGTAGCAGGAAGAACCATAATTTGTGATTCCCAATATTGTGTTTTAAAAATTGTTTATTAGTAGACTTGAAACTACACAAATTTAAATGTTACAAATAATTTTCTGCATTTTACAAAATATATTAAGTATATTTAGAACTAGCTACATAGCCAGTTGGAAGAAAGTGTGAAGAACAAGAGCGGAGGTGGTTAGCGAATGTCTTTTAGTACATGATCGGACTCTGAAGATGTTTTAATATGCTGTGGGTGTACCAGTTAAAAGACTAATTGTTAACATGAGAGAAGAAACTGAGACAAGTTTAAAAACAAAATGATGACAATCATTGATTACTTCTTTCTTTTTTTTTCTTTGTAGCAGAAAGTCTGACTTAGGTGTTCAAATCATGAAGTCATTTGCAGAGAACACATTTATTAAAAGTTCTCAGTAGATTTTCTTTTACCTATATTTAGTATAAAAGTAGTGACTATTCTTAGCATAATTATTCCATTATGCTTCATATAATTTCATTGCTCTTGGTCTGAACAGTGACAAACTAATTATTTCTGCCCAGATTTTCGAGGATTATCAACTCAGTTGCTGACATTTTCCTACAGGCTACATCCCAGCACCCATTGTTCAGAGTATAGAGTTTTGCAGGATTAAGGTACAAGCAAGGTTAGAGCAAAGAGACATACATAAGCCTTGCCAGCTTGTGGGTAAAAAATGGAGTCAAATTAACCTCGATTTCAAGACTTGAATATCACAGATTCATTTCTTTGTTGTTATTGTTTTAGAGGGTTTTTTTTATTAAATCATAAACACATAGATCATGCATATATTAATGCATTTATGGGGTACAATGTGTTGCTTTCATATAGAATTAGGAATACTTACATCACACTGGTTAATATACGCCTCATCTTGTTTACTGAATTATTGTGTTAGGACATTTATACTCTATGCTAATAGATCTGACATGTACCGTTGCATTATGCACCATAAGTGTGATCCCATCATTCACCCTCCCTCAATCTGACCTCCCTGCTCCCCTCTCATCTCCCCTCCTCCCTCCTTCACCTTGCCAATACCTTAATTTTGGATTTCTAGCCTCCAGAACTGTGAGACAATGAAAGTCTGTTGTTCTGAGCCGTCCAGTTTGTGGAACTTTGTTATGGCAGCCCTGGAAAATGAATACAGCACATTTTAGAGAGTGTCTGAGATCCTGGGATTAAAAAGGTAGATCAAAATGAGCCTGTGATCTGTGACTATTTTCCCTTAGACTATCATTTTGAAATATTTCTCTAAAATTTCTCCCATAGGGTTCTAAAGTCTTATTAATGTTAAAATTAGCTTCTGAAACTCTTCTGAAACTCTGAAACTTTAAGTGTACATTATTTTTATATGTAGCATAAATACCGAGATGTATGATAAAGTAATTGATAATAACAAATATTTTAAATTTTTTAACTTTTTAAAACCTGCAAATCCTTTCAAACTGTGAGAGCACTTTCAAGAATAAGAATACTACAAAGAACTCCCATATACCCTTTAGCCTACATACAACTATTAATATCTTACTCCATTTACTTCATCAACCACCAGACAGATAAACAGATAAAAGTATTATATATATATATGTGTGTGTGTGTATGTATACCTGAACCATTTTTAAGTTAGATATACTATTACTCTTTACCTTTAAATACATTAGTATGAATTTCATTAAGAATAATCAAATGGAGTTATCAACCTCAGTTAGAGTAGTATTGGTACATCTAATAAATTTAACATAGATTTATATTAGATATAATCTATCATCTGTGTTTCAATTTTTCAGTTGACCTAATATCCTTCATAGCATTTTCCCCACTCTCCAATGAAGGATCTGGTCTAGTTCACATATTACACTTCATTGTCATGTCTCTTTTATCAGCTTTAACCTGGAGTATTCCGAAACTCTTCATCTTTCATGACCTTGACATTTTTGAAAAATACAATCATGTATTTTTTTTTTAAATAGAACATTTTCTTATTTTGGCTTTGTCTGCTGGTTCTCATGATTAAATTTATGCTGTATATTCTCAGTAGGATGACCGACATAGGTGATATATCTGGACATACACAAAAGCATGTAGCCTCTCATTGGTGTTATTAATTCTGAAATATTTAACTTTGAAACACCCAAAGTCTTGCTTGATTTTTCCACTGTATAATTAGCTATGGTTTTAATTATTATAACTGTTATACTTATTACAGTTTTTTCCTCATGAAACTCATAAGCAGTTTGTGGGGAAATGCTTGAAGATGATGCAAATATCTGGCTCCTCATCAACAGTTAGCAGTCAGCAGTGGTTGCAAAATGCTAATTTTTCAACTTTAGCACATTCTCCACATTTAGCAGTTGGCTCTGAGCAATCTACTATAAACACAGACTCTTCCTTCTTTCCCACTTATTTAGTTATTTCTCTATTTATTATTGGTATGGACTTATGAATTTCTATTTTTCCAGAGTTTATAATTCATTTTAGTACTAAATAATGCTGATAATCAAAGTGCTCAGGTTTGGCAAGAAGGAACCTATTCACGTGGTTTTGTCCTTTCGGTATTCCCCTCTTCCTTTATGAGATCTTTTCTGCTTCACCTTATACCTACCCTGTTCCACCCTCAGAATCAGTCAAGCAGTTAGAGTTCCTTTACAGATGATTAGTACTAGAGACCAAGACCTAGGAACTGAACATGCAAGATTGGAATGTCTTTGCTTACTGATGCTTAAAGAGCTAGGAGATACAATATATGCATGTATATACACAAATACATTCACCAACCTCCAAATATACACATACATATACTCACATTTTATACATAGGCATATATTCATGCATACATATCCACATTTCAGAAATAATGAGTTCATCTTAGCACCACCAATTCCAATTTACCACCAAAGGATACTTTATTCCCTGTTCTCTTCTATATTTTTATGTCTCTTCTTTATCAGTGAAAAGCCTAGATGCCAACAACATCAACATAGATCTTTATTTATTCATTCACTTGTTCACTTTTTCTATTCAAAATTGTTTCAGTTTTGTACATATCACAAAACTATTTTAATTAGAACAAATGAAATACCTTTACTCAAGTATAGCTCTCCTTCTTTTTTATACTTTGGTCTTTTATTTCCATAGTGATAGGAGGTTTAGGTTCTATCAAGTTCCAAAACCTGTACTCCTCTCCTTAATAATATTGATGTATAACCTTGGCTCTGGAATATTTGTTTTATTACCAAGGAAAAAAATTGAGAATGAAGAAAATCACCCTCTTTCTTATGTCAAGTATGAACATTAATTTTGAAAGGTAAGAGGTTGGAATTGGTTTGAGAAAAGGGCATTGCCAAGAAGGCATCCCGTACACCTCAAAAGCCCTAGAAATGAGAAACTGAGATATGTAAAACAATTTCTAATTTTATAGCATTGAAAAATTTTAACTTGCCCTTTGTTTTGCTATCAGAATACAGTACAACCTCTTATAGTTGACCACTTCTCTACATTGGCCATCTCCTTAAGTTGATCTAATTTTCACAGATTGGATGTGCCAAATGTACATATCAGTACAGTAGGCCTAGTTCTTTATGTTGACCACCTCCATATCTTGACAGTTACAGTCCCTTGGGTGGTCAACTTACAGAGGCTCTACTATATATATTGCTTCAGAACTAGATTTCTGGAGAAGCCAGAGTTTTGTTCACATATAAATGGGGATGGAATAATTTCAATACAGATTGCCAAGTTTTTGCATATGGAAGAGGAAGTACTACATTTAATAGTATAATAAAGGAAGTTACCATGCAATAACATTTCCTAAAGCATGATTCTTGTGATACTAATTACCTGGCAGCATTATCAAAAGTTAGATTCATAGTCAAGTAAATTTGGAAAATTCACTGTAAAATACACTAAATATGTAGAAATTTTTCTCTAAGAATTATTAGGATCCTTATTTTGATAATGTAAATTGTGTGTTGCCAATATGAAATGCAATCACCAGGTCCATATACTAGAGTTTAAAATAAATTATAAGCTTACCTCAGAGATAGTGCAAGTTTGATTCAAAGCCACCTTAATAAAGCAACTTTGCAATAATGTAAGTCATACAAATATTTTGGTTTTTTCAGTACATAAAAAAGTTATGTTTATACTATCCTGTGGTTTATTAAATGTGCAAAGGCATTATATGTATCCTCCTTAATTAAAAATGCTTTATTGCTAAACAAATTTTAGCAATCTTCTGAATTTTTAGGGAGTTGTAACCTTTTTGCTGGTAAGTGATGATTGCTGACTGATCAGGGTGGTGGTTTCTGAAGGTTGGGATGGCTGTAGAAAATCCATAAAAGAAGACAAAAATGAAGTTCCTACATCAATTGAATCTTCCTTTCATAAAAGATTTGGTGGCATTTTATCCACAGTAGAACTTCTTCCAAAATTGTGTCAATTCTCTCAAACCTGATGCTGCTTTCTTCACCAGGAGTAAAGATGTTGTTTCTTCCATCTTAAGAAATAACTTTCTTTGCTCATCTGTAAGAAGCAACCAACATCTCCTCTGTTCAAGTTTTATCATTCCAAGAAACCACTTTTTTTGACCAACCCTAAGAAACAACTCATCTTTTCAAGTAATTGAATCACATCATTAGTGTCTACTTCTTGTTCTAATTCTTTTCCTATTTCCACCACATCTATAGTGACTTCCTTGAACCCTTCTAAGTAACCCAGGATGTTTGGAATCTTCTAAATTATTGTTAATGATATTTTGACCTCTTCTCATAATTCATGAATCATTTTAGTAGCACATAGAATGGTGAATCCTTTTAAGAACAGTTTCCATTTACTTTGTTCAGATACACCAAAGGAATCACTATCTATCACTATCACAACTATATTCTTATGAAACCTGTATTTCTTAAATAATAAGACTTAAAAAATAAAAATACTCATTGATTCATGGGCTACAGAATGGATGTTGTGTTAAAAGGTATGAAAACAACATTAATCGTGTACATGTCTATTGGGATCTTGAGTGACCAGGTACATTGTCAATAAGGACTAGTATTTTGAACAAAGCTTACTTTTCTGAGTATTAGGTCTCAACAACAGGCTCAAAATATTCAGTAAACCATACTACAGACAGATGTACTATAATCCAAGCTTTGTTGTTCCATTTATAGAGAATAGGCAAAGTAGATTTAGCATAATTCTTAAGGACCCTGGGATTTTGAGTGTTAAATAGGCATTGACTTCAACTTAAAGTCATCAGCTACATTATTCCCTAACAAGAGACTCAGCCTGTCCTGTGAAGCTTTGAAGCTGGGCACTGGCTTCTCTAATTTAGCTATGAAAGTCCTAGATGACATTTTCTTTCAATAGTTCTGTCTGTAGTAAAAATCTGTGTTCAGCATAGTCACCATCATCAGTGATTTTAGCAATAGCTTCAAAATAACTTGCTTCGACTTCTATATCAGTGATTGCTGACTCGCCTTGCACATTATGTTATGGAAATGGCCTCTTCCTTAAACTTCATGAATCAACCTCTGCTAACTTCAAACTTTTCTTCTTCAGCTTGCTCACCTCCCTCAGCCTTCACTGAATTGCAGAGAATTAGAGCTGTGTTCTGGATTCACATTTGGCTCAAGAAAATGTTGTGGCTCATTTGATTTTCTAGCCAAACCACTATAAATTTCTTCATGTCAGCAATCGGTCTATCTCTTTTTCGTATCATTCACATATTCACTGAAGTAGCACTTTCATTTTATTGCCTTCAATAAGGTTCCTTTTGCGTTCACCACTTGCCTAGACATTGGGCAGTATAGGCCTACCTCTCAGCCTGTCTCAGTACTTGACATGGCTTTCTTACTGAACATAATCATTTTTAGCTTTTGATTTGAGGCAAGAGGCATGTGACTCTTCATTTCACGTGAACACTTAGGTGTCATTGTAGGATTACTAATTAGCCTAATTTTGATATTGCTGTGTATCAGGAAATAGGGAGGATCAAGGAGAAGGAGAGAGACGGGGCAACAGCTGGTCAGTGGAGCAATCAGAACACTCACAGCACTTAACTGATTATGTTCACCATCTTATATGGGCACTGTTCATGGTGCCTCAAAAGAATTACAGTGGTAACATCAAATATCACTGTTCCCAGCTCAGTTATTATATTAACAGATATAATAATAGTTACAAATTTGAAATATTGTGAAAATTACCAAAATAGGACACAAAGACATGAAGTGAGAACATGCTGTTGGAAAAATAGTGCCAAGGGACACAAGGTTGCCACAAACCTTCAGTTTGTAAAAACACAGCATCTGCAAAGCCCAAAAAAGTGAAGCACGATGAAGTAAGGTCTGAATATATTTGTCTGTAGATTATCTTATGACACAGTACTAATAGTCAAAAAAACATACTTTGAGGAATGCTACCAGAAAGTAATAAGGGAAAAGGGTTTGATATATTTCTCCTGGTGGAGAGGTAGACTACAGTGCTGGTTAAACTGGCCCATGTTTAAGAATTCTTGGGGTAAAGGTAACATGGGCTGGTATTTGGGGTGCCAAAAATATAGAGACACAGGAGGTGGATTTTATCCAAGAAAAAAGGCCAAAGCTGAAAGCCAGAGAAGTCCCACATGTCAGCAGGTCGAAGGACTGGAAACATGAACCTGAAGGCTAAAGAATTAGTAAAAATAGAGACAGAATGAGAAGACAGACCCTTTCCACAAAAGTGGAAATTAAATAGGTCATAGGCTTCAAACATAAATGAGGAAAGAGGAACAAAATCTCCTTAAATTAGGTTCGAACCACTTAGTACATGAATGATTTGGCCAGAATTAAAGGAAAAAGGTCAGGAAAGTATTGCTATTCTATGAGATGAGAAGCTGCATTTTACTAACACTAATAGTTGTTTTCTGTCCACTTACATTCAGGGTGGTAAAAAAAAATCTTACTCACCACAGCCTTCCTGAGAGAGAAACCACTCGAGGGCATTAGCAGTCAGTCATTGGCAAAGAACCACACCTTATGTTCCAGAACACATGGATCTGAGCTCAAGCAATGTGAATAGGAACAGAAATAACCAAAATTTCACAAACCCAGACATTATACTTTCAAGTCTGAACTGTAAGTACTGCAGTCAGGGAGATGCAAACTCCCCGCTCCTGCTTGAACAGACTACAGATGACAAGAGAAGGGAACAAGCACCTGGAAAAAGGCATTTCCCTTTGCCATTCTTGGCAAAGTCTTGCACCAGTTCCCAAGTAAGAAGAGTCCAGGAGTAATAACAGAATCATTCTCTAGTCAGATGAGTTCACACTTAATTACTTAATATAGAGTATGGAGATTGTTCCAGAGAGTGAGGTCAGTCATTTCCTAGTATTCTTTCCATTTTATAAGATTCAAAAAAAAATGACCATAGTAGGTGATTTCAGGTAAATATTATGTACTATACACTGTCATGGAGAGTCTAGTAACCAGAACGGAGAAGCCATGCTGGCCATTTGCCTCTTCAAGAGAAGCCTAAATAAGGCTTCCTCTTCTCTGCACATCATACATGCCACCTATGCAATTCTAAGAGAGACCCTTGCTTTACCTACGGGCAAAGGCAGATCCATTGCTAGAAATACCCATTCTTGTGATCATAAAGCACACGGGTCATCAGCAGTCAAGCCACCCTGGAAGTAGGCAGTTTTTAAGCCTCCCAGGACTACTCCTGGGTTGATTGTGTCCAAGCCATGGCTACCCCTTCAAAGGGATAGATTAATTGGCAAAAAAACAAGTTAGTCATTTGAAGCTTAAAATAGTCAAACAACAATAACAAGGGAATGATGTAAATAATCTTCCATATGTCTATGCCATGGCAGGATGGCAGGTGGAATGTGGCAGTGGCACCAAGCAGGCTGACTTCCACTCATATGCCACTTCTAGGCTGGGAGAATATGGGGGCTTTATTTGGCTTTTCTACACTTACTGTGTTTTCACCATACAGGTCTCCTTTTAATGACTAAAATCGTGTCTTTCCCAACTCGAGGCCTTTGCATGTGCTGTTTTTCTACAGAGAGTACTCTTGAGTAGCTGGTCACATGGCTGGCTACTTCCCATCCTTTCAGCTCCTACCTCCTTTTTTTTTTTTTTTTTTTTTTCCAGTTACTGGTTGGGGCTGGGTTTGAACCAGCCACCTCCAACATATGGGATGGGGCTGGTGCCTTACTCCTTTAAGCCACAGGCAGCACCCTCTTTAAGAGGCCTTCTCTGATCCTGCTCCTAGATTGTCTGGTACCATTTCCTCTGTCTCAGTACTCTTTTATATTGTCTTTATAGGAGTTATAGCAATCTACACCAGCATATTTATTTTGTTGATTTACTTGTTCGTGGTTTATCTGCCATACTCTCAGCATGCATGAAGGCAAGGACATTATTGTTTATTAAAAAACATCTGTTGCCTTTGTCTTAGTTTGTTCAGGTAACTATAACAAAACACCATAAACTGGGTGTTATATAAATAGCAAAACTTTATTTCTCACAGTTCTGGGGTCTGGGAAGTCCAAGATCAAGACACTGGCAGATTTGGTATCTGGTGAGGAGCCACTTTCTGATTGATAGGTGGCCTTCTTTTCCTATGTTTTCAGATGGCAGACTCCTTGACACATATGGATGTTAAATATATATTTTTCGAATAAATGAGAATAGTAATAGTACCTTCCAGGCTTGTTTTTGAAATAAACTGAATAAACCATATAAGAAAATCTAACTTAATTCCTGGCTCATAGTGGTTATCAATAGATGTTAATGCCCTCCATTAAATGCAGCACCCATTGAATACAAACTTCAAAGACATTGACTTTCTAAAAATAAAGTGTAAGTGGAATACTAAAAAGATTAACATCGATGTTTGGGAGCTTTCTAAAAGGAGGGGAATATTATTTTTAAATATATAATTCTATCTTAAAATACTCCAATATTCAAAGTTAGTATTATTACCTTTTCCCACCCACTTTCTTATTTTTTTAAAATTGGTAACAGAAAGTGAAGAATACAAGATATATTACACTAAAAAATGTTAACCATACTATTTGACAAGCTGTGAATTCGAGCCAGCCTTCTGATCTTTCAGCCTGTGCTAATTATTGTTTTATCCAATAAAAATATACAATTCCTTTTGCAAAGAGATGGAGCTACATTTCACCAGGGCTAAAACACATAAATTCCACCTCCCTTGCCCCTTTCAGGAAGCTTGCTTCAAAAGGTTCTCCTTTGCTCTATCTCTCCACCAACAATAGTTTTGTCTTTAGTGACAAGCAAACCTGACTAAGGTCATCTAATGAGAGACAAACATATTGTTACTCTATCAGCTGTCAGAATTGCAGGTTCATTTGTTAAATAGTAGTTTCTTCCTTGGTCACTTTTCATAGATAAAAGAGAGTCATTTTATCTAAAGGAAAAATGAGCTGAAGAAAATAAACTGTACCATTTGTTAACCATGTGGTCGTGAAATTCTTAGATGGGGGAAATGCAGTAGTCCTCATTTGCTGTTTCACTTTCAGTGATTTCAGGTACCCACGGTAAACTTTGGTCCAAAAATATGAAATGGTACATTCTAGAAGTGAATGACTCATATTTTATAACACATTGCATGCCCTTTTGAATAGTAAGATGAAATCTCATTTTGTTCTGCTCTGTCCCATCTGGGACAGGAAACATCCGGTACCCACATGCTGTGTATGCTTCCTGCCCTATAAGCTGTGACTGTTTAGGGAAAAAGGTAGTTCAGTACTATCCGCAGTTTCAGCCTCCTCTGGGGGTCTGAGTGTCCACTGTGTGTACAGGAAAAAAGGTAGTCCAGCACTATCCACAGTTTCAGGCCTTCCCTGGGGATCTGAAGGTGTCCAGTATGGGTGGCAGTATAAAACCCAGAATCAAGAGATTTTTCTGCTTCAAAATAAAAATGGACCAAAGCAATTATTATACAATCCTTTAGTTTACACATGAAGAAACTGAAGGCCCAAAAAATTAGATGAATTCCCAGGTGGATGTAAGCAACTGACCCAGTCCCACATCCATCATTCAGGTTGCAAAGTCCACACTGATCTTCTACTTCCATAATTTCTTTCCTTCCTCTTGGCCTAGTTTTCCCTGACAATGCCTTTTCCCAAGCTCCTAGCTGTTCAGCTTTTGCTCTGGAATGAGATTCTTTACCAGATGGCCCTAAGAATGAAAATCATTCTTGAAAATTTTGTATTGCATGTTTCCATTATTGCTAATAATATGTGCTTGTTTTGTTTTTGTTTTTCCCTCACTCACATGCTGTGGAGACATTCTCTCCAAAATAAATTCTCAATCAAGACCATTCTCCTCTGAGTGTCCAAGAATAAGCAGTCTTTAGACACAAAGAGGATAAGAGCTGTCTCATCCCCCTCTGTGTATTCTCTTAGCCAAGGCATTAAAGTTAGATAAAAAGAATAAACTAGCGTGGCCTGGGCTGCCAACTGGACACCCGTTACCCAGAGCGCACACTTTTCCACATACACAGAAAGCAATTCTTCCACGGAGGTCAAGGAATCCTTGAGGGGAGGGGTGTATAATTGTAGCAGACCTGATTAACCCTGGTTGGCAGATACTTAGAACAGGATCCCCTGTTCTTTCCATTCATGTAGAAGGCAGAAGAGGGAGCAGCAGAAATACTTCCTCCAAGGAAATTATGCCCAGTGATAGGATAGTCTCAGCTTGACTCCCAGAATTAGAAAAACTACACAGGCTCCCTCAATAAACAGAGTAATAGATATAGAAAGACTCCTTCAGTCAACCAGTTATTTAGGGCCTGCAAAGTGCTGGGGGCTGTGCCAGAGACCAGAGCACCAGAGACAAACAGGACAGCAGGTTCTGAGCTCCATCAGAGGGCTGCACAATGCATGTGCCAACCCAGACCTTAGCTGCCTCTGTCGGCAGGAGCAGCCCCTCCTTCAACAGAAATTACTTCTGCAGTTACCTACTATTTTGCAGTTACCTACTTTTACTGTTACAGCTATGCTCTGGGAAGCATATTAAGCTTTGTGAGCAACACAAATATCCTTAGCCTTGTCTTCAAATAAAAATTCAAAATAGGTGAGGAGCCAAGATACATAGAGACACTCAAAAAGATAAATTAGTAATGAAAGAAAGTCATATCTTCTACTGTTCTGAAATATTCTATATCTTGATCTAGGTAGAGGTTACATGAATTTTATGTAAGTTTGTGTATATCTAGAGAGAGAATCATTAAAGTATATACTTAAAATCTGTATAGTATTTAAAGAGTAAAAAAAGATTAAAATTATTTATTTTACATTTATATATATCCTCATAAAATTCCAAGAATAATTTGAACCTTTTTTTCAAATATATGCACAATTACCAGGTTACAAAATAAATAAGAGAAAAAACTGGAGGAAAGAAAAATAAAGGCAGGAAATAAAAATAAGAAGCCAGAGTTAATGCTATTACCCCCCAAATACATGCCATGAAGTCTTACTTGTTACTTGTGGTGGGCTGCAATTCTGGCTCCAAGCCTATGAAAAGAGGGAGACATGACTCACATGACCACAAGATAAAAACAAAACAGCAGCTCAGGAGAGGCCCAGCTATTCTTGGTTTTAAGGATTGAGAGGCATTTTTCCCATGGGCTTGCATGAAAAGGACACTGTAAAATGTACCAAACTATGTCCCCGATAACATCCATACAATAAATTTAATAATGTTTTTTGCTGGGTTGTTTCATTTGAAGTTTTTCTTTTTTCAATGTGGGCTAGTGGTATAATAACAGGAAAAACAATTATATAGAGGCCAAAATGGAACAGACCAGGCTAGGAAGTATTCTTTAGTTCTTATTCTTAGACTATTCTGTTAGTTTCAAAGCAGAGGAGTAGCGATGTGTTGTGGAGAAATTCAGAAAGGCTTCATTAAAAAGGAGATACTCACCTGGGCTTTGAATAAAGATAAGAAGCCATGATCCCGGTTGACAAGAATGACAAGGTCATTTCAGGGGGGACACAGGAACATGTAGAGACCAAGAAGTGGAAGAAAGAATGTAAAGAAAACCACCAGGTTAGGCTGGTTTAGGAGGAAAACAATGGGCAAGAACACTGAAAAGGGAAGTGGAGGCCAGGCATGGGAAAAACTGTAGGCCAGGCTAGGAGGTTCATTCTTCATCTCAGAGATAAAGGGTAGAGGGGCACTGAAATATTTCAGGCTTTTGGACAGAATGATATTTTTTTCTAAAATCTGTTAATATTGAGGGACATTCATCTGACTACCTTTGCCCAGATTGATCAGAAAAACATGAAGGCAAACAAATTATACACACTTCCCCAAGGACTAGATGATGACTCTTCGAGGAAACATCAATGTATCCTCAGTTTGCCTGTACATAAGGTTAAAGAAACGGCTGAAGATCATTATTTCTAAGGCAACAATGAACCCACATCCACAACCATCAGTTAAGTTAGTTCTCTCTCCTGGGCCATGGTTTAAATTTAGGCTGTGGTTTGAAACAACAACAGAAAGCAGCTAAGGAAACCAGGAAGGAAGCTTTGGATCTTTCTCAAAGCAACATGGAAAAGAAGGGAGAGATGGAAAACAAAATATCTTGAGAGGGGTTGGAAAAGATGACCTACTCCTGGCACTAAACACATAAAAGGCGAGGAATGTTTATGCGTAAGCTGGAGAGCAAGGCTGCCTCCCTGGCCTTCCCGCTGGAAAGGAACCATGTTGCACAGACCTATATACCGGGGGCATCACTCCCTCACATGACTTGGGTTGCTAAAGAGAGGAACACGCAGGCATTCCAACTGCCCTTTCTTTACAGAGAAAGGCGATCTCCTGCCATCTCTGGATCCAAGGATTGCTAATAGCTATTTGGAGTACCCCATGTTTGGTCCCTTCATTTCTTTGCTATGTTTGCAAAGTCAGCATACCTCACAATTATGTGTACCGTTTTGAGCCTTGTACAAAACCCTCAGATTCCTTTTTGGAATACCTTTGTGTCTCTTTGTGTGTCTTAACTGCTGGGACAGTCATGGTGAACCTCCTTCACAGTCCATGAGGAAAATTAAACGAATACAAAGGCATTAGAATCTTTCTTCTATTCTGATCTGGTTGATTAATAACATGTATATTGTTTCCTGTTTTGAACAATTTACCCCGTCTTTGAAAATAATCATAATAAGAGGCTCTATTTGCTGGCCAAAGGGGCTGCCAAAAGCTGAGACATAAGGTCTCAGACTGGAAATAACATCCACTCCCAGTCTTTTGGAAGCCCAAGTTCTTTCACTGGTAGCTGAGAGACAGTGTCATGTCGTGCCATAGTGCCCATAGGCACAGCTTGGTTTCTCTAGTTCTCCATCTGGTAAAACGGTCTGTAGGTTAAACACTTCTGGTGCCATGGAAAAAGCACTTGACTAAGAATAAAAACAAAACCTAAATTCTCATTCCAACTCTACCATTTACGATTATAATGACACTGGGTTAACGCTTGCTTTTCTCTGATTTTTCAGCTATAAAATGAGACTTACAATCCTTTTCCTCTACATCCTATGGGTTAGCGCTGAGAACAGAATCTCGATCATTGAGAACATGAATAACTTTGTCACCATAAAGCCAGTACATACAAGCAAGAGCAATCAATCACTTTTACCTTAGTGGAGCTTTGCTTTGGAGAAGTTTAGAAAATCTCTGTTTGGAGAGAAACTTTCATAATGGGATAATTTCTACAGGGTCTTAGATCTTTGTTGACAGAAGGAGATTCTTCATGTGACAGTCTCAGGGTGAGGATTTCCTCATTTCATCAGTAGATTGTGATGTTACTCTGCCTCTCTGAGTGTGGGAGTTGGTGGAGATGAAGGAGCCAGGAACTTTGTTAATAAATCAACCCTGAGGGCGGTTCTCTCTTGTAACTTCACATCTTATGTAAGGTAAATGATGAAAAAAGTTTCTTTCTCTTACATTGTACATTGGCCCATTTCCATTCTTCCAGCCATGTAGATATGCAGACTGGAATAGAGCCTGGACATTATATAAGGCAGCCCTTGCACATGAAGGATGACCAATGGGCAGCTCCAAGGCTAAGGGACTCATGCAAAGTTAGCTAACCTGCTAGCCAATGGGGCTCATACAGTTTTCAAGCTCACAGATGTCTAGGTCTAAACTTAGCTGAACTTATGAGACTCTGGGTAGCTCTGAGATAGCTACTCACCTTCCTATGACTTTGTTTACTCATTTAAAAATAGATATGGAAAATGATCCTACCTCAAAGGGCTCTGGGGTAGTGTGAGCAATAAGAGACGGTGCCTTGCCAATTCACATTTCTTTATAAGCACTTTTCATGATTGCCATTTAATTAGAATAAAAACGTTTGAATTAAAGTCTAAGTTTTAGGATGATTTTAAACCTGCAGTTAGCTTATTTAGATGCATTATATATGATACATGTATGTTATAATATATAACATGTAATATATAGTACATATAATTATATGCACATATAATATAATAAAATGATTTTGTACCTTTTGATAATACAGTAGAAACCTCCATAGTTAACCAACTCCCTACTTTGACCACCTCCTTAAGTTGACCTAATTTTTATAGGCAGTAAAGTACATGTATTTATCAGTACAGCAGGCCTAATTCCTTGGACCACCTTTGTATGTTGACCAATTTGTCAATTCCTTGGGAGGTCAACCTAAAGAGGTTCTACTCATATTTATGATACATGCAACATAGTTATAACATACTGTTGTGTTAGTAATATATATAATAAATATATAATATATTTCCAGTAGCTAATATATATATATATACACACATATATGCACACATACATATTACATATACACTGTGCTATGGACACTGAAGACATAATTACTATTACCAATAATTTGCTGAAAATTCAAAATAATCTAAATTATTAAAATTTTTAATTAATAAATTGTATTTCTTTGGAGCATTTAAAACTTAATTTTTTTAAATCACAACTGTATACATTTATAGGGTATAATATGATGATTTGATATACAATGTGGAATATTTCAATCAAACTAACCATCACTTCACTTACTTTTGTGGTAAGACATTTATAATATACTCTTACTTGATTTGAAATGTACCCTTGCATTTATACATTATGTGAGATCCCAAATACCCTCTCCTGCCCTCTCCCCTGTCTGTCCTCTCCCCTAATTCATTCTGGATTGTCTTTGTGTTTTATCATTCATATGAATGTGTAAGTGTTTATATATTGGTTTCATAATAGTATTGAGTACATTGGATACATTTTTCCCATTCTTGAGATACTTTACTAGGGAGAATATGTTCCAACTCCATCTAGGTGAACATAAAAAATGTAAATTCTCCATCTATTTTATGACTGCATATTATTCCATGGTATACATATACCACAATTTGTTAATCCATTCATGGGTAGATGGACACTTAGGCTGCTTCCATGATATGGCTATTGTGAACTGGGCTGCAGTAAAAATTCTGGTGCAAATGTTTTTGTTGTAAAATGATTTTGGTTCATCTGGGTAGATACCTAGTAAAGATATTTCAGGATCAAATGGTAGGTTAACTTTTAGTTCCTTGAGAATTCTCCAAACTTCTTTCCAAAAAGTCATATTAGTTTGCATTCCCCCCAGCAATATAGAAGTGTTTCTTTCTCTCCACATCCATGTCAACAATCTGCAGTTTGGGGGTTTTGTGATGTGGGCTAATGTTATTGGAGTTAGATGAGATCTCAAAGTGGTTTTGATTTGCATTTCTCTGATGAGTAAAGATGATGAGCATTTTTTCATGTGTTAGTAGGCCATGCACCTGTCATCTTCATAGAAGTTTCTGTTTAAATTTCTTGCCCACAAAGAAATGGGGTTATTTGTTCTATTCTTATTGATTAGTTTGAGTTCTCTGTGGATTCTAGTTACCAGACCTTTGTTGGAAACATAACCTGCAAAAATCTTCTCCCATTCTGAAGGCTGTCTGTTTGCTTTATTTACGGTGCCCTTAGATGTGAAGAAGCTTTTTGGCTTGATTAGATCCCAGTAATATATTTTTTTGGTGTTGCTTCAATTGTCAGGGGGTTCCTTCTCATAAAATATTTCCCCAGGCCAATATCTTCAAGCATTTTTCCTGCACTCACTTCTAGTATTTTGGTAGTTTCTAGAGCAGTTTTATACCTATACCTGTCTCTATATGCACACAAGCTTCCCTGCTGTCACCATCCACCCAGCACAGCAGTAAAATATTGGTTACAATTGATGAACTTACATTGACATCTCATTACCCGGAGTCCATAGTTAATATTGAGTGTTGGCATTATACATTCTGTGGATTTTGACAGCTGTATGATGGCATGCATCTACCATTTTACTATTATGCAAAGTAGTTTCACTGTCCTAAAAATGTGCTGTGCCCTACCTATTCATCCATTCCTCCCCTCAACCCAGAAGAACCTCTGATCTTTTTATCATCTCCATAGTTTTGCCTTATCCAGAATTTCATATAGTTGGAATCATATGCTATGTAGCATTTACAGATTGGCTTCCTTCACTTAGTATATGCATTTAAGGATTTTTCATGTCTTTTCAAGGCTTGGTAACTCATTTTTTTTTTTTTTTAGCACTGAATAATGTATCATTGTCTGGATGTACCACAGTTTATTTATCTACTCACATACTAAAGCATATCCTGGTTGCTTCCAACTTTTGGCAATTGTGAATAAATCTGCTATAAACATCTTTGTGAAGGTTTTTGTGTGGACACAAATTTTTAATTCATTTGGGTAAATATCAAGGAGCACAATTCCTGCATCATATGGTAAGAATATATATGGTTTTGTAAGAAACTGCCAAATGTCTTCCTAAGAGGCTGTCCTGTTTTGCATTCCTACCATGGATGAATGAGATCCCTGCTGCTTTACATTCTCACCAGTGTTTGTTCTCTGCGTTTTAGATCTGGGCCATTCTAATAATAAGTGTGTATCTCATTGTTGTTTTAATTTGCAATTCCTTAATGATATATGATGTTAGTGTCTTTTCATATACTTAGTATCTGTCTATCTCGGGTAAGGTGGCTGTTCAGGTCTTTTGCCCATTTTTATTTGGGTTGTTTATTTTCTTAATGTTTAGTTTTAAGAGTTCTTTGTATATTTTGAATAATAGTTCTTTAGCAGATATGTCTTTTGCAAATATTTCTCCCAGTCTGTGGTTTCACTTCTCATGTTGTACACATTATCCTTCACAGATCAGAAAGTTTTCATTTTAATGAAGTCCAGATTATCAATTATTTCTGTCATGTATTATTCCTTTGGTATTCTATCTAAAAAGTCATTGCCACACCCAAAGCCATCTGGGTCATCTTCTCTGTTTTCTTCTGGGAATTTTATAGTTTTGCATTTTTTATTTAGCTCTATAATATATTTTGAGTTAATTTTTGTGAAGGGTGTGAGGTCATAGTCTAGATCAATTTTTTTTTGCATGACAATGTCCAGTTGTTTCATTACCATTTATTGAAAGACTATCTTTATTGTAATGTATTGGTTTTGCTCCTTTGTTAAAGAGCAATTGACCGTATTGATGTGGAACTATTTCTGGACTCTCCCTATTGATCTATCTGTCTATTCTTTTGCCAATACTACACTATCTCAATAACACAGCTGTGTAGTAAGTCTCACAGTCAGGTTATATAAATAAATCCTCTGACTTTGTTCTTCTTCAAAATTGAATTGGCTTCTCTGGGTCATTCTCCTCTCATACGAACTCTAGATTCAGTTTGTTGATATGCACAAAGTAATTTACTGGGATTTTGATTGGGATTACATTGAGTCCCAATTGGGAAGAACCAACACCTTGACAACATTGACTCTTCTTATTTATGAACATGAAATATCTATTTAATGTTTCCTTGATGTCTTTAATCAGTATTTTGTACTATTCTTCATATAATTCTTGCACATAGTCTATTAAATTTATACCTCCATATTTCATTTATTTGGTTAACAATGTAAATCGTATTTTGTTTTTATGTTCACATTCCACTTATTTATTATTTACATATAGGAA
The DNA here is from genome assembly GCF_000181295.1 of Otolemur garnettii. NCBI lineage: Eukaryota > Metazoa > Chordata > Mammalia > Primates > Galagidae > Otolemur > Otolemur garnettii. The sequence goes on along the minus strand of NW_003852401.1, from coordinate 13,752,519 downwards.
AGCATGGACTTTTGTGTATTAATTCTTTGTCCTTCAATGTGTTGACAATTGCTTATTAATTCCAGGAATGTTTTTGTTAATTCTTTCAGACTTTTTACATAGATGGATTAAATCATCTGCAAACACAGCTTTATTTCTGCCTTCTCCATCAGTATTTTTTTATTTACTTTACTTTTTTTTCTTGCATTAGCTAGAACTCTCAGTGTGATATTGAAAAGCCATGATGAGAGGGGACTTTCTACCATATTTCTGATCTTTGCTGGAAAGCTTGAAGTTTCTCATCACTCAGTATAATGTTAGCTATAGATATTTTGTAGTTGTTCTTTATTAAGTTTAGGAAGTTCCCTTTTATTTTTAGTTTACTGAGAGTCTTTTTATCATGAAATGTTGTTGGATTTTATCAAATACTTTTTCTGCATCCATTGATATGAGTATGCAATTTGTCTTGTTTGCCTTGTTGATGTTATGGATTGTGTTAATCACTTTTTGTATGTTGAACCACACTTGCCAACTTGGGAAAAATTCCAGCTGATTGTGGTGTATAATTCTTTTTATATGTTACTGGATTCAGTTTGCTAATATTTTGTTGAAAAAATTTGAACCTATATTCATGTGATATATTGGTTTGTAATGAATTTGTTTTTCTTTGAAATGTGTTTTACTATAGCTTTAGGGTAAGCTTGGGCCCCTATAATAAATTTGGAGGTATCTCTTCTAATCCTATCTTTTGGAAGGATTAGGATCTTACTTTCTCTTCAGATTGAAGACATTAGTAATGTTTGTTTTTTAAATGTTGGTATAATTTACTAGTGATCACTTCTGGGCTCAATTCTTTCTCTTTTGAGAGGTTATTAATTAATGATTATATATTTTTTCTAGATGTAGGCCTATTCAGACTACCTATTTTTTTGTGTGAATTTTGATGGATTGTGAGTTTCAAGGAATTGGTCTGTTTCATCTAGATTATCAAATGTGTGGGCATAAAGTTGTTTGTAGTATTTATTAAACTTTTAATGTCCACAGGATCTGTACTGACATCCCTCTCTTCCTTCCTCCCTCTCTCTCTCTTTCTCCCTTCCTTCCTTCCTTCCTGACAGAGTTTCACTCTGTTGCTTGGGTTAGTGTGCAGTGGCCTCATAATAGCTCATTGGAACCTCAAACTCCTGAGCCCAAGCAATCCTCTAGTTTCAGCCTCCTGACTAGCTGAAACTATAGACAGGCATGATCAGGCTTAACTAATTTTTTAACAACATAGTCTTTTGTTGCTCAGGCTGATCTTGAACCTCTGGTCTCAAGTAATCCTCCAACCTTGGCCTCCCAAAGTGGTTATATTGCAGGTATGAGCCACTGTTCCTAGCTCTCTCTTTCATTATTTGATTTGTATCTCCTCTCATTTTCTTAGTTATCCTGGCTAGAGTCAAAGAATCATCTTTTGATTTGATCATGGTTGATTTGATTTTCTCTAATGATTTCTTGTCAAACTCACTGATTTTTGCTCTAATTTTTATCATTTCTTTGTATCTACTTACATTTGGTTCAATTTGATCTCCTTTCTCTATGAAAGCTTTCTGTGCTGGAAATTTAGATGATTGATTTTAGATAATTATTTATTTTCTAGTGTTTTCATTCAATGCTATGCATTCCCTGCTCAGTACTGTTTTTTGCTTCATCTCACACATTCTGATAAGTTGCATTTTCTTTTAATTCAAAATAGTTTTAATTTCTCTTGCTATTTATTCTCTAAATCTGTGTTATTTAGAAGTATGTTGTTTAATTTCCAAGTATTTGTAGCTTTTCCGACTATCTTTTTTTATTGTTTTCTAGTTTAGTTGCACTGTAATTTGAGAGAAAACATTGTATAATTTTTATTCTTTTAAATTTGTTAAGATATGTTTTATGGCCCAGAATTTAGTCTCTCTTGGTAAATGTTCCATGTAAGCTTGAGAAGAATGAGCAATCTGCTGCTTTTGGATGAAGAGGGTGAAGAAATCTATAGACATCAATTATATCCAGTTGGTTGATGGCGCTGTTGAATTATTCCTTGTCTTCACTGGATTTTCGGCCCACTTGATCTGTTAATTTCCTGAAGAAGGATCTTAAAGAAGGATCTATGACAGTGGGCTCATTTCTTTCACCTTGCAGTTCTATTAACTTTGGCCTCACATGTTTAGCTTTCTCTTGTCAAGAATCTTGTTAAGGATCACTATATCATCTTGGAGTATCGACCTCTTAATCACTATGCAATGCCCCTCTTCATCTCCAACTTTCTTTGCTCTAAAATCTACTCTATCTGAACTTAATACACCTACTTCTACTTTCTTTTGGTTAGTGTAAGTATAGTATATCTTTCTCTTTACTCTTAATATGTGTCTTTATAGTTAAAGTGGATTTCTAATAGACAACACATCATTGGGTCTTAGTTTTTGATCTGCTCTAACAATCTCTGTCTTGTATTATAATTGTATTTATACCAGTCACTAAAATTTGAAGTGATTATTGACATAGTAGAATTAATATCTATCATATTTGCCATTGTTTTCTATCTGATTCCCTTTATTATTCTTTATTTCTATTTTTATCTTCCACACTTTCTCTGCCTTTTGTCGTTTTAACTGAGCATTTTATATAATTTCACTTTTTCTCATTTCCTAGTATATGAATTATACTTCTTTCTAAATTACATTTTTTTAGTGATTACTCTAGAGTTTGAAATACACATTTACAACTAAATCCAGTCTACTTTCTAATAGATCTATACCATTTCACAGGAAATATAATTATGTTTATTTTTTATTTTATTTTACGATAAGTCTATTTCTTTGTATATTTTTATTGCACAAGTTCTTTCTTTTTTATTTCAGATTAATGTGAAGGTACAAACAACTAGGTTACAAACTTTTACAATAAAAGTACCCTATTACAATACATTACTATATTCTCTCATAGTTGTATCCCACACCCAAAAGCCAATACCCTTACATTGTTGAACAGCTTATTTCTCAAATGACTTATACTAGTGTATATGTTCTCAGATAATGCTATAAGATTGCAAAAACTGCATGAAGATAATAGTTTCCCAAAGCCTTATAAAATATATGGGTCCTACCAGAGCTTATGCAAAATCAACCTGAACTTTTATCTATTGTTGTAGGCTATATTCCCATATTGAAGTTTCTATAGACAACCATCACCCAGATGCTCTCATTTCTCACCAGCCTACATGGATTTTCACAGAGAATGACAATTTTCTCTGTATAATCACCACCATTGAGAAATACAGGAACTGGACTTTTTATATTTTGTTTAGTGTTGCTTTATATCTTTTATATTTTCTTTAGTGTTGCTTATGTCTTCCTACCCCTGTGGCCCTTTCCTCTTTTCTGGTCTCTTATTCTAACTCCCAGTTAATAGCCACTCTCTTCCGGAGTCCATGCTAGAGCAAGGACACTTTTGTACTCATTAGGTTGTTAACCAATTCCTACTAAAGTCATAGGTTTGAAAGTGAACCCAATTTTGCACTTATGAGTTGAAAACTCACTAAACTTTGCTGCACAGTCTTCTCATTTATAAAATGAGGTTCATGACAGGGTCTCATAAGTTTGTTGTATCATGATTAAATCTTAACATTAAGTTAATGTTCATGACTCACCCAACACAATTTTGATCTCAATGTCACTCTGGCCTCTTAAATTAGGCTCACTTACACTGGCTTTCTCTTCAGCAGAGTGGAGATAACAGTACCTATTTCATAGTAGTGTTGTTCTGATGAAATAAAATAGCAATGTAAAATGCCTCGATTAGAACTAACACTGAAGGAATGTTAGCTTTTGTTGCCTTCCCTGATAATTTCCTCAATAATAATGCAGTAGAGTTTGCACATCATTGCTTTTTTAGAAGACCCTTCCAATGGAACCCACTTTTAGACCCAAGGGATAAACTGTAATGGTAAGAATTGCAGGCATTGAAGACTGAATTTTGGAGTACAGAGCTATGTTCCTATAATCTCAACCTACAGATAGATATTTCATTAAAATTAAAATGTTGCCCTACTCTGTTCACATATTTCTAAGAGTCTTGATCATCTACATTTTCACTAAAGAGATCCATGATTCAGCACATCTAAAAATGGCTGGACAAATACTCCTCACCCATCATGGGCTACTGTACCCTTCTTAAAGGAATATTAACAATGATAAATCTTTATCTCTCTCCCAGTTGTGACCATCTGCACTTCATACTCCAGCACTTCTGTACTAAATTATAATTAATATGTGATCTGTCTGTGCTACTCATCCATGCTGAGGTCTTTGCCAATCTGTCTGTTCATCCTTGTGTCCCCAGCACTAATCATAGTTCTTGGCATAAAATATGTGCTCTGAGGTGGTGCCTGTGGCTCAGTGGGTAGGGCACCAGTCCCATATACCAAGGGTGGTGGGTTCAAACCCAGCCCCAGCCAAACTGCAACAAAAAAATAGCCGGGCATTGTGGCGGGTGCCTATAGTCCCAGCTACTCAGAAGGCTGAGGAAAGAGAATCACCTAAGCCCAGGAGTTAGAGGTTGCTGTGCACTGTGACGCCACAGCACTCTACTAAGGGCAATAAAGTGAGACTCTGTCTCTAAAAAAAGAAAAAAATATGTGCTCCGTTAATATTTATTAATTAAATAATACATTTGATGAGCATTAACGTTAGTTAAGCATAATACCTGGTTTAGTCTTTGTCACAATGTTATGAAATGGGTGTTATCACCATTCCTAATTTATAGACCGCAGGACCAAGTCTCAGACTGTTGTTGCCTGTTTAAGTTCCTACAACATAGGTAGCAAAGGTAGTATTTTAAGGCAGGTTTTTTGGCTCAGTGATGCACCAGTCAAGGCTTAACAATTAGTTTTCTAGAAAACAAAAGCCTTGATTTGTAGCATATGCCAGTATTTACATTGTAAATACTCCCATCATGACCAATGTGAAGCTACCCAAGTAACATCAATGGGTTTGCAAAATTCCTGAAATTTAGCAATTGGCTCTCACAGGAACTGGCTTCAACACATCACTGCTTTGACTCCAAATTTGGGGTGTTTCTAGCTAAGGCAAGGCTGGTAGTCAGATTCCTGTCTTAGTGACAGATGCTCCCACCAATAGTGACAGCAAAACCACCACCTGTAACCTCTGGATGTTAATAACCTCTGTTTTCCAGACTATTTTGTAGCTGGCCATATTACTAAAAGCTATACTCATCAGGAATGCTCTTCCTTCCCCTCACCCCTCAAGTCCATTCACTCCTGCCTTTATACATAACTTAAGAAGAAGATTTTAAAGTAAAAGCCTTAAAAAATTACAGTCTTCTGACTTCCTTCCTTTAAATAATAATTAAAGTGAAAAATCAATACCCTGTTGGCAATTTATCAGGGAGGCCTTCTCTGAACTGTACAGTTGTTTTGTAACTGGAATGGCAATTGATAAGTTGTCTTCATGTTCAAATAACTATGCTATTATGTGAAACTGCTTATCTTCAATGTCTTCAGGCAGAAAAAATGTTCAGCAAGCCTCACCAAGTCTCTAAAGTTTTCCCTGGATTGTCTGCGATGTCTTGGAATGCTCCAGAATCCACACAGGCTGATTAGAGGGGAAGCTTTCAGCACTCTTAAAAAAAAACTCTCACGTTATTTTCTCCCTTGGGAAGCTGCACAAGAACATGTTGTATTGGGAGTGCAAAGCCGCTGGGTCAAGGGAATCATTTCTTTGTGACTTGGGGATTTCTCAGGGCCAGAAATGTTATCCAAGTTTCATCCCTGTGACTGAGGAAAATTGCATCAGCTGCTCACAGGATACCAGATCCCAATAGGACATGTATTTAAGCCATGTCCTGGATGCCAGACACTGGAGCACAGCTTCCAGATGCATGTGTGAGTGAGTGCGCTGAGCTGGTGTATTCTTTCAGGCTTACTAGCAAGTTTCCAAAAAATAGAGGGAGGGTGGAAGACCGTATTAGAATAAATAAGCCTTGTCAGGAAGAAACATGGGGCCATTTCTGTGTGCATGTGTGTATACACTTGGGTTTATGTGGTTCAGGGTGTATATGGGTAAAAACACATGACTGGGGACAAAGAATATAGGCAGTGGGTTTGGAGGAGCCTGCAGCTGAAGGCCAAGAAACTTTCTTCTTGTTCCAGTTCTGCTGCTGTCTACCTCTGCGTCCCCGAATCAGCACTTAGCTTTTCTTTTCCTTAATTCTCTTGAATAAAAACATGGGGGTTTGAAATCGTTATAACGAGTCATTTCCTTCCTTTTCTCAAATTCCTAGATTCCAGGAAATGAAATTAAATTACACTTTCATTTTCAAAAGTGGCTTGAATGAGAAAATTTTCAAAAGAAACAAAAGATATTCGTGTGGTAGCATTTTAAAAACAAATTATTAATTTAGGATTTAAGAAAAACTCTGATGATTTTTTTTCTTTGACCAAGGCTGTATCACACACATCTGGATAAAAGTGAAAAAATAATATGCCAATCACCCAGATGGCGCTGAGTGTGTGATATCTGTCATCATGCAGGCCAAACACCTGGGTGATTGCATTCGTTTTCACTCTTCAGCCAGATGTTTTGAAACCATAGAGGTATGTCTTAGATTAAAAAAAAAAAAAATGAATACTTTGTAATCCAGAAAGCCGAATGGGGTACAGGAAGAAGGAGAAAAAGGAAGAAAATGAGCAATTTTGAAACACCTACTTCCTGCAAGACAGTGTTCCTCGTATATTTAACCTTCATAAGAACTCCACCAGACGTTATCTCCAACTTTAGATAAGGAAACTGAGGCTCCAGAGTTTATATTATTTGCCAATGTCACATATTGAAGTCATAAAGTTGGGATCTTAATGTATTGTGGAGAGAACTATTAGAAATAAATGCAATTATATTACAAGTAAAGAAACTGAGAGCTAAGGAAGATAGAGTTACTGCATAAATAAGAGAAACATACACAGAGGGATGGACACAGGCATAATAAGCACTGCTACTGTTGTTTTTCTTAACTTTTTAATCTAAACCTATAACAAGTGTTCATGGAAGGAATAATAAATAAATAAATAAACAAACAAACATCCCAGGAAAACTGGTCACTGTTGCTCAGTGTCTCGGTTGTGCCCTGCATTTCTTTGGCTTCAGCCACAAGGGAAAATTGAACCTAATTGTTTCATTAATCACTTTACCTCCCTAGAGTCAGGAATTTCAAACTATTCTGTAGAAATAATATAGTTTATTATACAAATGTGTGCAGAAGAGCATGCAAATACATGAGTGATGACTTACTGGGGGAAGATTCCAAAGATGAGATTTTAACATTTCTTCATAAATAACCTCGGGGGGAACTTCTGCCCGCATATGGTAGAAGCCAAGTTGGCCCAACCCTGAGGTTCTCACCAACGGCTTGATCTTTGGGAAATAATGAATCAGATTCCCTCTTATTTATAAGCCAACGGACATAAATTCTTGAGCCCATTTGGAAAAGAAATTGAAAACACCTCTTACAAGATGCTGGTGTCTTATAGGGTAGAATTGCTGACTCACAACCAGTGCCTAATTGTTCTGATCAGAAAGACCAAAAGAAAAGAGCTGATTAACCTAGTCCTAGAGGATTGTCAAGAAACAAGCACAGAAGAGACTCACTCTTTTTCTTTTCTTCTCTTTTCTTTTTTTTTTTTTTTAATTGAGATGGAGTCTCACTAAGTTGCCCTCCATGGAGTGCTCAGGTGTCACAGGTCACAGCAATCTCAAACTCTTGGGCTTAAGCAATTCTCTTGCCTTTGCCTCCCAAGTTGCTGGGACTACAAGCGTCTGCCACAACACTTGGCTATTTTTTGTTGCAGTTGTCATTGTTGTTTAGCAAGCCCCGTCCAGGTGCGAACCCGCCACCCTCAGTGCATGTGGCTGGCACTATAACCACTGTGCAATGGACACCAAGCCAGAAGAAATTCACTCCTACAAGACTACTCTACCTAGCTCTCACACAGAAGAAAAGATAATTTCTTGGGTCTTGAAGAGAGAGGATCATGCAAATTTCTGGTCACAAGTTTACAATACTCCAGTTACTGACCTGCAGGTTAGGGCATTGGGAAGAAAATTAATTTTCTAAATAAATATAAGGATGAGAATTTACACAGTAAGGAAATAGGGGTGAAGGAGGGCAGATAAGTGTATAAATGTTAGTTCCAGAAGACGAGCGAACAAGTTGGAGATAACGCAGCCTTTGGAAACAGAAAATGCTGTTGAATGTTTTCAGAAAAGGAAATAAATCATAAAAGAATTTGAAATGCTTTTTATGGGCCAAAGTAGAAGGAAATTGAACATTAGTAAGATTTTGGAAAGAAATTTTGTGTAACTGCATTATTTAAATGTTAGGGGGAAAATGATCAAAGCAGCCAAAATTCAAAAGGAAATAATCTTTTTGGAAAACTTAACACACACATGTCTACAAACATTTAAGGGACAGTGAAAGATTATGGAGGCAAATCACGTGTCTATACAGTCAGATCCTTTAAGAATTTTATTTAAAAATAGCACTGAAATGGAAGTTTTTTTCTAGTTTGTTTTTCAGTTCTTTCAAACAAAAGAGTAAGTCATAAATTTACTACTCAATAATTTTTACAAAATAATCCTATATAACTCTCATTCACATCAAGAAACAGACATTGCCTCCTGCACCTTTCTGGTCACCTCCCATCTCATGCCCTGCCTAAATCTAAGCAGTCTCCCATGGTTTCTTATGTGGTAGCTTTCTTTTATGTTGTAGAGTCTTAATATATATAATCATGCAGTATGTACTATAGTCTTATGCCACATCTCATTATTTTGGTCAATGGTGGGCCACATACTATGTGATGGTGTTCCCATAAGATAATAATGCTGTATTTTTACTGCACTGTTTCTATGTTTAGATATGCTTAGATACATAAACACCACTTTGTTAAAATATCCTATACTATTCAGTACACTACTGTGTTGTATAGGTTTGTAGCCTGGGAACCATAGGCTATACCATACAGTATAGGAGTGTAGTAGGCTATACTGTCTAAGCTTGTGAAAGTATAGTATAGGATATTCCTGCAATGACAAAATTGCCTAATGACATATTTCTCAGAACATATCCCTGTTGTGGAGCACTGAATGACTGTATTTTGTGAGTCGCTTATTTTAACTCAATGTTACGTTACTCAGATTCACCTATGTTGTTCCAGATGGTTGTAACTCCATTTAGCATTTTTCTGTATAGTATTTCCCATGAGTATATCATGGTGGATTTAAGCATTCTATCCTGGACTGATGTTTGAGTAGGATTTTTGTCGCCAATTAATGTACGTGCCTTTTGGTGAGCATATGTATGATATTGTTATTTTCCCAGTAAAATATGCTCACATTAGTAGTCATCAAACTTCTTCCTTTTTGGTTTGGATTAGGCATCCAGTGTGATAACACAATTTTATTTCGTATCGTAATTCTGAACTCCATAGCACTGGAAACCATTTTCAGTTTCCATCTGCAAGTTTAATACATTTCTTCATACTTCTGTCAAATAATTTTAGAACATTAGATATTTTTAAGTCTATTTTAAATTAAAGTGTAAAATATCATATAATCCTGTTCACCTCCTACCCTAGGAAGACTATGGAAAGAACTAAAATTGATTACCGTTGCCAACAGGCCAGAATTTTGTTTTGTTTTTTTAAACAACCTCTTCTCAGCCTCATGACCATAGTATTCTTAAGCTAACTCAGATTCTTTTCCTTTAAAAGAGAAGAAGTTATAACACATTCTGGTGAATTTATTTTGTGTATTACTCCTTTGCTGGGTAACCTTTTTAAAAATTACTCTGCAAGGAACTCTCCAAAAGAGTAATTCACCATGATTAGATATTCCAGGCACTATGATCTGAGTCGAGTAGGTATCGTGGGAGAGTGGAATTCCAGGCACTATGATCTGAGTCGAGCAGGTATCGTGGGATAGTGGAATTCCAGGCACCTCAAATCCATGATGTTGGCATGCATTTTGCATTTATAACTGAACTTCAAGAGGCCCGTTGAGCACTAATTTTATCACAACTTAATACTTACTTGAAAATTATTTCATCTTTATGATAAAAGATTTTAAAATTTGAAGAGCTCCTGTTAATACTTTTGGCCATGGCTGGATGGGACCAATCAAGGGCCAAAGGAACAACAGAGGAAAACAGACTTCACAAGTGACCCGATGTCTGTCTCACACTCTGAAGTTTGACTCCTTACCCTCAACACTGGGCCTTCTCTATTATATTCCTATTCTTCATGCTCATTTGAATAAGATATTTTACTCCCATATTCAACTGCAGTCGTCCTATGATAACTGGTTAAAGTTTCCCTCACAGATAAACATAATATAAGGCTAAACAATGGAAAGTGATTATTAGATTTTATTTTCCATGAGATTAGAAAATAAACTGATGGCATAAAAGAATCAAGTCAAACATTAAAAAGTCTTTTAAAAAATTGTTTAACTTGTGATTTGATAAGATCATAATGTCTGATGGCATAAGGGACCATCCAGAACTGGCTTTTCACATTTTGTCTCTCCTATGTCCACAGCATGGCTGTGATATAACTCTTTCCCTATAAGCCCAGACAGTTCCTTGGAATCCTTCTTGATACAGCTCTATGGGTGGCTCCTAGTAATTAGTTGAAGTAGGAACATGAAATGAAAATGCTTTGCCATTCTTAATTTAAAAACTGTAAACCCAGATGCTAAAATAGTTCTGGCATCTCAAATGGCTTTGTGTAGGTATTAGTTAAGATGTGTATTCTCTTTAATTGAAGAATAGGGGATTTAAAAAGTAGTAGAAGAGTGAAACCAAAGAAAACAAGGGAAATATAGGTAGGAAGAAATTATGAGCATCTGGGAATCTGTTTGAGGTTGTTGTATCTGCATACTAAATAGCAGCTGATTGTGCATTGGAACAGACAGGATAGATAGCTTGGGAATGACCTATGACAGTCATAGTTGAGAGAGAAGTATTTAAGCCAGTACTAAACAAAATTAAAATAGTTAAATTGATTTAGTGGATTGAACTTAAGGATTTTTTATTTATTTTATTTATTAAAAATATTAAGGAGATACAAATGCTTTTGTTACACAGATACTTTTCATAATGCTTAAATTGGGGCTTTTACTGTGCTTATTGCCCTACTAGAGTTCACTATCCCCAGTAAGTAGATTTTTGCCCCTCCTTGTGTCTCCCCTCCAGCCTTCTTGTTTTCCAATGCCCTTCATATTTCTTTGTGCCTATGTGTGCCCACGAAGATTAGTTCCCAAAGGATTATTTTTAATTTCTGAATTTTAAGTTAAAAAAGTCTACTTAGGTTTAATTTTAAATTAAAAAAAATAAGATATGCAGACCAGTTCAATGAATTAAAGTGACAAAATAGACCACTGGAGGAATAAGAAATTTTCCAGGGAAATTATCTTCAAGCAGTAGCATTCCAGATTATTTACACACACACTCCACACTCCAGGGGTGGAGCATAACTTCCCACTCCTTCTGCAAGGGCGGTGCTTAGTTCTTTCTTTCCAAAGAGTCCAATATGGAAAGAGGAGGAAGGCTAACTTTACAAGGGAGTAACCTGACAAATAGGTGATCAAGGTCAGCATCAACAGTGATAAGCCATTTTGCGGGAATGTACCCTTTATACGATGTGATAAGATACTTGACCTCACCAGTCTTCTTTCCCCATTTGCATAACCCAATTTTAATCATGAGAAAATCATTAGACACATTCCAAGTAAGAGACACTGTATGAAATACCTACCTTGTACTCAACACTGTAATCTCAATGTCGTCAAGAACAAGAGAAGTCTGAGAAACTTATGAGGGGACATGAATCTGGCAAAAGAAGACAAGACAGCTAAGTACAACAAAGTATCCTGGTTAGGATCATGGGTCGTGAACAGAATGTTAAGTTATAAAGTGATGGAGTCTGAATAAAGTATGGCCTTGAATGACATTAAGTGTGCAATATTGGTACATTGACTGAGAAAATGTACCATCCAACTGAGTAACGTTAAAGATGGGGGAAAGTGAGGACAGGGGATATGGGAACTTTCTGTACTGTTGTCATAATTTTTATGTAAACCTAAAACTATTTTAAAATAAAAGTTTTCTAAAAAAGAGAAAAAAATAATACAGACAAGCTCCTTTTGTTAGCAATATAAACATCACAGTCATTTTGAGGATCACGGCCTTGGTGATAAAAGTCACCTGGGCGTCTTCACACAGAATTGAGTGGGCTTTCTTTTCTACAAGCCTTTAAAGACAAGCTATTTCTCTCTAGAAATTATTTCGATCTACTGCTGTCTTAAGATGGATAGGTTGGAATCAAAAAGCTCCGACCCCCTCTGTTTCCCTTGTTTTATGAGTCTATAAGTATTTAGTGATCCTGGAATCAGTACCTTATGGGTAAACATAATTTCTATTCTTATTAACACTCTCCCAGTAGCCTAATTTCTCTCAAGCATGTGTTGAATCGTGTGTTCAGGTGATAATATGGATAATATGAAAAGCTTTATTCTCATCTAGGAATAGCAAATCTTTTACTTTCTCCAATACAAGGGAATCAGGCATGCTCCCCATGTGTCGCAGATAACTTTATAACAACTGCTCCTTATGTAGTTATTGTCTAGGTGCTGGCAAGTTAACAGTAATGTGGAAACCAAGTTCTCTTCTTTCCCTCACCCCTACCCAGAACACGTGCACCAGTATGATAGGAGAATCTACATTTTTACTCTCCTATGAGCCTTTTTCCCCCACAATTCTAGGAGGTCTGGTGCTTATCTACACTTATCTCTAGAGCAACATTCTTTTGTTTAAGTCTATAAATAAGATCAGAAAAGTGGAAGGGAAATCATATATCTCTTTTGGAGCTATAAATGAAAGACTAAAATTAGGCTATAAAAAACAGCAAGTTTTTGTTAGTTTTTTAGGGTTTTTATTTTGTTTTGTTTTAGATATGAGACTTCATAGATTTTTCTCCTACATTATAATCTGTACACTTATTCTGTCCCCCACACCCTCCCATCACTCAACAAGTATGTATATGTGTATTTTTTAAAAAACAAAATCATAGTTTGCTTTCATCTTCTACATTTCTTTCAAGCACAAGCCCTCAAAGCCCTTTAAGGCAAGCTGCTTCTGGGGAAAAGTTAGGTCTCACACCTTCGTTAGAGCATTGAACACACCTTGAATGCTTAATAAACTTTGGATTATAAGATCAGGGTAGTTCAAGTAAAAAGCAAATAGATGAACCACGTCAGGATTTGGCTAGCTGCAGTAAACTGGAGGTCCTTTATGGTCTCCATATTTCTTTATCTTTTCTCCGACCACTGTTCAATTTCCTTCTGTGGACAGGCCAAGGTATGTTGCCAGGCTGTAAATAAATCCCTTTCTTGCCCTTGAAGTTGTTGAGCTCTCCAGCTTCGACCACTTTGTCTGGCAGGCTGCTCCACATCCTAATGACTTTTTGCAAAAAACAGAACCTCCTAATATCTAACACACTGCCCTGTCATCTGCCATTGGGCAAGACTCCTTCTGAAGCTAATGACTTGAGGCTTCTCTTTCTCTTACAACAAAGTTTTCAGCCTATAGTAAGTGGAAAAGGAGAAGCTATGGGGAGGGAAAAGAGAAAAGTGGCAGGGGGTGGGGGGAGAGAAAGACCGAGAGACAAAGAGACAGAGAGACAGAGAGAGGAGAAACACTATAAATATGGGCCAGTGCCTAATTATAATTCAAGACACTGGCAATTTAATAAAAACAACTCCTCCAGAATGCAGCCATAAGGAAAGAGTTTCCACAATCTGTTCATCTGCATAATTAGTGATTGAGGACCTGGGAACAGTTGGAACATTACTGAGGAAGGCCCAGGTCACATTATTGATAACATAAATAACAAAGATACAGATTTCCCCAAACTACAAACATCAGAATGTAACTAACAACAACCTAATAGGAGCACAGAAAACAAACAGAAAGCAGATAAACTCTGGAGCGGGGCAGGCACCAGAGTGGAGTCAAGCACATCATGCATCAATCTAAACCCCCTCAGGTTTCTTGGAGTCACCTAAAAACAAGAAAACGGGAAATCCTCATAGGCGGTGCTTTCTGCAAGGCTGCCTGCCTGCAGCTGTGAGTCTGCACGTTCCACGAGGCAGACACATAGTCTTTATGCTTTACACATGGGAACGTAATTCATTTTGAAAAAAAAAATTTGCATTGCTAAACTTATTTAATGGCACAGGGGAGACATGGTGTGTGAGTGCTGGAAACATGGGTTTCAGTTCAGAACTCAGCTGAATTCTATGAGACTGCTAAGTATATTTCATACCTTAAAAATGAGTTAATTATTCATCTCCATTATAAAACGATGTACATTCTTATTGCCAATTTGAGAAGAGCTAATAAGAAGCAGGAGAGCAGAAATCCTATGTGTCCTTTACCCTTCATACTTCCAGCTCATGTCTAGAGCTGAGAAGAGAGTACACACAGCACACATTTGTTGACAGGCTAATTAGAGATAAATAAAGCAAATTAAAAATCAGAGGAGGCTAGAAATCGCTTACATTCTGTGGCCCAAACACGACCATTGGTTTGTAAGGTTTGGGCATTAATTTCTATGTGGATGGAGATACAATTTCCGGACAATTATTTTCAAACCAAGTATCATTTACATGGAAGTTGTAGCTACACAGATTATGGAAGATTTCAGAATTCCAGATCAGTCAGGCTAAGGGTGTGTGTACATAAACTCTAAACCCTGTCAAATATGAAAGCTTCGTGTCTTCAGACAGTGTGAAACCTTCTTCATTGTGTGAACAAAGAACTGTCTTTGAGCCCAAACAGATGGGTGACAGCAGAAGAGACAAGGAAAGAATTTTCAGCGTACATACCTCGGTCACGCACGACTGTCCCTAGGGTAAATATGTGAATAGTTTCAACTTTTAACAAGAGAAGGGAAAATAGTAATACTTTTTAAAAGTATACATGGCTTTGTGCTTTCAGGCTTTAAAAACCACACACATACCTGCGGTTTTGAAATATCCTTAAGACACCAAAGGGGACAATCCTGTTTGACTGGGTGAATGAGATGAAAGGAAAGCTTGTCCTTTCAGTGCGAAATTAACCTATTCAAGTAGAGCCGTAATAATTGTACAGTTGGTTGTAGGCTCCAAGGCCTCTGAAGGCTAAACTTGCCATTGTTCGAAAACTGGTAAGTAATCAAAGGAATCTGCACATTTAAAATTAAGTATTATAACATTAATTCATGAAATGGATATCCATATTTCATTTATTTATTTAGGAAACATTTATTAAGTGCCTTCAGCCATATTCTCCTCTAAGCCCTGAAGTCACCAGTAAACAAAATAGGCAAAGATTTCTCAGCTATCAACCAACTCTAGATCTTGCATTCCTAAAGAAATTTGCTGCTAGGTGGGAGGATCTCTTGAGGTCAGGAGTTCCAGACCAGTCTGAGCAAGAGTGAGACCTTGTATCTACAAAAAAGTAGAAAAATTAGCTGGGTATGGTGGCATGCACCTGTAGTCTCAGCCACTCAGGAGGCTGAGGCAGGAGGATCACCAAAGCCCAGATATTTGTGGTTGCAGTGAGCTGTGATGATACCACTGTACTCTAGCCCCAGGCAACAGAATGAGACCCTGTCTCAAAAACAAAAAAAGAAGGAAAAAAAGAAAATTTTCATATCTGTAACATGACTCCCTTGATTCGAAAGTCATACTGTCCCTCTGCAGGGCCTTTAACTGCCAACTGGTGCAGCACAATTGGCAGAAACCACTGAATGGTGGCAAGAAGAGAAGCATAGGATACCTTGGAGGAATAGGGAATTCAAAAGGTGAGCCTTGGTACAACTGTAGACAGTGAGTTAAGATTAGAGGTTATGGATACTTAAAAAGTATGTCTGTTATGTAATAGAATAATTTGAATCTAACAAGCCAAGGTCAGTATATCTTAGAAAACTCTGGCCTGTCCTTGTACTATTTTAATGGGTCAAGAGAGATGATTTAAAGCAATGATTCTCAGATTTAGGGATTTCCTAGGTAGGTACAATTAAAATTCAACAATAACAAACAAAGAGAGACTACCATAGGGGTGTCAACTTACAATTTCAAACAAGGACATTAAAAGACATTTAAGTATTTTTAAAAGCAGGGGAGAAACGCCAGAATAAATTACAATTGTTTCTTAGAAATTAGAATTGACATTTATAACCATCACACATTAGCTGTTTGTATAAGAAAGGGTTAAATTATGCAGTAGTAGAAAATAGCATCCCACCCAAGCCCCTGCCCCAATCTCAGCAGCTTAAAACAACATGCTTGGTGTTTTCTGTGGGTAGCAGGAGTGGTCATCTCTTGGAGAATGTGACTGTCAAAGCAGCCATCTCCAGTCTGGCTGACTGTGTGCCAGACAGAAAAGGAGAGTTCTGGATGCTCTCGAGTCAGCAATTAATGCTCTAGCTAGAAGTAAGACACATCAATTGTCTCACAATTCATTGGTCAGAACTAGTCACATTGTTCTATCCAATTACGAGAAGGCCAGAAAGTGCAACGTACTATGTTCTAGATGAGCTGGGAGAATCTGAGAAGCAGTGCATATTGGACAGGCAATGTGGATGTGTGCTGGTGCTCTGGATTACATTGTTCTTACTGTCTTATTTCAGTATGGACTAGTGGAAAGTTGGTCATATTCTTACACAGATCTAAGTTAGTATTTGAGAATAACCAATATAAGGAAGGAAGGAAGGGAGGGAGAGAGGGAGGGAGGGGAGGGGAGGGGAGGGAAGGGAAGGAAAGGAAGGAAGGAAGGAAGGAAAGAAAAAAAAAAGGTAGGTTGGTTTAAAGACCAAATAAAATTCTCTATGGAAATTGAAAACTATCTTAGGGATATGTGCAAATTACCACTAGATGACCAATAACAGAGAGATTGCTAGTGAGTCTGACTCCTGGGACCCAAGGCAAACAATCCTGAGGACCCAGATGTGGTGGTGAGCAATTGCAACAGGAAAGGTGCTGGAACTCAAAGTCTGCCCCAGTAGCACAGTCTCTTGCACTTGAACTGAAAGACAATTTTCTTTAGCTGTCAACAATGTCATGGTTTATAACCCTGTTCTTAATCCACCCCCTCAAGGATGATTATTTCAACGTTAGCTCTGCACCCAAGCATCTGAACAGGTCTGAGTCAGCCCAGCAAAACTCGGCAACATCATGTTGACCCTAAAGGTTGCATAAGAAATTCTAAGAAGCTTAGTTCCTGTGCTGTGTGCTCACTCGGTCACGGTTGTTTTGCTCTGTGTTGTTGCTTTTATCGTTGTTAATACATGTGGCAAAACCAACCCTAAAAATTAAGTTAAATCTCTTTGCTCAGCTATTCTATTAAGCTGTGAGGCAGGGAAGTCTTATGCTGTTTTATGGAAATTCTGATTTTCAAAGTAATAAACAAATCTCAAAGGAACCAGAAAGGAGCTTTTGGACCCATGCCCACACTCTGTGTGGGCTCAAGAAACCGTATTTGATGATGGCAAATTTCCTCTTCAAAAACACCCCCAAACAAAGCTTAAGTTCCAGAAATGTTTTCTGTGCCAGACTTGTAGTAAATTTTCCTGGGAGGGCCTAATGCAAGATGAAGGACAAATGGAACTAAGATAGACTGGGTACCCAAGTGAGGAAATAAGAGAGTTCAAACAAATGTGCAATTAGGTTCAAGCTTTTGATTAAATAATTCAAATAAATAATAATCAGTTTAGTGGTGGTAGAGGGGAAAGTCAGTACTACCATATAATATAACACATGTGGAATAAGGTAAATTCACGTTTTAAAATTCATGATATAAATCCTGTCATAATGATATAAAGTAAAATGTAGCCTCTCTTTTTCATCACTTATCCCCAGGAATTCCAATTTCTTTTTCTAAATATAAAGTTAATGGTTTCTAATGTACCCTTCAGAAAAAGTGTAATGTCTGTATTAATGTGTATATTTATGTATATTTTTCATCTACCCAGATGGGACCTACTATATACTACATAGTATTATATAGTATTTTTCATTTTAATCATTCAGCAGTTATCTTAGCATCTCACAGAAGCAGCCTGGATAAATTTTTCTTCCCTGTTGGAATGTTAGAAAACTTTAAATTCATTGAAAAATTGCTCATGTAGCCACCTAAGCATTTTGTATAGTACTCTGCCCTGAGGGTGGGGGGAACCTATGGCACTGAAATATTTCAGAATTAACGTTTAGCTATGAAGGAAAGAGGCTATCATCTGCTCCTGAAATAAATACCTAAAACAATAAATGAACACTTTAAAACAGTAAACTTGGCTTTATGTCCAGCCCAAAGGGCTGTCAAATTGTCAAATGACCTGCTCTTACGGAACAAAAATCCCCAAAATATGTTTACATTACTGAAAGCGACCTTAGATACCTAGGGGAAAAAGTAAATTGAATGGAAATCTGGAAAACCAGAAGCTTCCCCTTCATCAGATTGTTCTGAACTTTGATCAAAATTAGAAAGAATAACATTATGAGAAGATCATCTAGGCAGCAATTCCTCCAGAAACCCAACTGTCACAGCTCAGCAACTGTTGAGTTGATCTAAGGGTATAAAGGCATCTCATAGAAATTAGCAAATTTCTCTCATCTGTTTATAGATTAATATACCAATTGCTAAAGCACATTATGGGAATACACACACACAGAGGAATAATTACAATGAAAATGACTAAAAGGAAAGAGAAATAGCTATTTATTTGTACCTACTATTACTTAGCATCTTGCATTTAATAAATGTCCGTAGGAAGTACTCTTCCTTCCAAGATAGGTAGATAGGTAACTAAGTAGATTGACCATTACTTTATGGAAAAAAAAGATAAGTCATTCATCTGAGTTACATAGTCAGCAATGGACTGGGCAGGGATTCAAATATAAGTCTCTGACTACAAAGAGAGCCTTCTCCCATTGTACCACAAGCCCTCCTTAAAAATTATCTATTCACTAAAATATGTGCCAGGCCCAGATGGTTTTACAGCTGAATTGTATCTAACTTTCAGTGAACAGATAATCCTTTTGTTATTCAAAAAATTTCTGACCATAGCAAAAGATGGAAAGCTTCCCAATTCAATTTACAAAGCTAGCATAACCTTACTTCCCAGACATGGTGAAGATAGAATAAAAAGAAAACAATGAAATATTTCACTGATGGGTATGGAAGCAATACAGTACCTAACTTGTATGTAAAAGTTAGTAAATTAAATTCAGGTGCCTATTTAAAAAGCTGCATACCATGACCAAGCAGAGTACATTGCAGGAATGCAGGGATAGTTCAACATTAGAAAACATCATAACATAACTCATAAAATGAATAAGGTAAATAAGAAAATATATAAATACTTACATTATTTAATGCTAAGAAATACTAAGAAATATCTCTTCAAAATAGCTGCTACTTGGAATTTGGAAACAAAAGCACCAAAAAATGAGAATGCAGGGAACATAAAAAAATTTCAAAGACTATTTAATACCAATAGCAAATATTTTAAAAAACAGTATGCAAACTACACATCTAACAAGGGTTTAATGTTCAGATTATATAAGATACTTAACAGCAAAGAAAACCAATAACTTGTTTAAAAAATAGACAAAAGACTTGAATAAACATTTCTCAAAAAAAAGGTCAACCATCTAACAGGTATATGAAAACATACTCAACATTCCTAATCATCGTAGAAATGCAAATCAAAACCACAAGATATTGCCTCCTTCCAGTTAGAATGGCCTGAAAAGGCAAAAGAAAACAAGTGCTGGCAAGCATGTGGGGAAAAGAGAACACTTACTGGCTTTGGGTGGGTATAATCTATCAGTAACACAGCCATTACAGAAAAAACTATCGCATTTCCTTAAGAAAACACAAATAGAAATACTATATGATTTAGCAAAATACTACTGGGTAAATAGCCAAAGGAAATGAAGTCAGCATGTAGGGGAGATATCTACATGTATTACAGCACTGTGTACAACAGCGAAGAGATGGGATCAAATTACATGTTTAATAATGAATGAATGCAAGAGAAAATGTAGTGTGTGTAATGTGTGTATATATATAATTTATATATAATATACATACACACACAAAAAAATGGAAGATCATTCAGCCATAAAAAAAAATTAAATCCTGTCATTTGTGACAAGATGGATGAATCTGGAGGACATCATTGTAAGTGAAATTAACTGGACATAGAAAGACAAATACTACATGATCTTACTCATGTGGAATCTTACAAAGAAAAAAAGAAAGAAAGGTGAAAAGTAGAACAGTGATTACCAGAAACTGGAGACTGGGGAAAGGAAGGAGGAATGGGGAAAGGTTGATCAATGGGAGTAAAGTTACAACTTATTAGGAGGAGTGAGCTTTTGTGTTCTATTCCACAGTGGAGTGACTATGCTTAACTATAAAGTAGTGTATATTACAAAATAGCTACAACAGAGGCTTTTGAATGTTCTTACCACAAAGAAATGATAAATTTATGAGGTGACAGATACACTAACTGCCCTGATTGCATCATTATAAAACATGTAGCTGTATCAGAACATCAAATTGTACCCCAGAAATATGCACAATCACAATGTGTCAATTTAAGAAAGAGTACTAAAACCATCAGCATTTAAAATCAGAAGACAAGGAAACTGATAAACGGTGTTGTTTGGGAGAGTCTGAGGTAATAAATTAATAAAATAAATTAGTACTGATAGTGAAAATAAAGACAAAAATATTATATGCATCATAGGCATATATGATGTATATCCAGTAATTCCAAAAACTGAAAAAAGCTAATATAATTAATAAAATATTGAATACTATGATGTTATATGAAATGAATGAATTAAAGAATATATTGTGTCCCAGGATCCAAATACTTATAATAAAGTATTTCTTCTTATGTTGATATATAAATTGAATGAATTTCGATCAAAAGTCTAATTAGGTTATTTTTTCTTAGAAGTAGAGGAAAATGATTTAAAGGTGCATTTAGAAAATAAATACATGATAATCGCCAAAAAATTTATGAGAAACAACAATAATGGGAGAAGTGTCCTAGAAAAGTAGATACTAAAACATCTTTAGAATGTAAGATTTTGGAGAGAAGTCTTTTTGTGTTGTTTCTCAGAACCTACATAATTCCAGGAGCATATTATGTACTCAGTAATTGTCATTTTAACATATAAATGAGTTAAGCTAATGTGTTAAAGACAAAAGAACACAATTGAATAAATAGGTAGCTCAATAAACAGGAAGACAGAGTTGGGTAATTATTTAAGTATATAATTTATTACATGATAAAAGTGCCATTTCAGCCTGGTGCAGAAAAGACTCAGTATTTAATCGATAGTTTTAAATATTGGCTCTCCTTCTGGGAAAAAATAAAATTGGATCCCTACATTACCCTCAAAACAAAAAATAAATGCCCAATAAACTAAGAATGACTCAAGAATTATAAATGCAATCCAATTAATCAAAAAGATTTGTACCCCGGTAATACCTTGAAATAATAAAAAGTGTAAATATAAGTGTATTAGGCATGAATCACCTACAGCTTGACTAATATTAGACATCCCTGATTCACATCTGCCTGGATCTCCCAGGCCTAGTGAGACTTCCTCGTACAAATTAAATTTGATTCTCTTGTATTCTTCATTCACCAGCTAACACCTGCTCTTTCTTTCTGGTGTGTGTGACTATTTTCCAGATCCCCACTTCAGTGGTATGAAATGATCTTAAAAGGAATTTGGTTTCCAGATGTGTCTTCATGGCTATATTATTTGTGTTCTAATTTGGCAAGTAGAATTTGACGGAATAATAAATGTGCACAAATAAGTTGTATTGTAATACAAGCTTCTATTTCATAACTGTGTTCTGGAATCATCCATGCCCATGTATGAGATATTACAAATAATACAGTAAGGTAATCTGAACAGAGAATAGGGATTTATTTCATTAATCATGAAGTGAACGTGAAAATAGAGATAATGGAATTTTCCCCTAGTGCTAGAAACAAAAATCAAAAGAGTAATGTGAAAATTCCTTGTGATCTTGCAGGAATCTTCTGGTGATTTTACATACAACTTAGAGGACTATGACCTGTAAAGCTAACCTAGAATCTGGAAGACTGCTTTTCTGTTCATTTATTACTTCCTGAAACAAAGGGACTCCCAAAACTGTGAGAAATATCTTAACTGTAAGACCCAGAAAATACCTGACCACTCTTCATTTTCCCTCAGCTCACAGTTTAAGAACCTGTTTTTGAAAGTGTGATTAGACTCATGTCAACAGAACCAGGAAATTAGAAAACAGAGTGACTAAACCAAACCACAGGCTACACCCACCTTTCCCAAGAAGTAACATAGTTTGTTAGAAGGATCATGAAATTGGATACCAGACAATCCTGAGATCAAATATTTGCTTCACCTTTTGGGGAAATTCTTTAATTTTTCATAGCCTCAATTTTCTCATCTCTAAAACAAAAATACTAAATAATCATTTTATTTGTGAGAAAAGTACCTAGGACAATCCTGTTCACATCCCTTCCCAACAGAATTTATTTTTTTTTTTTAAAGAGGGAGAGAATATTTCAAGAATTCCATTTCTAATAGAGAGAAAATGCATATCCAATTTGCTATTAGATAAGGATCATTCAAAATAAGTGTCCAAGGCATTTTTTAAGCACCGATTTCATCAAAAGACATGTATTCCAACAACAGCATATTGGTTTTATTCTGCATAGGCTCTCTGCAGATTCAAACATTTGTTGTAGTGTGGGACAAGATTTTTGGCATCACTTTAGTAAAACGCTGGGTTCTTAGTTTGCATAACTGTTGCGCCTGTAATGAGCAGACACAAAGCCTTGGCTCATTTCGCTGCCCCCTGCTCACTTCAGAGCAGTGGCTATTTCTCTCTCCCATGGCCAGCCTAGAGAATCTTGGAGGAGTCTACCAGAGCCCAGAGATCTATGCTGCAACCTGGGGAAGACGGCACCATAAAGAATTCATGAAAAAAAATCCTCCATCGTTCAGCATTGTGAGGCTGAAATCATGTCCAATATCATCATCAAAAAAGGTATCACAATTTCAGTTCCTGCAGCTCTGCCCACATGGGAGCAGCAGAGAAACTGTGGTGAGCCTCACCAGAAGTGACTTCTATACAGGCTAACCTTTTTCAAATTCAGCATCTGATTTGTTCAGTATGGGGGGAAAAGTTAGATGAAACTGCTCCCTTAGGGAAGCCCTGGTGAGGGGAGATGTCATCCAGACTTTTATTTAAATAGTAAATGGTTAAGTAACTTTTTCTTCATTGGTAATATCAATAAGAAGAAGTGGGAATAGTTGTATGTCCCAGTCATTATTGCGTGCTACACAAATATCTGAGGAGGGTCATAACATTCCTAGTAACACTGCCACATATATTACCTCATCAATTCTAAGTCATTCTTCCAGTTGTGTCATTCTTCTACAGGGTTGTGTAGACTCTGTATTTAAAATACTGAGGAGGTGCTGGAGATAAAGAATAAAATACAGTGCCTGCCCTCAAGGCAATGGCAGAGGATTGAATGTCCTTTTCAACACAGTGTGCCAAGTACCTACAGTGGCAGTCAGAGCCAGGTGCTGGGGGGGCACCCAGAATATACACTTAGCCCAGCCTTGGAGGAAGGGTGTTAATTCTTTCATATTCGTTCCTCAATGATGGAGTGAATGAAGAAGTCACTTCTTTCCTGGATATGGTTTTTAAGCTGAAACCTGAAGCAGAAAGTACATGATTTCAATTCTTAAGACTAGAGTAGAGCTCAGGACCAGTGAGACCAAAGCTGATGAGCTTTGCATATTTGCCATGGGCGAGGTATTATGGTAAGAACCGTATAGGGATTATCTCATGAATCTTTTTTCACAGTAAACCCACAAGGGAAGTTCTATTGCTTCTATTTACATATGAGGAAGTAAAGACTTAAATTTTATGACTTGACCCACCAGTATGACACAGCCCAGAATAGTGAGTCTGGAAGTCAAACTTGGCCTGTGCCTTGGTCTATTAAGCTGTTTTCCAAATACTGCTTCAAATATTCAGTTAGTCTGAGTAGGCTTTGTTTATGGAGACTCCATCCAAAATTTTTTTCGTACTATTTTGCCTTGTTTTGTTATGTTTCTTGAATTTTATTTTATCCAATTCCCAAAATTCAGAGACATCACCAAAAAAGACAAGCTAGCTAACACTTTAAATATGTGTATGTGGATGTAAATGTGTTTGTGTGTGTGTGTATCATTCAACTAAAAATAATTTCTCATTGTTGTTAATTACAACATCTTGGAATTATCCAAAGCCAGAGCTAGAAATGTTGGGCTTTATGAAGATTATGCCCAGGTTTCATGTATTCCTTCCATTAACAGGTGTCAGGAAAAGGTCAATGAATAGTAAGTTGTTGGCTTAACTTACCTGCAAGAGCCCATCTCAGGGGACACACAAGTTCTTTGGGGTTATGGGTGCCACCAGATACCTTATAATGGAAATAGACACTCATGTCTAGGAGGACAAATGGGGGATAAATGTGACCGCGGCCTGAGGGGATTTTCCTGTACTCCACATCCACGTCCACACGATGCTCTCTCTGCAGCCTGGTTGTTCGTTATGTGACAAGACACTACCTTTTCTAGAAAATTTGATAGATGCAGCTTAACGGGTAAGACTTTAGAATTTGGAGCAGGAAAAACTTGAGATTGAATCTTTTTTCTGTCACTTACAGTATGTCTGCAGGCAATTAAAAAACCTCTCTGAATTTTGTTTTTCTTGCCCAAAGAGTAAAGTTGAAAACACTTATCCATAAGGTTCTCAAGGACACTGGATGAAAACATTTGTGTAAAGAGCTGAATAGGGTACCTGGCACATAGCAGGGACTGGGTAAGTAAGAGTTGCCTAATAATCATAATTATTAGGTTTATAATTCTAAACCTTTGTTGAGAAGTAACAACGCAAGGCATTTTCAACAGCCAGTTTTAAAAATGAATAGCTTCGTGCCTTCCTTAGAATATTTTTGTCCATTTCGGTTATTTTCAAATGAAAATGTTTCTGAGGTCTTTTCTTACCTTCATTCTTTGACTTGAACCAATTTCCATGCCCTATACACAAAGACCTCTGGATTAATGTTCGATGCTAATATCGGAATCTAAAAATCAGAGTCTTACAGAATTTACGGCTAAATGAGCTAAGGGCACAGGAAAATCTCGAGATGGTTAGTGAGACTGAAGAACAGCGACTTCTTCTCATTCGCCTCATTCAGGGCATGAATTGCTCCTTCTCTCCCTCTTCATCCCCCACATCCTAAACAGATTTCCTGAAAGACCTTCTGGTTAAGTTCTCATCCCCTTGGCAAGGCAACTTGTCTGCTGAGCCAGTCAGCTGTCTCATTGAGATTCACTGCCAGGTGGACAGCTTTGATGGCAAGGAGGTGGCGTTCCGCCCAGTTAAGCAGCTTTCAAGCCTCAAGCCATAAAGATGAGCTCCTGGCCCTCCTTCCTCCAGGAGGATACTGCAGACATATTGCCTGCCCTTGGAAGTATGGCTTTCCTGCGGTGCAAATTATTGAGCTGTGCAGAGCACCTTACTTACTGCTCTCTCCTCAGAGCACTGGAGACACAGACCTTGTCCAGTTCCTTGTGTCAGCTTTTCTTCACGAAAGGTGCTGTTCAAGCAATTAGCTTGAGTTGGAAGCAAGCAGTAAGTTCAGGGAATATGTGTTCATCTTCTTTTTTTTTTTTTCAGTTGAGGCTGATCTTTCTATACACCAGGAAAAAAAGAAAATCTTGTGCTATGAGACATGTAGAAAATAAAAGAGCCCATGTTTCTGAATAACACTTTCTCTTTTCAAAAGGCCTTGCTGACTAAACCGATGGCTGTTATTACACCTTCAGCGCGATGCTGTTTTCTAGCCTTGTTCGCAGATGTGAATACTCAGAACCCAAGGTGGTCAAGACTCGCACGTGACGTTTTAAAACTAAAACAGACTCTAAAACCAGTTTTATCACAAGGTAATATATGTCTATTTAAAAATACAGAAAGTTAAGAGGAAACAAAAATCTCCCTCTAAGTTGCCAATCGGAGAAATCTGTCACGGAAGAAACCTACTTAGATGACTCACCAGCAAAGTGTGGGTAGTTGGAGATTTAGGGAGAAAGGCTTCTGCGGAGTGGGCTTTGCTGTCGTTTTCACCAAGCCACTACCTCTCACAAAGGCAGGCAGGGAGGTGGTGCCGGCCCCCTTATAAGAGAGAGGTTTTCAAGGAGCCTTCAGGCCTTGCCAGGCTTACACATGACTTTGGTGAGTGGAGTGTGCCAATGTCCGACACCTGGAAAATCTAACAGGTGTAGATGAGTCACCCGCTGTTTACATAGTGAAGGAAAAAGAATTGTGGCCACCTTGAGGTTAGCTGTGTGCCTACGTGGTGTGAAGCTAATATATGCACAGAGATTTGTTGTAGGATACCAGGCAGGGAGGAGGAGGGAATTAAACCAAAGGTGAAAACATTTTAAATCCTGACCAAGAGGTCACCCTAGAAAAGACTATGGGACCCGGAGAGAGACAGACTTTGTAGAAGAATGGTAGCTGCAGGAGAATGGATTGTCTGCCTCACAGGATGCTGAGTCAAATTCGGGCCCCGAAAAGAAAGAAAACACAAAGTGCCTATCAATGAGTGAGTCTGCCAAGCCCAGAGGTTGCAAAGCTGTCTCGGAGAGGTGCTGATTAAGTACGAGTATTTCTGTTCTTCGTTTCCACTCTGCCTGTCCTCTGTGCCTTTTTTCGCTTTCCTCAGGATTAACAAGATAGAGAAGAAAAGGTGGAAGTCAAAAGAGGGGGAGGAGGAAAGAAAGGCTGAGGCTGCACCTCCCCAGGCTGGTGTAGACAGTTGGATGATAGTTACTCCTGTCTGGCCAGGTGAATGAGAGATGGAGAATTCTTACAGTTTAGTTAAGACTGAAGTATTGATTAGCGTACTCGGTGAGATCTTTTTAAATAAACACTGTGTATTGCAACCTACTGTCCCTGTAAGACTGTCCTAACAGTGACCAAATATGTCATAGAACCCCAGGGGCAAGGAAAGAACTTGAATAAACTTTAAAAGGCTAGTAAGAGACATAAAAGATAGTCTCAGTCACAACTACTCAACTTTGTTTTTTTGGCTCAAAAAGCCACCATAGTGAATTCGCAAATAATTGGGTGTGGCTGTGCTCACATAAAATTTTGTTTACACATATAGGCAGTGGGCTACTGTGTCACATGGGCTGTCGTTTGCCAACTGATGTTCAGCGTCATTATTTTTCATGTCTACATAAAGTCCCATTCTGCAATTTTAAGTCTTGAAGTTGTTTCTAAATTCTGCTGTTAAGGGTAATGCTTGGATGCTTTGTACATAAAACTTTACACCCATCTTAATTATTTATAATCCGTTACTAAATGCAATTCCTGGGTCAGGTGCCATTGCTTTTGGCTTTTGAATGATATTGCCAAATTGTCCTCAAGAAAAGTCGTAGCAGTTTTCATACTCACCAGTGGGGTGTAAGAGAGTTTCCCTACAACAGAGACTATAACGCATACACTGCCCACAAATTTAAAACTCAGGGAATGGGAGCTGGGCAGATTGTTTGCCGCTAGTGGTTTATTACTTGCAATCTTTAGTCCAGAAGACAGGGAGGCCCAACTGTCTTCATCCCATGCTGCTGCTTCTAAGAGACACACTGAGAACAGATTATTACCCACTTCTGAATTCTCCGGCTACTGTCTGGCATTACATTCTCTTGATTTTGTTTCTGTGGGCTGCCACGGTTACAAGCAGAGGGAACTGGTGAACCAAACCGAGAGTGGGCACACACAGTAAATGCTAACCCTATCCTAACTTTGTCTCACAGTGTGACCCTGGGCAAGGCCCTAAACCTCAGCTGTGTGGCGGCTTCTTTGCAGAAAAATGTGACAGCACCCTCCGGGAAGGAAGCAGAAACTAAATGATTACACTCCTCCCTACAAATATCAGGTGTTAGTGAAAAGAGTTTCCTGACCCAATAGCAAGGAAAGAAGGCACTAACTCTTCCTTGAGAGCTTGGTGGCTGCTGCTTTATGTGAAAGAATCAAGGAAATGGGATCTTCTTGATTTTGCATCATTTGGAGAGTCAACACAGTTGCTCAATCTGACCATGAACTAAAAAATCCTGAGCACCTTGCTAGCCAGTGGATACCACAGCTCCCTTCTGGTCACATGTTACGTCCCAGGAAAACAGGCACTGAGAGCATACAAAGGAGCCCCTGCCCTCCAAATTCTCCAAACTGTCACTTCTGATTCTGTTTGCTGATTCTTGCCCCTCCTTTGTTGTCTGACAGCCATTTAGCTCCCCACCTCAGCTTCTAAGGGGCCTCTGACCTCTTTTATGCTAACATCCATTTCAGCACGGGATTGTGGCTGAACTCCTCTTTGCGAATGGGAGAGTCTGACTTAGGTCCCAACCATTGGAAGCTTATACCCTATTTAAGAAGACAGTAGGGTAAGGTGATATCCCTAAGCCTACCTACCCAGGAAGGTGCAATGGCTGTGTACACGACAAGACAGTCACCTCCAAAGATGAAGCTCAAGAGCCATAAAATTTAAAATCTTCTTCTAAAATATTTATAATGTCAAAAAACCCAGGCAATCTGATCACACAGTAGCTAAACCACCACTTCATAGCCTCTCCATGTAATTATATCCATTCTCTGTTCTTCCACTGGCCTATTTGGTTAAGCTATGAATCAGAAAATCTTACTTTTCTACCTAAAACTTTGCAGTGACTGCCTACTATCCTCAGAATGAAGCCTCCTGTCATCAGGGCCTAATGGGGCTTGTTTCTATCTGACCTTGACAGTCTCCTTGCTTATTTAGCTCACCCCTCTCCTTCCATTTTCTCCACCCTCCACTTCCAAAATCCACTGCTCCCACATTCTAGATTTTAGCCAAGAATGTTGAATCCAGATGCTATGCATCAGAAGTACCTGTAGAGTGTTTTAAAGACAGCAAAACCTCTGTAAGTTGACCACCCAAGGAACTGTAAGACACTGGTCAACATACAGAGGTGATCAACATAAGTAACTTTCATTGAGTACATGTGGTGTGTATCTGGTCTGTGAAAATTAGGTCAACTTAAGGAGGCAGTCAAAGTAGGAAGATGGTCAACCATGGAGGTCCTACTGTACATGATCAGGAAGAGGGGGTGTATATGGGATCTCTCTGTGCTATCTGCTCAATTTTTTCGGTACACTTAAAACTATTTTTTAAAAAAGTAAACTACTAAATGTAGCCAAGTGCCACTACAGATGTTTGGAGTGGGCTGGCTGGTATGTCTGTTACACATTGTGGTTAAGACCACCACTTGTTCTATTCTGATCACTGACCACTCTTTCTGAGACACAGAGCACTTCCATGCTTCCATGATGTGGCCTGGACTGTTATTTCTGGAGCAATTATTTAGCCATCAAGGTTTAGTTCATATATCACTCCATTGTGAAACTCTCCCAACTTTCCAGATGGAACACATCACTCTTTCCACACCATTCCATATTTCTTTGGACATGCCATAATGCCCTCATTTATCACAGAGTGAAATAGTTTTTCTCTCTGCTTCTTTTAGCCTATATACCCTTGGCATAGAAGAAGCAATGGTTTCCTTATATTTGCATCCTCCAGTATCCAATTTCAATGTCAGATACATTGAGAACCTAGTATTATTCAAGAGAAGAATATGCATGATTTATTTTATGAATAAATAAGTAGTTGAATGGCTAAGCACTGACATTAATTGAACAATTTATATCTGCTGGCCTGCTCTATGAGATATGCAACTACTCCCCAAGTCAACTGCCAAGCACTTGGTAGGATTTCATTTTACAGAAGATGAAATAGATATTTTTATTTTCCATGTTATACAAGAGTTAGTAATCTATTTGCTACATGGTTGATTTCAAATCACAGCAGCCCAGATCCATTGTACACTATTTTTTGCAGCCTCCCATATCCTAAAAGAGCACCAAAGTTTCAGGCTGCCTAGTATTAGGAATATTTTTATTTATTACTAATTATTTCACCTATTTTTAACTTTTAGTACTCAAAACTTTCACCTACTATCATATCTGTATGAGATTAGGTTCATCAAAGAATGTAGTAAATACCATAATAAAAGATACCTATAAGCACAGAATGGCTCTGGAACCCAGACTTCTTAAGTTCAAGTTCTATTACTAATTATGTAACCTTGAGCAAATCACTTAACCTCTTTCTTTTTTTTTTAAATGGTTTGGGATTCGTTGAGGGTACAAAGAATTAGATTACACTGATTACGATTATTAGGTAAAATATCTGTTCTAAGAGGTGTGCCATACACCTTGACCCCCATCTCCCTCCCCTCTTCCCAATCCCTCATTCCCCTAACCCCAACCTTGTATCAGATCATCTACTGCCTTCATATTAGAATTGAGTACACTGAATTCTTGCTTCTCCATTCTTGTGATGCTTTGCTAAGAAAAATGTGTCACACCTCCATCCAGGTTAATACAAAATATGTCAAGTCTCCATCTGTTTAATGGCTGAATAGTATTCTGTGGTATATACATACCACAGCTTGTGTATCCATTCCTGGGTTGTTTCCACGTTTTGGTGATTGTAAATTGAGCTGTGATAAACAGTCTAGTGTAAATATCCTTATGATAAAAAGATTGTTTTACTTCCGTTTTTCTTTCTTTGCCTAGTAATGGTATTACAGGATCAACTGGGATGTCTAATTTGAGTTCTCTGAGGATTTTCCATACTTTCTTCCAAAAAGTTGTATTAGTTTGCAGTCCCACCAGCAGTGTAAAAATGTTCCTTTCTCTTCACATCCACACCAGAACCTGCAGCTTTGAGATTTTGTGATGTGGGCTATTCTCATGGGGGTTAGGTAATATCTCAGGGTGGTTTTAATTTGCATTTCTCTGATATCAGGGATGATGAACGTTTTTTCAAATGTTTCTTACCTATTCCTCTATCTTGTCAGAGAAGGTTCTGTTCATATCTTTTGTCTAGGAGTAGATGGGATTGTTCACTCTATTTCTGTTGATTAATTTCACTTCTCTGTAGATTCTAGTTATCAATCATTTGTAAGATTGATACCCTGGAAATATCTTTTCCCATTCTGAATGTTGTCTTTTTGCTTTACTTGTTGTGTCTTTAGCTGTGCAGAAGATTTTTAGCTTAATTAAGTCCCATTTGTTAGTTTTATTGTGGTAATGGGTGCTATAGTCTTTGTCATAAAATCTTTCCCAGGCCAACATCATCAAGGGTTTTTCCCACACTTTCTTCTAAGATTTTTATAGTTTTGTGACTTATATTTAAGTCTCTTATCCATCTTGGGTCAATTTTTGTAAGGGGTGGAAGGTGTGAGTCAAGTTTCACTCTTTTGCCTGTGGTTATCCAGTTCTCTCAGCACTATTTGTAGAATAGGGATTCTTTTCCCTACTGTATGCTTTTGTTTGGTTTATCAAAGATCAGATGGCATGTAGAGACTAGTTTCATCTCTTGGTTATCTATTCTGTCCCATGTGTCTATGCCTCCATTTTTTATGCCAATACCATGCTGTTTTGATTACTATGAACTTGTAATATAGCCTGAACTCTGTTAGGGTGATGCCTCCAACTTTGTTTTTATTATTAAGAATAGCTTTAGGCATATGGGGTATTTTCTGGCTCCATACAAAATGAAGTACTATTTTTTCCAGTTCTTTAAAATATGATGTTGGTATTTTAATGAAAATTGCATTCAATCTATAGATTGCTTTGGGTAGAATAGATATTTTGACAATGTTGAATCTTCCCAGCCAAGAGCATGATATGTTCTTCCATTTTTTAGAATCTTCTGTAATTTCTTTTATTAGGGTTTTATAATTCTCTTTGAAAAGCTCTTTCACCTCTTTTGTTAGGTATATTCCTAAATATTTCATTTTCTTTGAAGCTATTATGAAAGGAAATGTATCCTGGTGAATACAAAGGCTACTGATTTGTGGACATTGATTTTATACCCTGAGACATTACTATATTTTCTGATTTCTTCCAGGAGTTTTGTGGTTGAGTCTCTAGGGATTTCTAAGTCAAGATCATATCATTAGCAAAGAAGGAGAGTTTGACCTCCTCTGCCCCCATGTGCATCCCCTTTATATCCTTCTCTTGCCTTATTGCATTGGCTATAACTTCCAGAACTATAGTAGTAGCAATACTGGACATTCTTGTCTGGCTCCATTACTAAGTTAAAAAGCTTTCAGTTTTACACTATTCAGTATGATGTTAGCTATGGGTTTGTCATAGATGGCTTCAATCAGCTTAAGAAATGTGCCAACTATGACTATTTTCTTAAGCATTCTTTTTAGAAAAGGATGCTGAATGTTGTCAAATGCTTCTTCTGCATCTATTGAGAGAATAATGTGGTCTTTGTTTTTGCGTCTATTGATATGATGATGTATTATATTTATGGATTTGTGTATGTTAAACCAACCTTGCATCCCTTGGATGAAGCCTACTAGATGAAGTTGTATAATTTTTTTAATGGGTGGCTGTAATCTATTAGATAATATTTTGTTGGGTATTTTTGCATCAATATTCATTAGTGAAATTGGTGGGTAATTCTCCTTTTTAGTTAGGCCCTATCCTGGTTTGGGAATCAAGGTGATGATTACTTCATAGAATGTGCTGGGGAAGCTTCCTTCCCTCTCAGTGTTTTCAGATAGGTTCTACAGTATAGGTACAAGCTCATCTTTAAATGTGTTATAGAATTCTGATGTGAAGTCATCTCTTTCTGGGCTTTTGGTTGTTGAAAATTTTCTTATTGTTTCTGCAATTACAGTGCTTGATATTGGTCTGTTCAAGAGATCTATTTCTTCCTGGTTAAGGGTAGGAAGATGGTGGGATTCCAGATATTGGTCCATTTCCTCCACATTGTCAAATTTCTGGGCATAAAGTTTTTGGTAGTAATCAGAAATAATCTCTTGTGTCTCTGTGGTATCAATTGTTTATTTCCCCCGTTTAGTTTCTGATTGAGGTTATTAAAGATTTTACTTTTCTATTTCTCATTAATATGGCCAATGATTTATCAATTTTATTTACCTTTTCAATGAACCAACTTTTCATTTCATTAATTTTCTGAATGATACTTTTATTTTCAATTTCATTTATTTCTTATTTAATTTTGGTTATTTCTTTTCATCTGCTAGGTTTGGGATTGGATTGCTCTTCCTTTTCCATTTGTTTAAGATGAATCCTTGGGTTTTTGATGTGCTTTCTTTCTAATTTTTGGATGTAGGCATCTAATGCAATAAATTTCCTTCACGACTGCTTTTGCAGTGTTCAACAGGTTTTGGCAGTTTTACCTTCACTTTTGTTAGGCTCAAGGAAATTAATAATTTCCTTTTTTATCTCTTCCTTGACCCAACTGTCATTCAGCATAAAGTTGTTTAATTTCCATGCCTTTGTGTGGGGATGACAATTTTTGTTGGATTTGAGTTCCAACTTTATTGACTTATGGGTTTTACTTTATCCTTCAAGGCTAGGTGTGTTTCCTGAAGACAGTAAATGGATGGCTTGTGTTTTTTTTTATACAATCAGCCAGTCTATGCCTCTTTAATGGGAAGTTCAAACCATTAACATTTATTGAGATAATTGATAAGTGTGGTGGAGTTCTATTCATCTTGTTTTATGAAAGTCCATTGCATAGTTTTATTTTTTGCATCCTCGTGAAAACTAGGTTTTATCTTTTATATTCTGGATATTTACTTTGCTGGTGGTCCATTGTGATAATCAGTGTGTAGAATACATCTTAAGTATTTCCTGTAGAACTGGTATTATTGTGGCAAACTTCCTTAATGTTTGTGTATTAGTAAATGGTTTGATTTCTCCATCAATTTTAAAGCTTAACTTAGCAAGATATAGACTTCTGGTATGAACGTTGTTTTGTTTAAGTAGACTAAAGGTAGATGACCATTGTCTTATGACTTGAAAAGTTTCATTTGAGAAGTCCACAGTCACCCTGATGGATTGGTGCTTATAGGTCAATTGGTACTTGCTCCTGGCAGCTTGCAAAATTTTTTTCTTTTTTCTTAACTTTAGACAAGTTCATGACAATGTATCTTGAAGAAGCTCTATTTGAGTTGAGACAACCTGGAGTCTGATATCCCTCTGAAAGGAGTGTATCAGAATCTTTGGTGATATTTGGGAAATTTTCATTTATGATATGCTCTAATAAGGCTTGCATTCCTCTGGGGCATTCTTCTTCCCCTTCTGGGATACCTATAACTGGTATGTTCAAATGCTTAATGAAGTCCCATAATTCTGTCAGTGAACATTTTGCTTTCTCTCTCTTTTTTTCTGACTCTTTAACTATCTGAGTTACTTCAAGAACTTTTTCCTCTACCCCTGAGATTCTTTCTTCAGCATGGTCGAATCTGTTATTGTTACTTTCTCCTGCTTCTTTAAGTTCCCTACTTTACTGCTTCAATTCCTTAAGCCCCTCTATATCCTTTCTTTATTCTTCATATCATCCATCTCTTATTTGATTCTGTTTTTGGATTTCCTTTTTGTTATTTTCAACTTTCTCAGCAATTCCTTCATTGTTTTTACCATCCATATTTTAAATTACCGTTCTATATTTTCTAACATTTCTTTATAGGTGGAATCCTCTGCAGTAGCTACTTCATGATGCCTTGGAATGTTGCTGTATTCTGGTTTTTCATGTTGCCAGGATTTTTTTGCTGGTTCTTCCTTATGACTGTTTTCTTTCCCTACTTTTTCCTTTCCCTTCCTCTTACTCTTTAAGTTACCATACCTCTGACCTAAGGTGTTGAAGTATCCTTTTGGTAAAGAACTAAAAGGATGAGAAGAGTGAGGAGCAAGAAAGGATAAAAGACAAAAAAGAGAGAAGAGAGAGAGGAAAGGGGGGGTAAGTAAAGAGGGATATTGAAAAAAAGAAGAGAGGAACAGAAAGAGAGAGACAGAACTACAGCCTAAGATGAAGGAGGAAGAGGAGGGGGAAGGGAAGGGAGGGGAGAGGATGGGTGGAGGGAGGGTAATTGATGGGACCACACCTATGGTGCATTTTACAAGGGTACATGTTAAATCTACTAAGTGTAGAATATAAATGTCTTAACACAATAACTAAGAAAATTAAGTGAAGGCTATGTTAACCAGTTTGATGAAAGTATTTCAAATTGTATATAAAACTAGCACATTGTACCCCATAATTGCATTGATGTACACAGCTATGATTTAATTAAAAAAAAAAAAAAGAAAGGGAGAAATAAGACAATAGAGGTATACAGTAGACTACTTTGACCCACATCCACAAATCCCAACCTCTGGAGGGGCTGGGTTTTGTGGGTCCCTTGACATCTGCAGCTCTTTGCCAGCCTGATCAGACACAAGACCCCACCTTCACCTAACAGAGAAGAAAAACAAAACTGCTATAAATCAAACCAAACTAAACAAACAAAAAACCTTAAGGGGTAAAATTATGGGAAAGGACAAATAGTAGGGGCAGAAAAACTAGCAAAAAATGAAGCCTTTATTATTAAAGAAGGCAACAATTAAAAATTATATTTACCTGAGAAAAATAAAGAAAAACAAAAAAGAAAAATCTAGGGGGAAAAGTTGAAAAAAATCTAAAAGAAAACAACCAATACATATATGTATCTTGATAAATATTGCCTGGTCAACAGCCTACCTTATGGGGAATGAGATGATAATCACAATGCTGATACAGCTGCATAAAATGGAGACTGGAAACCTCTGCTGACTTCTTTGCCCTCCAACCGCACAGGTTGGGAGCCTGAATCTCTCCTCAGCCCACTTAATAGAAGTACCTCTACCTTTCTAAACTATGTCCCTTGGCTAAGTGGCTTGCCCAGGAATGCATGTGTTGCTTGGATCTCTCCAGAACCAGCCTCGCTCTAGGATCCTGAGGGCTGAACCTTCAAGGCAGTTCTCCCACAATGGCTAAGACCAGCCTGGAACAGAACAATGAAAGGTCCACTCTGCCCTGGCAGCTTAGTCCTCACCTCTGTGCACTGTTCAAATTCACTTGTTCACTTGCCCAAGGTCTTCCAAGGTAACTCAGTCATGTATCCAAGTCAAAAAACAAAACAAAACAAAACAAAAACCTGCAGGGAAGGCCTTCCTTCTCTGCAAATTTTCACCACTGTTGTAGCTGCTGCAACACAGCCACCACAACCAGCTGGACTCTGACAGATTGCAAATGCTTGCCACTTCTCCACTGCTTTTGTCCTCCTCTTGGGGTCCTGAAGTCTCCCGCTGCCTCCCTGTGTCCCTGAAGGGATATTTCTGGGTAGAGCCCACAAGCCAGAAGTGCCTGGAGTCTTATCTCCCCAATCTCACCATGCCTGGCAGGAAAGAAGCTGTCTCTAGTTTGCCAGCTTATTCCACCAAAGCCACTTAACCTCCTTTTGTCTTGGTGCCTCTCCTTAAAGCAGGAATACGTACATATCAATAGTATTACTTCATTGTTATAGAGAGTAAATAAAGCAGTTAGAATAGCACCTAACACATAGAAAGAGCCAGGTAAGTAAGAGCTGTGTGTATGTGTTTTATATAACCAAATCTAATTAGAGCTGGTTTCAAACATAAATCATGCAGAAAGCCAAAATTATTCAGAAAAATGTCTTAAAACCTTATCTGGCCTTTAGATTATGCAATTTGTGTAAATAGCACATAACATGTATTTCATAATCTCTGATCATTCTTTACCATCTTCTCTTGTTTAATTAAAAGTTCATAGCACAAATAATGTAACTTCCTGATCTGTCTTCCGGGAGACACCTTTGTAGATGTTGTTTGATCACAAACTCAAGATTTATTTATGGTATATTTACATAATTATTGTAATTTATGGTTCTTTTGAAGTCAGTACTAGAGCCAGAAAGAGATAGACCCTAACACAAGGACAGCTCCAACCACATTCTCTCCAGGAGACACAGCTGGTCACTGCCATAGCCCCCCCAGAATGGCTGCCTGCACTTGGCTACTTGGCAAGGATTATAGTAGAACTTGATTGGCAAACTCTTCATTCATCTCCTGAGTTTAGGCCAAATGTACAGGACCACTCTTCCACAACAAAAACTGGGAGATGAAAGGGGTCCCCATAGACCAGTCAGGAAGCATAGGACTCTGTTTTAAGTGCCAACATAGATGATTTAATGGAACAAGAAACAAGGACAGAAAGTTTCCAGAGATCTCAAAAGGCCCATAAAATACTAGTCACGTCAACAGATGTTTATTGAACACTTATATTGAGCCCCAAGTTCACTTTAAGCCCAGTCCCCTTTATGCAAGACTTCACTACCTGCTAAAGCAATTTAAATAGCTAGACATTTTCATCAGGCACTTCATAGTCACATCTACCACTACCTTTTTTTTTTTTTTTTTTTTTGGTGTCTAGGGTGTTCCTTTAAAAATAAAAATTCATTTTCAAAATTTTAAAATAGATGTCAAATAAAATCTGTATTTCTTGATTTTCTGAAAAAAACATCTGGTCACCTTGGGTCTGTAATTCTTCATGGCAACAATTGACACCTGCTAGGTAGAATCTGTGTTTGTATACATGGCAGGGGGTATTTTAGCCCACTTAGGGATCTCCCACCCCATCTTCTATTATATAAGTATTTAAGGTTGGACCCTGTGGAATCTTATGAACACTGTTCATTTAAAACCAAATTCCCAGGGATCATTCAATTTATGCCTAAAGTCTTAAGGAAGAGGTTTATCATCTTGCTGGGTTGAATGATGAATCAGGATGTGGTAAAAGAGGTTCAGATCTTCAATAGTATGAGAACAATTTTACAAAACTGTAATATAAATGTATTTATCTTTGTCCTCCTCTTATGAACCGGACACAGCTCAATAGAGTAGAAAAAGAAAATGCTTTGGGGCCAGCCAAAATGGATGAAATTGCTGGGGTTTCTTCTCTTAGCAGTTTAACTGAAAACTGTAATGTCTCTGAAAAGTCTCTTAGACTTTCTGTTTTCTCTTTTCTACAATAGAGATAATTAAATCGGCCTCACAGGGACATTGCAAGGTTTAAATTAATACTTTCGTGCTTTGCTCATGCTGCAGCTTCAGCCTGCAAATTTCTGAGAATTGTACTCTTTGTTAAGCTGACAAACTTCTCTTCTGGATCAAGACTCAAAGAAAAACACCATTTATTCTCCAAAATCTTCCAATCCTCACTGCCTGCATATATCTTCCACCATGCCACCCAACAAAAATGAATGCTGGATTTCCATACTTGTCTCTGTAGCTGCATGTCCTATTACAAGGATATTGTACACATATATCTTTCCCACCACAGGAAGTATTCTTTGTATCTTTATAATATAATTCAGTGCTTGTTATACTACATATATGTGTTTAGATAATAGTGACTCTGTATAAGTAGATATATATCCATATTTTTTTAACTGTTTGACTCACAATGTTAATTAACAATAATAATAATAATTTTTGTTAGCTCAATTGCCTAGAATAAATGCATATACACTTATCCAAGCTGTCAGTTAAAAAATATCTGAAATTAGCTTATGTGGAAGGAATTTTCTACTTGAGTTTTATTAAGATGGAAAAAATAGTTTCAGTAGTAAATGCCATGAATGTATTTAATACATTCTACTTCCTAGAATTAGCTGTACTGAACAATTCAAGGGAAACATGATGAACTATCTTTTTCTCCTAAGATTTACATGTAGTTTTTACCCAAGATATTTTTAGATTTTAGACATTTATCAAAATCAGGATTCTTGAGGGCAATTTTATTTATCCATTTTGTTTATTCATTTATATCAATCCTTAGAACAAGTTCTGACACATCAGAGACATTAAAAAAAGTTTACTGAATAAACAGATGCATGTCTGAGATATACTGGACTGTCAAACATTGGTTGGACATAACATCACATTGCATGCTAGTTGGTGTGAGAGTCATTTTCTATATATTAATTTTATTTATTTTTATAATTCCCTTATGAGGTTGGTACTATTATAATTGTGCCATTTTAGAGTTAAGTAATTTTTGGGGGGGAGGGGGAATAAAGTTTTCTTTGTTGCCCTGGGTAGAATGCTGTGGCATTATCATAGCTCACATCAGCCTCAATCTCTTGGTCTCAAGTGATCCTCTTGCCTTAGCCTCATTCCTAAGTAGTTGAGACCACAGGTGCCCACCACGGTGCCCAGCTAGCTTTTCTATTTTTAGTAGAGACAGGTCTTGCTCTTGCTTAGGCTGGTCTTGAATTTCTGAACTCAAGTAATCCACCTGCTGTGGCCTCCCAGAGTATTAGGATTACAGGTGAGAGCCACTATGCCTGCCTTTTATTCTTTTTTTTTTTTTTAGACAAGGTCTTGCTCTGTTGCCTGAACTAGGATGCAGGGGCATCATCATAGCATCACAGATTACTGTGAACTCAAATTCCTGTGCTCAAGTGATCCTCCTCCCTCAACCTCCTGAGTAACTGGGACTGCAGGTATGTAACAAAATGCCTGGCTAATTTTTCTACTTTTTATAAAGACAAGGTCTCACTCTCTCAGTCTGGTCCAGAGCTTCTGGCCTGAAGCAGTTCTCCTGACTTGGCTTCCCAAATTGCCAGGATTACAGGCATGAACCACCATGCCTGGCCTGAGTTAAATAATTATTTGACTGCAAAGCCTTTGCCTGCTATTCTCTACCACCCATGCCGATTCCTGAGGTTTGCATTTAATAAGAAATGGCATATATGCATTGGATATGCTCCTTGAGTATTGATAGCAAAGGGAAGCCATGAATAGTTTAGTTCTCTCTCCCTAAGTACCTTCCTTCAAATTACACAGTTGTCAATGTGCACAGATGCACTCCCAAGTGGAGGAGGCGGAACTCCCATTGAACTTCCAGATTAATAAACGGACTTCACTCTGTCCCTTCCTTCCTCCCTTCCTCTCTCTCTCTCTCTGTCTCTCTCTCTCTCTCTCCTTTCTCTTTGCTAGTCCTAACCTGGCTCCCTGAGAAGCTGAATACCATTACATTTTAGCACTTTAAGTCTTCTAAGTCATGACATGTCTTGTATACATGCATATGTGGGAGGCTTTACCTTATGAACTTAATTTTCACTTCTTTAGATGTCTCTCACTAGACTCAGTCACCTTTGAAAGGGGATGTCTTGGTCTGACTCCCACAGTGCTGGCTTTCATTTCTTGACTTGCTGCTATCATTAATAGACATTCCTTTCACTCTTTCTGCAGGGATCTCAGTAAAGAGGATTGTTGTCCAATTGGTAGGATGGTACTTCCTTGTAGGCTATTATTTGCGAATGCTGGAATAACAAAAACAAAACTTTTCTTAACTTTATAAGTATGAGAACTGGTGATGAGCAGATCATGTGGAAGTCCTGGAGAAAATTGATCTGTAAAGCAAAAAATGGAAATTCTAAACTGGTACTTACCCCACCCCAACTCCCTTTCCTTATTACTATCTTTGGACAGAATACATGGACCAGTAGAAATTGATCTGTTAGCCATCTTTGTTGGCCTTAGCTGGTTCAGAGTTGTTTGTGTAAAGTATAGATGCCTTAGTTCTAAAACATACATCCCTTTCTTACAATGTAAGTTGCAAGACTAGACTTTTCTAGGTGACATAGTCTACACAAGAACCAAGTGAGTTCAGGAAAGCTTTTTTACTTTTAATGACCATTGTGCTTTTTGCTTTTTTCCAGAGAAATTTTTTTTTTAGAAAAAATGAAGATACTTTATAGGTTTTATTGACCTTTTCTTGCCCATTGAGTCCACAAATGGGAATCAATCTTTTTTTTGGTTTTTTGTTGTTGTTGTTGTTGTTGTTTGTTTGTTTGTTTGTTTTTGAGACAGAGCCTCAAGCTGTCCCCCTGGGTAGAGTGCCGTGGCATCACAGCTCATAGCAACCTCCAACTCCTGGGTTCAAGCGAGTCTCCTGCCTCAACCTCCCAAGTAGCTGGGACCACAGGTGCCCACCACACGCTCGGCTATTCTTTGGTTGCAGCCGTCATTGTTGTTTTGGTGGGCCGGGCTGCATTTGAACCCGCCACCTTAGGTGTATGTGGCTGGCACCGTAGCCACTTGACCCACAGGCATGGAGCCAAATGGGAATCAATTTGAATTAGATTGGAGAGATTTGGATTACACTCATCTACATTGCATCTATACTGTAATATTAGCATCAAAGTGTGACTTGACGGTGACAAGACTCTTACTGAAGTGAGTAAACACCACTGGGATAAAACATGGGTGTTTTCTGATTTCTTATCTTTTAAAGTTTTACATAAATTATTTGAAACCATTCTGATTGAGTTTAATGTATATTCTGTCTATGTAAATGAAGAATGGCAAAAGAAAAATAATTCTTATTGTTGCTGTTAAACCACCCTAAATCTTAGTGGCATTAAAAAAATAACCATTTTAGTAACAAATTCTTCATGTCAAGAATTCGGGACACTGTAGTCATGGTTTATCTCTGCTCTGCAATATTTAAAGACTCAACTGAGGGTGATGTCAATGCCTGGGGACTGTTATAACTGGGGCTAGAGGATTCACTTCAGCATAACTTCTTCATTCTCTTATCTGGCACCTGGGTGGGTGGGGCTGCAAGGCTAAACTTCCCTGAGACTATAGGTCCAAGTCCTTACACGTACCCTCTCCCAGCTCTTGGTGCAGGGACTTCCCACATGGCAGCCCCGTGTTCTGGTAAGCATCATGGAAGCTGTGAACTAGGTGGCTTTTGCATGGTGTCACCTCAGAAGTTGCATAGTGTCGCTCCCACCATCCTCTGTTGATAGAAGTAGTCACAAGTGTTCTAAGGAGATGCATGGGAAAGTTTGACTACGTTTCTCAATGAGAGGAGGTGTAAAGGGTTGTAGCCCTATTTTAAAGGCACTATACTCATATATACTCTGATGTATATTTTTTTAACTTTTAATTTCTATGTACTAGGCTACTATGAGAAAAAAAAATACACCATATCAACTTCTCTACAGTAAAACTAGCATTATGTTAGAAGTTCTTTCATTTAGCTAACTTATAGCTAATTATGTTAGGTAGCTATCATCATATTCAGATGTATAGGAATAATTTTTAATTAGATTATCAAGGCTGGTACATTAGGAAAGTCACATAGTTTAGAATTAGGCCTTTTTTTTTTTTTGGACTCAGAGTCTCACTTTGTTGCTCTGGGTAGAGTGCCATGGCAGCATAGCTCGTAGCAAACCCAGACTCTTGAGCTCAAGTGATCCTCTTGACTCAGCTTTCCCAAGTAGCTGGGATTATAGTTGCCTTCCCAATGCTCAGCTATTTTTTTAGACACAGGTTCTTGCTCTTATCCAGGCTTGTCTCAAACTTGTGAACTCAAGCAATTCACCTACCTTGACCTCCCAGAGTGCTAGGATTACAGCCGTGAGTCACTGAGCCCAGCCTTACAATTAGAAATTGAATAGATGTTTGAGACTTTTTTAATGGCCAGGTGAACATTTGGCTATAGGTGATGAGACATGTTTCCAGATTATTTTAATGTATTTACTCTTTAACAGAGCAGTTTCATTTCTATGCAAAAAAAAGGTAGTTAAGGACTTAAATCAAGATTGACCAACAAATATTTTCATATAAAGTTATAGAGACAATCTAAATATACCATAAAAGATTAAAAATTTTATGATATATTTATTTCATAGAACACTAAAAAAACCTCATTTTGTAAGGAATATTTTGCAACATAAGAAAATATTCATAATATTCTTGTTAGTGACTGAAAGTTTTAAAAGGGATATGTAAGATAATCTCAATTGTGTTAAATATACGATTATACGATACATATATATGTAAATAAAAAAGTGCACCCAAAATATTGGCAGTGATGATCTCTTACGTTTGGAATTTTGTATAATTCTATTTGCTTTTTTGTGCCTTCACATACTTCCAAAATTTTCTAAAATGATTTATATTGATATATTGCTTTTTCATTTTTATAAAAGAAATTATGTTACTTTGTAAAATATATAAATTTAAAGAAATAAATAAAATTCACCTATAATCTCTTTCCCCTAGAGAATTTCATTACTTTTACAATTTTTATGTTTTATATTTGGGGTTATCTTTTAAATAAAAATAATATATAGTGTCATTTCAATAAAATATGTTGTCGTTCTATTTTTTTACCTTAACTGGGAGATGTAAACCTATTTATTTTTCACCCTCTATGTTTCATTGAATTTCTTTACATAATCAAAGATCCTTCCCTTAAGCCCCAAAGGATAAACATATGGTTTTTATAGCCCCCAAAGTAAGTTATAATGATGGAACCACAGAAAAGAGACATCAAATTTTGACTTATAAATCTCAAAAAGCTATAGTTTAGGTTGGACACTGAAACTTTTTGGAAAATACTTGCTGAGCTAGTTATGTTTACTTTTTCACCTCACCCTTCCTCTGTGAATTTTAAAAGATTGGGCTGTTTGTCTGAGGAGTGTGTTATAGAAGGAAGCAATGGAAAGAAAACCTAAACCCTCCCTGTCACCCAGAGAATTAGTTTCAGGGGGAGTGTTATAGAAATCCTAAATAATTGGTAGATCTGAGAATAGAGGAGATGTGCACCCCCGTTTTCTGAAGGTCACTCTGGAAGATAACAAGCACTCCAGCTAGGTACCCAGCTTACCATGGGACAAGACAGGTGGAGATGGCTGCAAAGTACACAGAGGCCAAAAGGCTCCCAGGCTCTCCAATGGGACAGGAGAGAGGCAAATGTGTTTGCAGGTGTCTGATAGCAGGTGGACGTAATATCAAATGTCTTGGACCTGAAAGGGAATTGCAGTTGTGATGACGAGATACCACAGTGGACAGTCATTTGGTTCCTGCATCCCTGTGACCAGAAAACTATAGAAGATACATTGACCTTGGCATGTCCACACCCAAGGACCATGTAGACTCACAGAATGAGGATTACAACAGACCAAAGAGAGCGCCTACTGCTGTCAATGACAGCCAAGACATCTCGTGGAGCCACAGGAAACCTGA
The DNA here is from genome assembly GCF_000181295.1 of Otolemur garnettii. Taxonomy (NCBI): domain Eukaryota; kingdom Metazoa; phylum Chordata; class Mammalia; order Primates; family Galagidae; genus Otolemur; species Otolemur garnettii. Next base: position 13,708,296 of record NW_003852401.1, on the reverse strand, counting down.
GCAGCCTAGATTGCTGAGAGGGAAAGGAATGGGAAAAGAAGCTTCTGAATTGACTCCATTTATTCCAGATGACTACCTTCATCCAAATTGGTCTGAGATATTTCCTACCATTGTATGGAATGAGGCACAAAATAGGAATTTGGTTATTGAAATATGAAATTAGAGTTTTTGTGCACCTCAGTGCTTAGACTAATATATTCACACCTGTTATACATGCTATTATGAACATATTGCCATGTGAGAAAATGCACCTGTAAGCACCATAAAATTTCACCACCTAAGTCAGCCTTAAAATGAAATGATACCTACTTCAATGTATTGTAAAAGGCATTAAAGAGCAATCTAACTTTATATTATAAATATACGTGCAGAATACAAAACAGTATTTGCAAAAAGGAAAACACAAAAGAACTTGAAAAAATGTGAATACGCTGTAATACATTAATTGTTAATTTAAGAAAGGGACGTTCTTTCTACATACAAAATGCATAAGTCATAAAAGAATGATGTCTGACTACATGATATTAAAATATTTCTGTATGAAAAAATATACCACAAAAGACAAAAATAACAAGAAAGATGTTTGCAAATACCATCACAGAATATTGCAATTTTTCTTAAAATTTAAAAACTGCAAAGAAATAAGAAAAAGACCAACATCCCCATAGAAAAATCAAAAAGCGTAAACATATAACTCAAAGAAATGAAAATTAAAATAGATGAAAGAAAATGAATAGTTCTTAAATACATGAAAAATACACAAACCTATTAATCAAAAAGGAAATGTACAAATATATTTATAAACTTAAAATTAAAGGTAAAATAAAATCACAAGAATGGAGAAACAAGAATCCTATGTACTCAATTCTGATATGAGACAATTAAGGTCCTATACACGGTGGGGGGTGGGGGATGGGGGATGGGGAGAGCTGAGAAAGGGAAGGAGGGAGGGGGTAGGGGGGACCAGGGGTGTGGTACACCTTTGGGGGGCAGGACACAATTATAAGAGGGTCCTTATCGAACAAAAGCAATCAATGTAGCCTGTGTCTGTATACCCTCAATGAATCCCCAACAATAAAAAAAGTGAAAAAAATTTTTTTACTTTTCAGAATGTTGAAAATCAAAAAACAAACTGTTTGTTAATGTCTGATATTGAAGGAGGTATAATCAGATGCTGTTATATGTTGTAGGTGGAAATGTAACTTCCTGCAAACTTTACTGAAGGTATTTGCAATATTTATCAAAATTTAAAACCCATATGCCTTCAGTTATGGAAGTTACATTGCACGTGTATAGAATCTTGGGAGTTATTAATAATTTCATATATGGAAAATAAACATTGTAGTATTATTTATAATGGAAAATGATTGCAAATAGCTTGAATGTTAATCAATAATGACTAGATCAAATACATTAGGAAATATTCATACATTGGACAATATTAAAAGGAATAAGGCAAATCTGTATCAACAGATAGAAAATGGTCACAGACACATTATCCTTTAGTGAAAAGAACAAGGTCAAACACTGGGTTTAGAGAGTAATCATTGTGTTATAACACCAAGATATACAGTAATACACCTGTATATGCACAGACTATCTCTGGAAGAAGACACAAGAAATTATTAGCAAGAGACTCTTAGTCTCTGGGAGGTAGGCCAGTAGCTTAGACCCATTGGTGGGAGAGAAACTTCTTTCCATTATGTTATATTTTGGACCTTTTAATTTTACAGCAAGATCATATATTACCCCTTTAAAAGTAGAGAAGAACAGGAATGGAAAAGGAAAGTCAAAGATGGAGGAAGTGGGGTGGGATGACATAGTGTATACAAAAAGAGGCAATTCTTGGCATGATACAGATAAACAACCTGAACACTGTCTTCAACTAGTTGTCTCATGGTGGTTCTCTCTGTAGTGCCTACAAAATCTCAGACTTATCTTCCAAAACCATAGCTTACTTTAATTTTTTACTGGCCCTGCTTGTTATAGGTTAAATTTTGTGCATCCACCCCACTCCTGAGCCCCAGGACAAAAAAAAAAAAAATTATTTTTGAGCTCTAACCTGAAGTACCTGTAAATGTGACCTTATTTGAACATAGTGTTTTTTCAGAGGTAATTAAGGTGAGCCCTAATCCCATATGACTGGTATCCTTATAAAAGGAAAATCTAGACACAGAGACAGAGAGAGGAAATGAAGTGAAGACGGGGGGAGACATTGACAAGTCCAGAAACACCTGAAGCTACCAGGAGGGGAAAGAGAAGCCTGACCCAGATCCTTCCCTAGCATCTTCAGGAACATGCTTTTACTAATACTGGAAGTTTGAACTTATGGCCATTTGAACCAGTAGATGATAGAGTGTTGTAGGCCATCCAGTTCGTGTTCCTTTGTTACAACAGTCCTAGCAAACTAATACACTGCTCTATCTTTACCTTCTCTCTCTCTTCCAAAAAAGTAACTTTTTAAAAAAGCTTAACAGCCCTCCATTAAGAGATGAAGAAAGAGAAGGGAGGAAAAAACAAAATGCAGCTTATAAAGCTACATAAAATACATTAAAATATGTGTAGAGAAACTTATAAAATAGAGTAAGAAGGGAAAAAAGAAACTTGGTAAGTTTAGGGCACAGAAAAAGATGGTGAAAATAGCAGAAGCCTACTTTTCTCTGTGACTGAGATAAAGGTCTTTTTACACAAAGGATAAGTTGGGACACGATCAACAACGTCCTCAACAATATTAATTCCCTAACAGATTGACAGGAAAGGGGGATTTCTTTCCCTCTCCATGCAGGCTCACTGCATCTTGCAGAAGCATAAGAGCTCTAGAGGAATTCTGTGGAGTAAGGAGTGTGTGGATTCATGTGTCTGTGTAGTCAGGAAGAGACAGAATGAAGCAAGAAGGGGAGGAGTAAACAATATATTTGGGCTCTGAACATGGCTCTAAACGTCTGGCTTTATCCAGATTTATTCCCTTCCCCTCTACATTTCCTTCTTCCGAAGGCAGTAGCTTCATACCCATTAAACATAAATGGAATTATCCTTTCATGGCTCCAGGTAATTCCATACATTTTCCCAGTCCACTCAGTGAAAGTCCAAACCTGGTAGTTTTCCCAGAAACAAAGGATTCTTCCTCCTAAAAATGTGGTGATGGTGCAGGGGTGCCAAGCATACTTCCACCAATTTATTTTTGTTCTGATTACACATATCTAATCATCGTTTTATTGACCACAGGGCATTTCATAGTTATACCATAATTTATTAATTCACTTTCTATATTGTCACATGTCCATGTTTCCCACTTTTCCACCACTGGATAAATTCCTTAGAAGTGGACTTTAGGATTCACAGCACAAACATGCTTTATCATAGTTGATATATCACCAGATAGCCCTCTGGAAAACATGACCAATTTTGATCCTGCTTTTAATTTTAGTAATCAGAAAAAGTATTAAAGTTTTGTAGTCAACCCCTTTTTTATGGTAGAACAAAGTAGGTGAACTTCTTCTGTTAAGGGTCAGACAGTAACAGTAAATAGTTTCAGCTCTGTGGGCCGTTCCGTCTCTGTGGCAACTCCACCACTGTTGTACAAAAGTCACCATGGACAATGTGTAAATGAATGAGCACAGCTGGGTTCCAATAAAAACTTACCTGTGGATACTAAAATTGAATTTCAAGTAATTATCACATGTCATGAAATATTCTTTTTATTTTTTTCAACCATTACAAAAATGTCAAAACCATAGTTCACAGGCCCTATCAAAAAAAAAAAAAAAAAAAAGGCAGCATGGTAGATTTGACCTACAGGCTGTGGGTTACCAATTCCTGGCACAGAATTTAGTCTTTTAAAAAAATTTTGCTCTATATTAGAAAATTCTCCCTTGAGGATTGTGTGAACTTCCTGCAGGTTCTTACTGGCTGTTCGTGATGTTAAGACTAGGGTGACCAGATTTTAACATTGGTAATGCGGGACAACATGGGGGGGGGGCGGGGGCAGGGCAGGGCCTGACAACAATGCAAACTGATAAGCAGTTCTGGATAATCACTTCTCAACAATTATTTGTTATTATTACAGTTTAACATTATAAAATTAACAAAAATAATATAAAACTCATATCCTGATGAAATAGCCACATGGCAGTCGAAAACCATATATTCCCTCACTGTCCTCCCGACCATTCGTGCATTCTTTCCAAAAATCGGGACTTTTTTAAAATGCCGCGGGATGCGAGACAAATTGTTGGAAAGGAGGACGTCTGGTCACCCTAGCTAAGACTACCTTGAACACCACCAACTATTAGAGTAGTCAGTGGGTAAATTAATGTCATCGCACATAATGTTGTCAATATTGATTCAAATCATAGTTAAGCGTATTGCCTAAAGGATTTAAAGAGTATCTATTCTTATGGTTTCTTTTAAAGCTGTCCTGGAATTAAGCCAAACAATTAGAGCTGTGTCCAAGGTTAAAATTGCAATTGCTCCTTTCCCTCCGCCTCTCTTTCCTCCTGAGCATTGGGCGAGCAGCAAAGCTTCATCTGCATTTACAGCTGCTCCCCATTGCTTGCAGCACCTCCTGATCTCCATCTCCTGGCAGATCAGCAGTGGCATCAGCTTCCCACAGGAGCAGGAACCCTACTGTGAAGTGGATAGGAGGGGTCCAGGTCACCCGCTCCCTGTGAGAATCCAGCGCCCTATGATCTGAGGTTGACGTATGATGTGGTTGAATCTACCGGAAACTACTCACTACCCTACGGAATCATCTTCCGTGATGAAAATGATCCCCAGTGCCAAAAAGTTTGGGGACTGGTGCTCTAGAGCAACAGTGCTTTTGCATGAGGCAGTGTGCCTATACTGAGTGATAAAGAACTCCCACTTATCTATCAATTTGTTACCAAGTGAATACCGTTGAGGACATTATGCACACTATGAGGACATCATGTCAGTGGTACCTTTTGTAGGAAGAAGACCTTTGCCTTAGTCAGAGAAACAATTAGGCTTCTGTTATTTTTACCATCTTGTTTTTGTGCCCTAAGCTCATCAAGTTTCTTTTTTACCACCTTACCCTATTTTCTATCTAACATTTTAAAACATATTTTAATTTGTTTTATGATGCTGTATTTCATGTGGCCTTATAAGCTGTAGTTTCTTTCCTCCTCATCCTCTTTCTTCTTCATCTTTTAATACAGGGATGTTAATTAAAAGAAAAAAAAAGGAGGGGTGACATGTAGGAGTGTAGAGATTCTAGATTGACAGGGGGTTGAGGGTGAAGATGGTCCTAATGCCCCATGGTAATATTTCAACTTTCTCATATAATTGCCTTTGCGTCTTTTTTCTTAGTGTAATACAGCAGAGACATTCAAAATGAAACCCCAAATTTATTTTGCTCTTCTGTCTTTTGCCTAGTGGCTCCATTTGTGAACCATGCTGCTCTGGGAGCCCAGACGTGGATTCCCCCAACAGCCTGGAGACCCTCAGGCTGGGAGTCCTCTGTGCCCAAGGTCAGAGCAGGGGAAGGAGCTCAGGCCAGGGACTTTGCCCTGGGGGTTTATCTGCCACATTGTCAGGAGTGACAGCAAAGAACCAGGCTGCTTGATGAATCCAACGAACAGAAAAATCTGTCAAAACATGCAGAAATTTCATTGCAGGGATCGTGGAAACATTGCCTATTTGTTTGGAGCGCATTTAATTATTTTTAAACATATGCAGTCTGTAGTTCAGTGAACATGTCAGGGATAATAGAGGAAGAAAGGCAAATGAGGGGAAGGCGGCTCTGGTTCTGGAGTAACTCCCCTCCGCAGCTGGCTGATGGGGAGAAGCAGTCGATCCCCTCGGAAGTGTGGCTCCCTGTCTGTCACCTAATGAAACGCACTAGGGGGATTAATGTCATTAGCTCACAGCCCGCTGGCCGACATGCTGTGCAGTAAACAGATATACATCCTGGCTCATTTGGGGGAGTATTTCTCAGCTTCTGCCCACTGGCCTGCAAAGGTCACTCCCCAGCCTTCTATTAGTTAAATGGGAAGAAATTAGGTTGGTTGAGAGAATCTTGTGGTCTGTTTCAGTGAGAGCAGTCACTGGGGATTCTGGCACCTAACTCTGCCCCTCCCTCCCTTTGCTCACCCTAATTGGGGTTTAGATTTCTTTTTGGGGGGAGGGGGAGGGAGGGAGTCTGAGGTAACCAGAGAAGATAAAAGCCCTATACAAGTAAATGCTCTATGGAAGAAAAAAATGTTTTATTTTGATATCCAAATTAACTAAAGGAGTGTGGAAAATATTGGGGGCTCGCTGTTTGGATATCACAACCATCTCTTTTCATCCTTGAGCCAAGAGCTTTTTCCACATATCAGCGCACGCGAAGCTGAAGACTGAGAAATGCATGCGTTCACTTTTTCCTAATCCACAAAAAAGTGGATAGCAAACAGCTACAAGTGAGTAAAAATTAGGTATTTTATATTCTTAGAAAACACAGAAATCCTGACTTCAGTATGGAAAACTACTAGGGCATGAGAAACAAAAAAGAAGAAAACATGAAGAAGAAGAAGAAGAAATCATCTCTGAGGATGGCAATGGCCAACATGCAGCCACCAAGAGAGAACTGTGAGTGGAGGACTACCTGGCAGATAGATCTGGGGAGAATCTGGGAAGCAATTGAGCAAAATAAAATGAGAAAATAACAACCAAGGAAAAGAAAAAGAATGTCTCAGGGAAATGTGCCAAGGTAAACTTAGAGTCAACTCAACTTTACACAAATAATAGATAAGACACAGACAAATATAAATGCTGCCTTGTAAGAATTTGCTGTCTTTCTTGCCTTAGCAAAGCAGAACAGTCTATTTCGTACTAAAAGCTTTAAAGTGTGCACTGATGATTGTTGGTGCTGTAAAATTTTGTAGCAAATAATATTACTACCAAAGAAATAATATGAATGAAAAATAAAGGAAAATTCAAAATCATTTGTATTGGCTCGGCGCCTGTGGCTCAAGCGGCTAAGGCGCCAGCCACGTACACCTAAGGTGGCAGGTTCGAATCCAGCCTGGACCCGCCAAACAACAATGACGGCTGCAACCAAAAAATAGCTGGGCGTTGTGGCGGGCGCCTGTGGTCCCAGCTACTTGGGAGGCGGAGGCAGGAGACTCGCTTGAGCCCAGGAGTTGGAGGTTGCTGTGAGCAGTGAAGCCATAGCACTCTACCCAGGGGGACAGCTTGAGGCTCTGTCTCAAAAAAAAAAAAAAAAAAAAAAATCATTTGTATTTCTAATGTTACAAACTCAATTCTGACCTCCCCTCTACACCCCACCATGAATTCACAAGTCATTGGGAGATCTATTTCTTAAAGGACATAATAGCAGAGTTAATTGTCTCTCCTGATTACCAGAACAGGAGATTAAAAAAATATATATTAGGCCAGGCATAGTGATTCACACCTGTAATCCAGTCACTTTGGGAGGCCAAAGCAGGAGGATCACTTGAGGCCAGGGTTTTAAGACTAGCCTGGGTAAAATAGCAAGACCGTGTTTCTATGAAAAAGAAAAAAAAAAATTAGCCAGGCATGATAGTATGCACCTGCAGTCTCAGCTACTTGAGAGGCTGATGGGAGAAGATTACTTAAGCCCAGGAGTTCAGGGCTGCAGTGAGCTGTGATCACTACCACACCTCAGCCTAGGTGACAAATAAGACACTGTCTCTAAAAATTAAGAAAAGAAGAGATGGCCAGGAAGGATAAGAATACATCATCAAAAACTAAAGCAAAGCAAAACAACAACAACAACAAAACTCATAAAGCTACAAGGCCAAATTTAAATAGTTTTAGGAATGGTTTTGCTTTTCAAGATTGACTTACATCTCTAGTCTTCACCAGCTTAAGGGAAGATACGGGATCTAAGAGCTTGTTCAGATTGTTCTCATTGTTCAGTGGTTAACACAGAGCCTCACACTGTTCTCCTCTAGGACATAGCTCACAAATACTCAAGAAGGAGGGTGCCAGGCACCCAGGAATGATACTTTATCCTCTGCAGGATACAAGTCCTAAGGAACATGGCAACTCCAGTGCAGAAAGATTGCTGCCCCATCCAACCAGCTGCTTCCTGATTCTCCCAAAAGACTGATCCCGTGCACTTCTCACCAGGCCAAAGTCACTCATCCTTGCACACAAATAGAGAGGATCCCTACTGCTCTTCATAGGTGGATTTAGGCCAAGATCAGCCTGGGGGAAGTCCATCCTGGCTGATGTATCTTCTGAGGCCAAGATTCAGTGCACCACACTCCTTCCTCCTGGGTTCCTTTCTCATTTAGCAAACTACACAACAACACTCAAGTGAACATGGGTTAGAGGTGGGGCAGAGGAGATAAGGCTGGTTTCTGCTGTCTGAGGATGAACCAGTAACTCCCTCTCCAAAGTTTGATTACCAAAACTTATAAGAGAATATTTATATCTTCTGTAACTTAATATGTTGAAGTAAAAGCTGTCTTTGTGAATGAGAGGGGAGACTAATGAAACTAGGTATTGTCCCTGCTTTTACAGAAATGCACTTGCATCAACTAGAAATGATATACCCTCTATCTGTAACTGTCAAGCGTTCCTGGACTCTCTGCTTCCATATAATTGGCTAGCCCCTAAACCTATTGCCCCCCCCTTTTTTTGATAAAAATTTATCCTATGGGATTCCCTCTTGCCTGGCCAAATCTAGCAGTTCTCATGTATGACAAAATAAACTCTTCCAGCTGCAGAAGGCTGGGGCTATGTTTTTATCTGTGGTGTCTGGTGACTACATAAACTATAAGAACAAAGCTAAAGTGATTTATATGTGTCGTTAGAAACTTAAGATTTTTTAAGGGTTCGTAAACATGTATAGTGTGGGGTATATTAGAAATACCGTTTAGATAACACAAAACACTCATAGCAACTTTGCATGTTACAAATCCAATCCAGCGAGCAAGTGGGGGTCTCTCTCCCTTTCCCACAAGGCCACAGGGCCTGCATTATGAGGAAGAAGAGTATAATGGTCTGAGGGCTCTGGCTTGATTGGCCCTGCCAATCAAGGGCAATGGAGTCCTGTGTTCTTTTTTGTGGGCTTTAAACTTGAATGTGCATCAAAATCACCTGAAAATTTTGTTAATAAAAATGTAAATGTATGTTTTCCCACAGAGATTCTGATTCAGTAGTCTGTGCTGAGGCCTAAGAATCTGTATTATAATAAGTTCCTCCCTCCACTGCCCAGGAAACAAATGCTTATGCAATATAAGGATCATGATTTTTAGTCACTGATTAGATCTTACAATTATCATAATTCTCTAAGCAGTTTATTAGGAAGGTGTGAAGCACAGCAGTTAGTATGCATCAGGAGTTCAGACTTCATTTGCTGAATGCACAGTATCACTTTTGAACAACTACTGTTAGTATACACTGCAGAAGGATTACCTGCTTTATCTCCCGAGCAGTCTGTGTAGAGCTGAAACCAAATAACCAAAAGGTATTGCAGAGAATTTGGGAGTTACTCCAATGAACTTCTAATATTGGGGCCCATGACTAGAGCAAAATGCGTGGGGCTGGCATGGCTGTCCTTGTATGATTAGCTTTGCACATGCAACTCAGAGACCTGGCGCTTTGAGCAAGACAGTGATTTAGTGTGTGGCACTTTGTAGCTAGCACAAACACACACACAAAAATACATACACACATGTAATAGATCTATGATAGAAAGATAGATTAGATAGACGATAGATAGATAGATAGATGATAGACAGATGCTGAGTTAGACTGTTTGGCACATAATGATTTGGACCCACACCAAGCCACTTGGAAAAAACAGAGTGCCAGTTCAAGGACTGCATAAGGTGACAGAATCTCCTCTATGAAACGTAAATTTTACTCTCGCTGCCCAGCTGGCTGATTGTTCCAATCCAGTAAATCGCAGATTCAATAAGCACATATTTAGGGAAGAGGAGGAGATGAGTAACACAAAGCTGCGCGTACAGAAAGCCAGGGCTAAGTCTTTGAATCTGTGCACAATGGAATGAATACCTTTTATCCATTCGCCCCACTAAACAAGCAACACCAGGAAAATCATTTTCCAATTAGTCAGCAGGTTTCAGCATCATTACCTTTGAGATCAGATTTGCTACCATTCAAAAATGCATCAGAGACAGTGTAGGAAGAGTTAAGCATCCTTCCTGGCATGTGAGGTCTGGGAGGAGGTGAAATTAGATTAGCTGCAGGAAAATGGGAGGGTTTACATTACCAGAGGGGCTCTACCTGGCTCCAGGCTTAACAGTGAACAACGCTTTCAGCATATGGCATTACAATGGATTAGTGATCAAGTACGATTAATCCTAATAGATCGTCTTTTAAACTTCAGTGGCTTGTTAGGTGAGAAAAAAATTGTCTGTCCCCAAAGTGTCAGGTGAAACTCTCATTTGAGGTAAGACTACCATGTGGAGATGGGTCTCCATCTGGTGGCTTCCTTTTGTGAAACTCCACCAGAAGGTGTTTTAATGAGGCTTTTATAGCAGGCACCACCTGCCACTAATCTTCCCCTCTAAAAAGGTGTAATTGAGGGTTGGTTTTACAGTATGGCTCATATCCTAACCTTGAGAATTCATCAAGAAATGCAAATCCGGGTGGGATGGTGTAATCATGAAATGCCATTTTGGCTTTTGGTTTAGACTGAAGTAGTTATAGAAATTTGTGGTTGGCTAATTACAACCAGCTATATAGTAGCTTCCCCTTTCAGTTAGATTAATACGTGTGTCATCTCGGAATTAAATAACCAACTTGATGGTGACCATATGTCTTCATTCAATTCTTTGCACATGTAAAGAGTTGCAAGGCTGCTAGTGGTTCACGCGATTTAGGGGTTTCATTTACACTGTTAAGGTGCAAGTGCTTCAGATTTATGGCATATTTGTCCTCTTAGTAGATGCTTTATTTCTACAGTGTATTATTTTGATGAGACGAGAAAAATTACAAAATCACTGAGATATTTTCTATCTATAAAACTTAGGGAGTTATATTTCTTTATCTCTTAATTTAAGATGCATATTTTGGTCACATCATTATCCTAGCAGATTATTGATGACTTCGGCATTTCTGTTCAAGACTGTTTGAAATAGAAGATGTGGCAGAAGATTGAATACGATAAAACACCTTTTTTTTTTTTTTTTTTAATTTAACAAACATGAACTGAATCCTTGCTATCTACCAGGTTTGTTGGTACAGATTGGGAAATAATAGTAACGACGGTAATAGTAACAATGTTGCACAGACCCTGTCTCCAAAAAGGGTAGTATCCTTTTGCTTTTTACTCCTGTGCCACTCAGAATTTTTTTGAAAGTTATTTTTCGTTGCTAGTACCGTATCAGACTATCACGTTAAGAAACATCTTCCTGGGAAAATTGGTAGTTTGAGACAAAGTCTGCCATTTTTCCATCTTTGCCAACAAAATAATAAATTTCCCTTTCCTTCTTCTCAAAAACCATTTATTCTTTTCTATTTTTATTTTTCTTTTGTGTTCTTTTTCTGATGTGGGCTCGAGAACAAGGCCCACACTGTTAGTAACAGATTTGGGCCTCCCCTGCATGGGCTCGTGGCTTCCTGATGGAACAGCACCTGCTGAAGAAGCAGGGAGCGGCCCGGCCAGAGGCGTGAGCCCGCCCGCCATGGCGGAGTGGCTGCTTCTCAGGGTGAGAGAACGTGGATGGTCCCAGCAGCTGCCAGGGCGTGTTTTGGCTCCGGGAAACTCCCTTCTCTGTCTCCACGAAGTAGATGCAGCTCCCGGAAACCTGAACTGAGTCGGACAGGGTGGAGACGCCAGGCCTTTGGTTGGGTAAGTTCTCCTGCCTGCCCGCCGAGACCCTGATTCCACCCACATGGGGGGGTTTGCAGACCTTCCTGTTGGTTTTGTTTGTTCTGAGGCACTTTGGGTGGGTGGGAGTCATGACGTTGAATGGAAATAGGGAAACTGGTTTGAATTCGGAGCTCCTTTAGGGTTTCCGGAGACCAGGAAAGCGGCCTTCCCCTGCCCGTATGCACCTTGGCCACCGTTTGGGAAGGGCTTACCTTCCAGCCCGCAGGCCACTTGGGGGGTGAAGCCTGAGGTGCCTTTCAGGGTGACGTGTTTCCCCCTTTGGATTCCCATTTGTTTGATAGGCCCTGACATTTTGTGCTGAAAATTCTCCGTTTTGTCTGTCTTTGCTCTGTGTGGATTCTGTTGCAACATAGAAGAATTCCATCTAAAAGTCTCTTGGAAGGAATTTTGTCTGCATGGTCAATTTATAGCTGCAAACCTCTGTCTGAGGAAAGTGGTTTCATTGAAATCTAGTCCATGTGCTGGAGGGTGGAAAAAGTGGCTGTGAAAGGAAACTTTGAAGTGTGACTTGAACTTGTAGACTGTCTCATGGCTAGAATTCGAAAGCAAAATCTCTGGAACTTGGTGTGGATGTGTGGGTGTATATATTTAGGTATGTTTTGTGTGTACGTCCACCTACTGTGTTTGTGTCTGTCTGGTTCTGGGCTGGCTTATAAGTAAGGAAGCACTGGTGTGCCACACGAACCACATCCCAGTGCTATGAGCAGCTGGGCAGCAAGGGGGGAATGGTGTCAAAGAGGGAACACCTGCCTGGCTGGGAACAACCCCCCCCCTTTCCCAGGTGCACCCATGATGGGCAGGCAGGCTCCAGTGGCCAGCGCTGAGCTAGGAAGGAAGCATTGCCTTCCCCTGCCCGTATGCCCTTCAGCTGGCAGCAACTGTGCTGGACAGGGATAACCCCTGAAAAATGTTTGCCTTTGGCATTTGCCTAGAACACAGACAGAGTACTTAATGAAGATGCATTAAGGTCATCTGAAAATTAATATATCCCTTAAAATTTCTACTTTACTGTATCAGAGTCTTTTTAAATGTTTGTAATTTTTATAAGGTACATAGGATATATACAGTTCTTTAAAAACGTTAAAAAGAGGAAACATCATCATTACACATAAATCAAAGTCATATATATACTTAAGTAAATTTCAGTATTTGGGTTCATTTAATACTATTCTTTGTCAAAGACATGAGTCCCTATTTAGCTGCCTTGCAATTACTACATTAATCATAGAGCACTGCGAGAAAGGTAGATGGACCCAAAACATTCAAACATCTAAACCTGGGCGGCAGCTTGAGTTTGGAATGGCACTTATAAATATGAAACATGACTGGAAAGCAGGAGCCATAATCTGGTGTCCCAAAGGCTAAATCTGATCTGCCGCTTTAGATTTGGGCTTTTATTATTTTTGTTCTCTGGCCTGCATGGGGTTTGTGTGTGTTAATAGAAATCTTATTCCATATGGACAAGATATGTTCCTTCCTATTTGTCAGAGGCCCCATTTACTCCCTAATCTCACACTTACATTGACAAAACTCAACACTAGATCCAAATAGTCAGGCTGACTTTCACACGAGTTTGTGAATGCTGGTCGCTTTGCTTCAGAATCACCCTCTGAACATGTGTGCATGCGTGTGTCAAAGCCCTGGAGGATGGATGGGTGAGGGAGAGGCAGGCACCCGCCCAATTAGCAGGATCACAGAAGCCAAATATGCCACTCACAGAGCTGAATATTTTATAACCATTTTGCTCCCACGTTCCTAATATCCTCTCTGCACAACCAGGAACCAGCAACTGGAGGAACTGGAGGGGTTAGCGAAAGAATACGTTATTTAACCTATTTTCCAGTTGGGAAAAGGTGTTAGGTTTGAGGGTGGAAACCTGTAAGTGTAATTCCAACTTTCCCGAGGCCTTCCTCCAGGAAATTCAGCTCTCATAGACGTGAACCATTAGAATCAATCCTGTCAAAGGAAAGGAGTGTCTGATTGTTGTTTTCCCGGTGATGGGAAAATGAAAAAATATATATTTTTTTTTATTTAGTCTTAGACAAATTAGAAAAACTGATCCATCCTTTTCCCAAAATAAATCATCCGTGTTGGTTTAAGGTAGAGGAATAATAGTTGCCAGAAGGCCGACGCACAGTCTGTCTCCTGGCACTGGCCTTGTCCATGTATCACATTAAACAGGCATCCAAATTCTCCCTGCCTCAGCCTCTCACCTGTTTTATTGATTTACATTATACTAATTCCATAATCAGACCCAGCCTGAGGCATTATCCTGAAACCAGTGTTGTCCGTGGTGTTTCCTCACTGTTACCTTTCAGTTTCATTTACTGTCCTGTGATGCCCTTGACTATCAAGGGCCCCTGCTCAACTCAGTGGCCTTCTGTCAAGCCCCCATCGCCCCCCCAACCCCCACCCCAGAGAACTCACAGCTACACCTGTGGCCATTGCTCTGCTCTCTCTGCAATCCGAAGTGTCTAGGCCAGTGGTTCTCAACCTTCCTAATGCCGCAACGTGTTTTCAGTATTAAAAACGGGTTGCGACCCACAGGTTGAGAACTGCTGGTCTAGGCCATGGTTTTCTAGGTAACAGCTACCGTACTTTCATTAAGATGCCTGGTATTAAATTGTGTGTGTGTGTGTGTGTATGTGCGCGTGCACATGCTCTGTGACTTTTGGCTTTTTAAGCAAAAGAGAACAGATCTTTTGATAAAAATTAATGGCAGCATTGTAGCTGGAAGGGTGGGGATGGTAGAGGACAAGAAGACTTATGGCAGCCCCAAATCATACTGTGCATGGCCTCTACTCAAAGTTAGGTATAGAGCAGAACATTTGATTCTTTGTAGACACATTTAGTCATGTTTAAGTAAATTATGAAAAGGGAACTTAATTTTAAAATGTACAATGTTCAGAATCTTTGTGAGAATGAGAGAGTTAACTGTGTTTCCTGTTAACTTTAAGGATTTGGAGGTAGTCAGAATGGAGGGTGTGTATGCTTCTGGAAATAACCAGTTGAATAACCACTTCTTTGTCTCAGGGAGAAATCAAACAAATTTCTTTAAACTCTTTTCTTGCCCCACACAACATCTTCTAACATAGTTACATTGAGTTATATTTTGTGTCAAATTTGCATCCATAAATATTATCAAGCCAATTCTGTTTACTCTCCTATGTAAATTATATCTTTGTTTCATTTTCAGCACTTGGCTTTCCACCTCTTCTAGGGTCTCCCCAGGAGCCTCACAGTGTGCCGTTCTTCCCCTGGAGAACCCACCTGCAAATCGATTTTTCCCTCTTAGACTTTTTGCATGAATCCCAAAGATGAGGTTGGCTCACCTTGCCATTTTATTGTTGTCTGGCATTTTCCCTATATCTTCCTCAGTATGTCACATATGTTTGTAACAGAGGCCAGAAAAGTTTTTAGAAAAAAGAGGAAGCAAAGGAGGAGAGGGAGGGAGAGGAGAAGACCAGAAGGAGATTAAAACGTCTTTGTTTCTGTTCTAGATAAGTCATTGAGATAATAATCCATCTCTTTAGAATTAGATGAAAAGGTAGGCAGCCAAAAATTAGATGATTTCTGCATGAGCACGAGATTTATTACTTAAGACACTAAACTAGGTCTGGTGGATATCCCTGAAAGCAAGCCGGTGGCATCTGGCAAAGGTTCACAAAACTGCTTATCAGATTTGTGTTTATGGCAGATTCCTGAACCAGCATTTGATTTGATTCAATAGACCTGAGTTGAGTTCCAGAAATCTCAATGACTAACAACCACCCACAGTGAGTCTGATATTTTTCTAGAGAAAGAGTATTTCAAAGTCATGGGCTATATTGTCAAGAATCTTCATTACTCTTCTTGGCCCTCTGAGAAACCTGAGCTAGGAGTTTCAGAGATGGATGTGTCTATAGAAAGAGGCTATGGAGAAACAGTAAATTTTATTACATTTTTTAGTTTAAAGAATAGCTCTCTTGGACCAATTATGTACCATAAATAAAGCACAGTTAAGCATTAAACTTAAAAAGGCAAGAGTCCAGCCTCTACTGTTATGTCTACTCACCAAAAGAACTGAAATGATTATAGGCAGCCCAGGCCAGGTATATAATGTGGGTGTTAAGTGTCTGTTTACAAAACCAAAGTAGGAAGGCATGGAATTTCCAGACTGAGAGCCACTTGTGTGTATAGTTTCTCAATTTGCATTCTACAGAAACCTAAAATTTCTTTGATGCAGGTGTATATCTCACATTGCAGCAAAACTGTACATTCCATGGCACCCAAGCTGACACATTGTCCTAACTGCCCCACACTGCCCTTCTTTCCCACTCTAGCCACTTTCTTGAAGAGCATTTGATTTAGATGATAGACTAGAACCACTTTAGAGCATTAGCACTTAAAGCCCTCATGCCAGCTGACAGCACTGTAAAGTCTGAAACTCTCAATCAGTAGTTAAGTATGTTCATATATTCATGATGAAATAAACTTGTGGCAAAAGCCAGATTTTGTTTCCAGAATACCGTCTTTCAGCTCTTTTATGGTGGGAGTGAAGTTTATGGCCATTGATTAGTCTTATGCACAAAGAAATTTAAGTTGGCTAAAGTCAAGTACCAACTAGGGTGCAATGGCAGCACCCTAGATGTTAGCCAATAAAATTACATGACCAGCAATTCTCACCTGGGTCAACCAGTACTTGAAATTTATAATTTTCACCCAGAATTTCTATCATGTAAAATGTAAAACTGGTGCAGACAGACACGGATGAAAAGTACATCATATAAACCACTCTTCTTTATAAGCTTGGAATCTATAGACATATTCATTGTGAAGCTTATCTTTCATTTCTAAAGCTTGCAAATTTGAAGCAATGTTAACTTTCAGCAAGCCAGCCTGGTGCTTCCTCAGGAGAAAGTTTTCCTTCTTTACTTTCATCCATGGGACTTTCTATTCTGACAGTGTTTGACTTCATCCCTGATTGATCTTGAACTGGCATGAATTAAAAGGCTCTCTCCAAATGAGAAGTGCCATGGAAATAGGCACCTTTCATCTTTGAAAGCAAAGGAGCCCTGTGCCACATGGTGGGGTGGCAGTTCCTTTGATCAGCGTTTCTTTACTTGAGCCCAGAAATTGAGTCACCCTACCAGGCATAGCAATACAATAGGCAGCCAGTATCCCAAAGGAACCAATGCTGAGCAGGGATTGGGAATTTCCATCAGAGCATCTTAATCCACTAGCTTGAGTTGTCACCATGAGTTCCACCAGGCCCATTAAAATGACTTCAGGTCACCTCCAGTGAGCCTGCCCATTCACTCCAAAACAATTATCCTAATCCCTTTAGCAGACCCAATCCCTTAACACTTATGAAGTGCCCTCCTATGCAGGGTGCTGACATTTTCCAACAACACTAGCCTCTTTGAAATGCCAATCAAAAGTCCTTCTTGTTAAAATACATGACCCTCTCTGCAAGTATAAACAGACCTTCATACATCACCACCACCACCATCATTAAAAAGCACTGACAGAACACCCACCTGTGCACAGTGCTGTGCTGCTGGGCCCAGAACGTGCAAGTGCTTGAAGTGCTGACCTCAGGAAGGAGTGTCTACAAACCCGCCACTTCTAGCTTCTGCTGCTGCTTATTTAATGCAGGCTGTAGCCAGTGGCATGGGCCTCCACTGGACCATTTCTGGTGGCTGGGTAATTGCCCCAAGAGAATTAATTAGCTGCTCAACAGAGCTCACCATTAAAGTTTTACCAAAATGCTACTTCCCCAAATTTTAATTACCACTCCCTAGTGCTTGGTTACTTGGTTCTGCATGGGCTGCGTCAGAGGGATCTTTCACAGTTTTTGTCTTTCTCCTGTATTCTGTCACCCTACAGACTATTCATCACTGAGGAAGGAGGGGTAAATAGAGTCAGTGTCGGTCCAACATCACGCTGCTGGCCAGCAAGCCAGGTCAGAGGACATAGGCTTATTTATCACTCCATCATTTGCCAGCTGGGTAACGCTGGGAAGGTCGAGAAATGCTCTGAGCTTTAGTTTTCTTCAGCGTAGAATGGGAAGCCTCTCACAGACACATACAAAGGGTTGTTTGGAAAGGTGAGTGAAACAACATACAGCAGAATTTCAGCTCTTGGGACTCTGGTGTCAGAGAAATCTGAGTTAAATCTGAGGCAAAATTCGTAGTACTAAGTCTGCGAGGCTTTTAAGATGGGAAGCTAGAAGGGCCTTTGCAGAAATTAAAAATCATGAAAGGGGTGGAATGGGTGAGAGAAAAGGGTTGCAGCAAGAGGAGATAATATGAGAAGAGGAAGACAGGAGGCTAGTGAAGGTAAAGCAGGCACAAACGAAGAGTTAGCGTGCTTGGAGCAGAGGGGTTTCACCGAAAAGGAGTAAGAGACAGTGGAAACATAAAGGAGAGAGGGGCGAGCCAGAGATGGAGAGGATCTGTGCCATCTCCCATCCTTTCATTCATTTCCTTGGCCATGTTCAGACACCAGCATTTAATGTCTGTGCTGCGCCTGGCGCAACACTTGGCACATTTACATAATTCCTCATGCAGAAAACAATATGGAAACCTGGAAAGAACAATGACTGCGGAGATGTGCGCGTGAATCCTGGCTCTAACCTATATGATTCTAGGCTTCTCTTTAGCACCATTTTACCCTTTTTAGCTGCAGCCTTCCTGTGGCCCAAGGGAGACATATGTTTCACATAATTTTAAAACTTGGCATAATGAAAGGAGACACTGAGATGCTTCGAATCTAGCTGAAAAAAAAAATGTTTTGACAAAGATGTATATGATTTAATTTCCTACTCCTATTGCAATATTTCCCTCACAATATACATTTAATATCTGCCCTTTCCTTAAACCCTATATAGCATGACAAGTAATAAAGGCTTTAACAGGAAACATGAAAAGAATAAATCTGAAGATGCAATCTTCTTCCCCATTAAAAAATGTTTATCTCAAGCCATTCTACTGAACAGTCTTAACTTCTTGGTACGAATCTTGTTTTTTTGTGACATAGATCCCTCTAGTCCCACCCCAAGCGTGCTAAGAATGTCTGCAGAGGGAGCCTAGTGGAGATGTCCATGACCTTGCCCTGTACCTATCTTGGGACCATTTGTGTCTTTCCCAGTGGTCAGCCATCATGGGTAACCTACAGGCCAAAATTGAATGCAAGTGTAGTTGATTTAAAATATTGTAATGTGGGCAGGTTCGAGCAAACGATAGTTTACCTAAATAAGAAAAGTGAAGGAAATACAGAGCAACGTAGATGGAAAATAACCATTGATGTCAAACATTCCCTTACTGAGGTAGTCACCCTGGGTGCTGCTCAGCTAATTCTCACTGAATGTCTGCATTTTAAAGCCTGCTCCATCAGAGCTAATGTCTATAAATTCCATTTCTCTATGGGTAACTGGAACAGTAGTGCCTACCATAGCAGAGGTATCAGCAAAATGGGAAAAAGTAAAATACGTGAGAAAAAGTTTTTTTTTAACCATTCTTTTGAGTTGTGATCATAGGTCTCACCACAACCGAAAAAATATCTTTTCTATTTACATGTTTTTTCTTCATTCCCTAGAATGTAAGCTCTAAGAGGCCTCTCTTGTCATATAGTAAGATGTGTTTGCTCATAGGAGGCAGTCAATAAATGTTTGTGTAATGCATACTACAGATACACATAAATACACAGGTGTGTATAGATTCATATATTTGTAGGTTATTTAATAGATAACACTTGTCTACATATATAATAAAAAATTCATTTCAGATATCATAAAGCTCATTTTATGTAGATAAAAAAATGAGTCGACAAAGGTAGAGTAACTCTCCTAACCCCACAGTGCTAGAGCGTGGTGGTCTTGGAAGTGAACCCAAACCCACACCCAGTTCATGTTTCTTCCCTTACAGCACAGCTCCTACCTGCTAGTTTTGTCTCCTTTTTATGAGATGGCTATCGTTCCTCCTGGCCATACTCTGTTTTAGAATCTACTTAATAGCTTATAACATCACCCATTCCCATCTGTGTTTCTGCAGCCCTCTTTCCAGCCCACAGTAGCCAATTCCGTATGTCCAGACTTCAGGTAAGCCTGCAAGAGCTCCAGCTCCAACCTGGTTGCAGAGCCAGCTCACCGTTCTCATTTGTAGGAATCGGTTACTCCATCATTCTTAAAGTCCATCATTGTATTAATTATTTAAAAATCAGATACTCTAAGCCCTAATCCCCACAGGGTAAAGCCCCCGGAAGAAACCCCACAGATTTCCTTCTACTTCAGAGCGGAGAGTTTGAGGCCACACATGCCCCAGCTGCTGACAGACTGCACCCCCCAGCTGTGCCGCTGAAGGGTGACTGTACTCCGGCAAACGCCTCCAAACAGAGCTGCTGAAATGGGGCCTCCCGAGGCTTTGGCAGTGTTAATAACCGGCTCCTCCCGGCCTGCCAGCCAGGCTCCTCCATGGAAGGCCTTGCCATGTGGAACTTGCTCCTGGTGGCGCTCCCTCTGAGCTCCCGTTTGGCAGCAAGTAGGCGGCATTTTAAAAGATGTTTTTATTTGCTTTCACGTTTGGTTCATTCCCTCGCCCTTCTCTTCACGCCGACACTTTGGGACTGAAATATGTTTTTTGCAATTGTGGCAGGGGTCCACCAGGTTCCCGAATCCTGCTTTTAATGGCCTGGTTGTCGGAGGGGAGCCCACAGCTGGAAGCATTGACCTGGGTTTTATATCCAGGGGTCTGGAGAGACAGACCTGCCACGTGAAGAGTACAAGCAAGGGCAGGGACCAGGCCTTCACCTCCGCAGTCTCTGATTAATTTGGGTTCTGGAGTCCTCACACACAGGACATGCTCCACATTCACATATGATATTTAACTTTCATACAAAAGGGCGTCTCGGTTGGGACAAGAGTGCTTTTGTGATGGATTTCCTGAAAGAAAAGACTCCACATCACTTTTATGCCTGACTTAACTTGATCCTTCAGTAACAGGAATTTAGCCAGCTATGCTATGAAACAATGCGAGTCACATTCACAAGGGCTGGAATACGCCATTCATTAGGGTGACTCTCTCAGCTTCCGCCGTGGGTGTCCTCTTGCTCCACCATATGACCTGAGGGAATAAAAAAGAGCCAAGCCACTAAAATAGCTACAATAGAAAGCAGTGTGGTCATAGGGCCAAGGCCAACACCAGAGGCATGTACCAACCAAAATGCAGATGCTCCATTTGGCAATCTGACACGGCATGTGGGCCTTTTAGAGTCAGTGAACCAGACAGGGTGAGGAGGGTTTTCATCGTCCAGAACCTGTGCCCGTAATTCTAATTGCTAGATGGAATTCTCTTTCTCCAGAAGATTAGCTGTAGCCGGTGACTAAGGACGCATGCAGAGAGGACACATGATTCTTTTCCTTCATGTTGGTGCCATAAAGTTTTCAGATGGAGCAAAGAGGCAGGTACATGTCAGGGCACAAGTGGAGTCCCACCCCTTCTTCTGCTCCCTCTGAAATTTGCCTGCTGCGGGAACGTGCCCAAATAGCAAGGAAACAGCAAGTCATTTTTTCTTGGGGATTATAATCTAAGCCTCCCATTAAAAAGGACCACAAGCTTACTATTCCTATAGTTTGTATCTTCTACCACTTAACTTCCCTAACAAATCAACCCCTCCCCAAAGTTCAGTCCTAAGAACTGGATTATTTGAATTATGTCCCACAGAAATTCATATGTTAAAGTCCTAATCTCCACTACTCAAAATATGATTTTATTTTAAAAATAGGTTCATTACATATGTAATGTTAAATAAAGAAGAGATCACAGGAGAATGGAGTAGGCCCCTACTCTGGTATGACAGGTGTCCTTATAAAAAGGGGAAATTTGGCCCAAAGACACTCACACAGTGAAAGCACCATGTGATGAGGAAGGCAGAGATTGGGGCGACAGACCATAAGGCAAGAAAAGTTGCCAGCACATCACTAGAAGCTAAGGGGGAGCCCCAGAACTGATTACCCCTCTTGGCCCTCAAAAAGGACAAACCCTGCCCCCACCCTTTGATCTCCAAATTCTGGCCTCTAGATCTGTGAGAGAGAAATTTCTTTTGCTTAAGCCACTTTCCACTGATGGCACTTTTTATGACAGCCCTAGCCAACTGACTGAGACAGCAGCTGGGTGGTTATAATTTTTGCATATATGTCCCTTTAAAATTAAAATTTTCTTCAACGTTTTCCAGGTAAGTTTTAGACAAAGAGTTCTGCCTTAAAAGCTGAATATGGTTGTCACAGATGAGCAGATCCTATTACATTTTTTTTCAGGTCAATATAATTTCTGTAAGGTGATCTCTAAATACTGTGTTTATCACAAATTCTTTCGTGCCCTTCTGAGGAAAGGGGAACCTGAGAGGTTGAGAAGAGCAAACTCCAGGGAAGGAGGCTCCACGGTGGGGTCTGCACTCACTCTGGCTCACTCTCAGAAACAACACCTGTAAGGTGTTGAGGAGAAGCGGAGAGGTGTGTGGTTGCAAAAGCAGATTGAAATGATGACTATCTGGGGTAGCTCTAAGACCAGCTGCAGTGGTGAGAACTGTAATTTGTGTCACTAATTTCCTGTCATTTTGCTCATCAAAAAGAAACCAACCAGACTCCTGAGAAAGTGGTCCCCAGATGGGGTGAAATTTCCATACGAGTTATGTGCATTCAAGCAGTGCAAGGAATAGATTACAGTAGATGCTATGGCTGTCACCCATTGCCCTCTTCAGAATGAAGACACTCCTTCCCTCAGCGACCAGGAGTGATAACTGCTGAAGGCTGACAGCTGGGTCCCTGCCTCAGTGCTGACTTTAGTGGAAGAGAGCCACCTCACCTTAGGACATACCCCTTCTAGCAAATAGCCTGCACTCAAGAGCGCAAAGTAACCAGGTAGCAATCATAACTCACAGTTAATGAGACTCTCACTGGGTCCTCTGGTGAAAACACTCTCCTTTCTGGGGTTCAAGACCTCTACATCTTCAAGAGTTGCACTGACAAAAAATATAAATCATACAAATGGATCTATAGGAATAATGAGAGCCAATCCCCATATCATTTTTCTTTCTTGGGTCCAGGAATTCCACCTACTAAGGACATATTATATAAATGGTCATTGATTTTAGAGCACACATTTTATCCTGGGATGAAGCCCTGTCCTTGCTGCATCCTCTCCAAGCTAGGACCTCAGCTGCTCTTTAAAAACACCATTGCTCTTGTCCATCAGGCCAGCACCTTCAGGTGGTGCAGTAAGTGTGATTAGTGGATCCATGGTCACATGTTCCTTCACAGTGGTCTCTTCCATTGCTCTGGTCCAATGTGGTACTATAGTCCCTTATTCCCTGTGATATTATGCATGATCCTGTATTGGGGAATCAAATGCCCCTCGTGATAATGGGGCAGATTGAGGCCCTAGAAGCAAGAAAATCATACCTATACCTAGAATGCATTGATTCTGGTCAAGATAAATTACTGTTCCTTTTAAGGTAGCAGGAATCCATTGTAACCGATTGCCATGAAGTAGCTCTTGATGTCCTCTGGGATGTTGCTACTTTAGGGGCTCAGTGTTGGTTTCTATCACTGGCAGCTTGGAATTGGGCACCAAAAGTAGCTAAATCAGGTTTGTGGGTGAGAGGCTATAGCGTGGAGTTGATGTCTAGCCTGCTCCTTTGCCACCATTCTACTTTGTTCCTGAGTTGATGGTGCGAGCACTGGAGTACCTGATGACTGGAACCCAGCTCAGACATACCATGTCCATGTTACATGCTATTGGGCTTGTCTCATCTTATGACCTGGTGTGAATGATAGGATCAAAACCATGATGGAAAGTTCTAGTCACCATGTCATTGTGTGTCCTGTTATCATACAACCAGGGAAGCAGCTTGTCATGGGCCTTGGTGTAATTTTCTGGCACAAGTGGCATATCTTTACTCCAGAGATACCATGATTTTACACTGGATGCTCTCACTGTGACTTGCCATAAACTTTGTATAGCATTTTTTCCACCATAATTATCCAATTATAACACCATATATTCTTTCTAATGCCACAGGATCTGCCAGTTCTTAAGGCCCAAGCAGCTGGGCCACTTGCACTGAAACATGGACCTGCTACTGAGCTTTCCTGATGGGGTCTATTCCACTCAAAGCTGGTAACCCTGGATGTCATTTGATAAATGGATTGGATCAGTTCTCCCAACATGGAATACAGGCATACACTGCTTCCCAAATGCAAAGCGGCCTAATGGACATTATGTGTCCTTCTCAGGAGTGAGAAATACAAGAGGCAATAATTTATCCTTTATATCAAGGGTAATACATCACTGATGTCTGTGACTTTACCGTCAGGGCTGGCCCCTGAATCTTTATAAAGTTTATCTCCCACTCTAGGGAGTGTAGATGACTTACCAAAACATCTAATGTATTTGCTGTCTCTTACTCATCTGGTTGATTATTATTATATCTTTGAGATAGTGGGCCAATGTGATGTTCTATAGAATGTCTAGACAATAATTGACCTTTTGGACTATATTGTGATAGAGGGTAGGGGAGTTAACACAGCTCTGGGGCAAGACTATGTACATATTCCTTTTTCTGTTCCATGTTAAGGGAAATTGCTGTCATCCTCCTTCCTAACAGGGTAGTGTATGAATGCACTCACCTGCACGTTGGCTGCACACCACATTCCTAGGGCTGTGTTGTTATATACTTGTGAAGATACGCCTCTGACAAAGCAGCTCCAATTGGAGCCATTGTTTGGTTGAGTGTTCAGAAGGCCACCATCTTTCTCCAGAATACATTTGGATTTTGTAGTGGTAAGGCTAATAAATAAGAATACAATGAGGACTATAACTTTTGCATTCTTTAGGCATTAATCTCTGCCATTCCAGTTGGAATTCAATATTATCTGCTATTTCCTATGTTGGCTAAAATGGAGAAGCACCTTCAGAGGTTTGCTCATGGCCTTTCCAACTTTGTGGGGATTACCCCAACTACCAAGTATGTCCATTCCAGTTACACATTTGGAGTCTAAGAAAATGATTATTGGGAGGGTCTGTGAGTCCAGAGGCCCCTGGCCCTAGGGGGCCCCTAGGCCCCCTAACCCTAACCCTAACCCTAACCAGACTAGGGTCATTACTACATTTATTACTTGGCTTCTAATTGTTCACTCTCAAAGGAGGGCCTCAATGGCAATTAGTGTCTCTAGGTATTAATATCAACTTAGACACTATGTTCATACTACTTGATTGTCAGGGTATGCCCTTTTTTTCTGGTGTATGTTTACCCAAGTATATGGCTGAAACTCTTTTAGGGGGGGAACTAGAGAATCATTATACACTTATGAAGCAGTAGAATCCTTCCTAGGACCTGGGACCTCCTTCTGATATGGGTTCTGAGTCTGAAAAAATAACTTAATTCAAAAAAGTGGGCAAAAGATCATGATTTTCTACCAGGTGATTTTCTACAGCCTCCTGACATATTTATTGTATAGCTTGAGGTATATCCTTAATGGTTGCTCATCTTTATCCTGGGCTCTGTCAAACATCTCCAGAGTTTTATGCAGCTCAGGGAATTCACACTGCCACCTTGACCATGCTGTTATTACTACTGTACCTGTTTTGAACATGCATTTTGCTTCTATCATTTTGGGATTTTATCTGCATTGCCATCAGGGTACTCAGTTGTAGCAGCATCTTCCTGTGGCAAGTGCTGGCCTTTGGAACTTCATTCCTCAACTTTTGGCAAGTGGTATAGACCCTGGACCTTACTTTGGAGTGTCTGCTGACTTGAATCCTCTTGACCCCTTCTTCTACTATCTCTAAGCAGTTCTGGTACCTCTACTTTTGCCAGACTTTACTTTCTCTAAGACTATATCAGGATCATTGCCAGGGTGTGGAAAGCCATATCACAAAAAATTGCCTTCATTTTGATAAACTCTCCATTGTCCAACTTTATGTCCCTGTCTTCTGATCCCAGCACTGCAATGATGGGCATGGCAATGATACAGTTGCCATGTCAGCTAAATTTTGATTTGGATCAACAGTTGTTTTGGTAATATGGTCTCTTTTCTCCATCAGGCTCATCATTTTCATGGTAAGGTTATATTATGACATAAAAATCACTGTGGTTTTGGTGCCAGTGGAAAAGTGAGACTAGATCCTGGCAGATAGACACCTTGTCCTGTGCAGGTGAAACCTGTGCATCACTTCCAAAAAGAGGAAACAGAGAGAGGTATTGCAGGCAAGAATAGGACACTTCGCAGAGGGTGGAGAGTCATCTAGGAGTTCAAGATTTTCTGGATCACTGACCCAAATTTTCTCTCAAATCTCAGGATTCTACTCTTTGGTAATTATGGCTTTGATCTTAGAGTAGCAGATTTACTTGGGTTGACAATTTGACCTTGTTTGGACATCTGCTATTGTTTTAATAAAATTCTATACCTAATCTTCAATGATTTTTGCTCCTAGCTATTTGAGCACCTCTGTATATGGTAGTAAGGAAGTCCTCTGATTTTCATACTTTACCTTAAATTGGTGGTTAATTACCCTTAAATTTATTGTTTTCTTCAATGCATTAATAGCCCTTAGAAAGAACTGTCTGATTTGATTGTTACAGTCACTATTTTCCTGGAGCCACTGGAACTTTGAGACAGTACACTCACAAGTACATTCTCTTTCCCTAGAATCCATCTGAATCACCATCTGTAGAAGTTTTAACAATTGCACCACTACTTCACACTAGGGTTATCAATAACCCACTCCTTGGGTTGCCATAAAAAACACCACAGAGTAGGTGGCACACACAACAGAAATGTATTTTCACAATTCTGGAGGCTAGAAGTCTAAAACCAGGGTACCACCATGGTTGGGTTTTTGTGAGAGGTCTACTCCTGACTTGCAGATGGCTACTTCTCTGTGTTCTCACATAGGGGTAGGAGCAGGGTGGGGGGACAGAGAAAGAGATTACTCTTTATTTTCATTTAAGGTCACCAATCCTATCAGTTAAGTTCCCATCCTTATGACTTCATTTAACCTTAATTATCTCCTAAAAGCCCTTCCTGCAAATATAATGACAGGGGTTACAGCTTCATGCAATTGGGAAGGGGGCACAATTCATTACACAGCACCCACCTGACACCCACCCAACAACTAATGATGGGATCCTATTCCAAAGTTTTATAACCTTCTTCTAAGGTTATAAAAAGCTGTCAGTTTCCACAGCAAACAGACTCAGATTCTGAGATTTTCACCCAGGTGGTTTGTTGGGGAATACTCTTGTGATCAGCACCTATACAAGGGCACAGAAAGTAGAATCACAATTGTGGTACAGCTTCCATAGAGTAATCAGTGGATCTCACAGAAAGCTTTGAAACTGGGATGGTCATTCAGCAAAGTCTCAGATTGGGAGGAGGGGAGACTGAGCTTATGGACCACTCCTTTCCAAAGAGGAACTTAGCTGTCAACCTCAGAAGCCAACACTCCCAGAAGCTGGGGCAATGAATATGCAGTTCAGGGGAGGATGGAGACCTGGGCAGTCTATCCAGTGGAGACAATGGAGCATCTACTCAAGATAAACAAAGGCCATTGTCAAAAATTACAGCCATGAGAAGGTTTAATTAATTACAGAAAATAGGGTAGGGAGGGGAGAGGTAACTTAATTAAATTACTGAATTTTAGATTGCTTTTTGAAAATATCTTTACTCAGTGTGTTTATATTACACTGTAAGATATATATGGATACCACTAAATACATGTAAAACATTTACAAAATATTATAAATCACATTAATTTTATATAACATAAGATATGATAAATAGAGATGTTCTTAAAATTAATTGCTAAGAACAGAAGCTGAAAGCATTTGGAGCACTTTGTTATTACTTAATCCTTTGATTCCAAAAAAAGAAAACTATCAAGTTTATTGCTCTTAACCCAATTCTATCTTCTTGATGAATATAACCTTGGAAATTAAAAAGTAAATCAAATTTCTTAAGTTTCATTTATTATGTATGAACTTATTTATATTATATTGTCTGAATTAGCACATTTCATAACTTTCACAGTCCAAAAGAATAAAACTTTACTGAGGTATAAATTGTTGATGTGAAAGAAAATTGTTCCTTGATAATTTAAAAAGGAAATCTTGAATCTTCAACAGAACTTCAGGACTGTTGCCAGAGACAATAAACCATTTCCCCTATTTGGTTATAAGTACTTGAAAAATACTGTAATTAATGCCAATATCTTACCTGTGCTTCTAAGGTCTTATTCAAAACATCTTTTCATGTCTCAAAGCATTTCCCCTATGTTTTTTTTTACAATTTTCATAATTTGGGTATTCCATTTAGTTCTTTGACCCATTTCATGTTAATTTTTGTATAGGATAAGGGGAGCAGTCTAGATTCATTCTCTAGCATATGCCATTTTCCCAGCATCATCTGTTGAAGTGATTGTCCTTTCCCCAGTGAGTATTTTTGGCACCTTTGTCAAAAATCAGTTGGCTATAGATATGTGAATGAATATCCATAATATAAAAAGAACGCAAACATCTCAACATCAAAAAAAAATCTGATTGTAAAGTGGGAAAGTGATTTGAACAGACATTTCTCAAAAGAAGACATACATACATACATCATACAAGAGATACAAGAGAACATTCTCAGCATCACTAATCATCATGAAAATCAAAATCACAATGGTGTGGCATCTGTCCTCAGTTAGAATGGCTATAATGTTAAAAGACAGAAAACAACAATTCCTGGCAAGTATGTGGAGAAAAGAGAACTCTTATATACTGTTGTCTGGAATGTAACCTAGTACAGCCACTATGGAAAACAGTAGGGAGTTTCCTCAGAAAATTACAAATAGAACTACAAAGTTATCCAGCAATTCTAGTATTGGGAATTTAACCAAAGAAAAGGAAATGATTGTATCAAAGAAACATCTGCACCATGATATTTATGCAGCATTATTCACAACAGCCAAGATACAGAATCACCAGAATGCCTAACAACAGATGAATGGATAAAGAAAATGTGGTATGTATGTACAATGGAACACTATTTAACCATAAAAACCATGAAATCTTGTCATTCACAGCAACATGGATATCACTGGAGGGAATTGTGTTAAGTGAGATAAGCCCAAATCTAAAGTGAAACATTGCCTGTTCTCATACGTGGACGTGAAACAAGATGATCTCATAGAAGCGAAAAGTAAAATGGAGGCTACTAGAGGCTGGGAAGGAAAGGGAGATGGGGGAAAGGGAAGAGATTTTCTGACAGATAGAGAATTATATAGCTAGACAGTAGGCATGGGTTCCATGCTTTATACCACTGTAAGAGCACTATTATTAGCAATAATATATGGATTCTAAAACCTTGGAGGATATTAAGTATTCACAATGCATAAAAATGACGTTTAGTCAACTAAAAAAATAAAATTAAAAATAGCCACCGTATTTAGAAAAACTTGAGCCTTATGGGTGACATTATACTTATGTAGAAGTCTATGTATCATAATTCAAAGACATTTCATTACAGAAACCTATCTGTTCAGAATTTACTTGCAGATCAGTAGAAAAAAGTACACAGTTATATTACAGAAAATTAAGATGATAATTACATAAATATCACTAATTGCTCTTTCTTGAACATTTTTGGCTTTACATAAAAATGGATCAGATTTAGGAATGTCACTCTAAAAATTTCCTCTGAAGTTCTAGAAGACTTAATACTATTTAAAACTTTTATGTCTGGAGATCTGCACGTGTGAATTGAGAGAATACGTCAACTATTCCTTTACTTGTTTGTGGTAACTACAGAATGCTTTTTTGACTAGAACATTCCAGTTTTGCTCACATACAAGGAGTTTGAAAATGATATCTCTGTCATAAAGATAACTGACTACTGATTCATATAGTAAGACTGGGACTTTAACCAATAGTTTTAATTGTACAAATTAATCATTCCAAAGTAGATCTTTGAGGGAGAATTTTTTTTTCTGTCTATAAGAAATCTCTAATACATAGATATAATGGTAATTCAGTTATAGCACATTCTAAAAGAATAAGTATACAATAAATAACAAAATTTTGCTGGCAAGTAAAGCTCTAGTGCCAATATTCATCATAATTATTTAACCAAAACTAATTTGTTAAATGAATCTCTTACACAGTTTTTCCCTAAAGCTTTAATCATTTCTAATCCCGTATTCTCATACTGTTCTAATTAAAGTAGAAGGACAGGCTCTGGCATTGGCCTTTTTCTCTTGGAATTTCTCTAGGATTTTTCTGGGCAAACTGTAATGTGCTATCCTTTGCCTATAAGTTAAGTTGATTAAACCCTTTTCTTTGCATCTCCTTTCCACCTTGGGTCAACTACTATCTCATACTTCTTCTGTTGCATCACAATTATTTATTTACATGTCTTTCTCACCTATACTATATTTGAAGCCAGGCCATTAGGGATGAGGCACTGTGCTTTCTTCATCTTTGCTTACAGGACAAGTAATACAGCCAATCCAACCAGGCCATCAGTGTATGATACATGAAAGGGGCCCTGTAAGTGGATTTCACATGTAAGGGAAACAAGACGTAAGACTAGTCTGCCAAACCCATGCATTTTACTAAATTTTAGATCCCTTTTAAACCAGCCTGGAGTAGAAAGGTCTGTGTGTTCACCTCTGGATAATTCTCAAAACTAGATTTTAGAGACAGTGTGAAAAGCCAGGATTAGGAAGGTATAGATATGTTTGATGAATGACATAAGGACTTGGTAGTGCTCAGAAACCACAGATGGAATGGAAGCCAGATGCAAATGAAAGAAGACCAACAATAAGAGGTCAAAATGTGGCACTAATGACAAAAAATTCTTGAAACTTAGACCAATCTAACCCTGGCTGGGTTTGCAGGTAGAACTTGGGGTATAGGGCTAGTGACAAGGGAATACCTGAAATAAATAAATAGATTTTGTTGATATCAATGGATTTTTTATATATGTATGAAAAAGCTGTATTAAATTTGTAATACTCAAGTCACATTTGATTTCTACAATTATAAGAAGTTCTCAACATGATCTGTATTCATCTTTTGTTATCAGTATATGTTAGGTGTTAGAATTTTAATACAGTTTTTTCTTCCCTTAAAACACATACGTTTTTTGGCAACCTCTGTGTATATGTGCATAACAAATTTACACATTAATAAGGTCCATACGTATATATGTAAGCATGTGTGCAAATTTTAGTATTCACATCTCTGTGTGTATATCATGTCACATGCTATATATAAGCAAATATTTTCATTTTATCCATTGATTTACATTTCCATAGAATTTAAGTTTTCTTAAATATATAATATTAAATATTAGCTTATTTCTAGAAATTAGTTAAGCCACAGACATTGTGTTTTCTTTCTGATGAAATAAAGTTTCTTAATAAGATGGAAGCTATTATTTTGATCATTCAAAGTTTTGTTGCTCAACTTAAATATCCTCTTCTCATGGAGACCTCAAATCTCAGGGAGACCTCAAATCTCCGCTTAAATTATCCCAGCTGGACACAGAATACACACAATATAAAAATATGTTTTAGTCTGTGCGGGTTACATTTTATTCCAAATTAGATACATTTTAACTCTATTTCCTTATCAATCTACACAAAAGCAGAAAATCTGAAAAAAGTCAGGGATACCATGAACTTGAGAATACTGACTCTCGTAAATAAATTATTTCCATTGTATCATTCCCATTTAAAGACTTTTTTCCTCACTGATTCATTTCCCAAGAAAGAATAATAACTTTTCCCTTGGTGTTTTGCCTCTTTGAAGCTCAATCTGGCCATCTTTTCTCCCACCACAGTTGCTTTCTTTGTTATCAGTGAAGCCACCATCTGCTTGAAAGCAAGGGTCCTTTAATGGGACTTGCAGTGCTAACAGTGCTGCCTGAGGCATAAGTCTGAAGTTAGAATTTGGCAAACAACCATCTTTGCTTTCAACACCAATGCAACCATCTCCCCTGGGTACCCAGCATTCCCCTGGGCCCTCTGTTTATAGACCTCCCTGTCAGCCTTGAGTTCCCTGACAGTGTCTGTCCTCTGCTGTCAGAATCTGTTCCATGTCCCATTTCATCTCAGGCAACTCTCCTCTGAAAATCAACTTTGTGAACCAATCCATGCTAAAGTATTGCTAACTAATCTCTGTAACGACAAAGCTTTCTACTCAAAGAAAAAGGATAAATTCCGCATAATTTCTGGCCAGAAAATAATACATTTGGTAATTTAACAATTCTATTGCTCTCAACCGAAAACATCATGTGGGTTACTGCCAAGCTGCCTGGTTGTGACTTGGTCTAGGGTGATGCCAATTATTTGGTTTAAATTTTCACAAGAAGTGTTGTTTCGTAAAACTATTCTAAAATATTTTACCGACTCTTTGTTAATCATGATATGTAGGCATGAAGTGGTTAAAAACCTAACTCCAGAGAAGTGTTCTGGGGACATTCAATGTCAGTCAAAGACCAGTAGCGACCGTTGAGAAAAGCCTCTAGAGTTACAGAGGAGAGCATTCCTTGCCTAGGAAATACGTTGCTTTCACCCTAATCCAGGTTGGCTATAAAAACTCTTCTCCGGCAACTGCAGCAGACATTCTGTGAATGATATGATATAGGAGACATTTTTTAGAGGGCATTTTGCAGTGCCCATTAGCAAAATGTATTTCCGTACTTCCGTGAATTTGTGAGTTAGCAGATTGCTCTAATGACAGCCGTAGCAATAGAACTACAGTTAATGAAAAAACTCTAATTGAGGCAGAAGAGGCTCTGTACTTTAAGAAATTGCAGATACAGATACTGTGAACTTTCTGAAATTAATATGAGGAAATAATCAAGCCAAAACGAATGAACATGGTGCAAAGTAGAAAAAGAGTTGTATCAGCAAACACTACTGGACCAGCTGGTCAAAAAAGAAAACCGGTATTATAATAGATTATAATGTGTTAGGAAGAGAGTGCTGGTTATGAGCATGCGTATCTATCACATGTTTGCTGTCTTAACTTATATGTTATACAATTTGCTTCCATTTATTTATATCTACAATCTTTTAGTTCTTTTATCATTAAAATTGTAAGTAAAGGGTATTATTCAAAGAACTCAAGGAGAATCTTGAATGGGAATTAAGATTCTACCAGATTCCATCGAAACATCTCTCCTTAAATTATGAGTGGCTTCCAGAGGTACTTAGAATAAAATCCAATCTGATTCAGTAGCATAGAGAGCCTGCAGGATCTGATTTCTGCATTTTTCCCAACCTCAAGTCAGCCACTCTTTGCCTTGATCATGGCACTCCAGCCATTTATATTTTGCTCAAGTGCCCCTAAAACCCAAAGCCCATTCCTGCTCTGGGGCTTTGCCATGTGCTGTCCACTCTGAAAGCTGAGAATTCTCTTCCCTCTGCTCTTATCATGACTGGATCCTGCCATGGCTTTATATCTCAATTTAAACATAGCCTCCTCAGAGAGACCTTTCCAATTTCTCTACATTTACATATTTAAACTGATTTAATCTTTTTTCACCCACCACCCCAAGACAATATTCTCTTAGAAATCAGTTTTATTTCATTATGGCACTCGTTAAAAATTGTGCTTTTTTCTCTTTATTGTTTAATAGTTTATTATCTATCTCACCATATTGAAAACTGTGCAGGGGTGGAGACTATATCTGTCTTATTTAACGTTTGCGGTCCTACCCCTAGAATGGGGTCTGGTTCACATTAGCTGCTTATCTTGGCTGGCAAGAGTTCCTAGAGATATGCCCAAGGCAAGCCTTAGTGATAATTCTTCATTCAGAGGTCTAATCTCAGGACAGCAAGATTGAGTGGGGGGAGAAACAACTGAACGAAGGAGACACAAATATAAGACCACAATGAGAGCTCTCAGTTATCAAACTAGCTTCAGCTTTCCAAAAGGCACAGTTGTTCATCTATAAAGGATGTGTCTAAATGAGCTGCAGAGAATCACTGTGTCTTGTAATGGTGGGTTGGTGGTAGGAAAGGAAAAGAAGGTATATCTTCTTTTCTTTCATTGATCAAAACTCTCCAGTAGGCAGTTATCTACTCAACCTCTTCTATCAACCCTCACACTTCAGGAAGCCGCTAGGGAAACCAGATCACATACTACTTATTAGAGTGCTTCATTTAAGTTGCAAAGTGGTAAGAGAAAGAAGAGACTTATGGGTCTGGTCAAGTCGAGCCTAAGTTCCAGATATTTGTGGTCTCTGCTGCAAACGGCATGACTGAGGTAGTGTCAGAGATGAGAAATCACCAAGGGAGACTGATAAAGTGGTGTTCTTCAGAGATGAGTAACTGCAGCTACAGCCATACCCACACCAGTTGTAGTCAGAGTGCTCCATGATTGAGTGGCCAAAGATCAGGAACAAGGTGAGGACAAGAAAATGGGAGTGGGGCTTAAATTGCCCCAAATAGCACTGTCAGTGTTTCTCACATGCATAATAGAAGAATGGGTAAACTTAATGCTGATAGTAGACCAACTTGGTAAATGAATCCACTTAAAGCCTCAATAATTTAAACACTTTTTCTTTCAAAAGAAACCACTCCGGAATATCACCGTTTTTAACATGCTGTATTACTTACTGCTTTTAGATTTTCATTAGAAAACAATCAATTCAATATCTCCTAGCGCAGCCCTTTATTTCTGGTCCTAGCTACCAACAGCCTCATCTCCTCTCTGGTGCATTTCTATCCTCTCCCCAACAGTCACAAAGTAATTTACTTTGGTCTTGTCCATCTTTCTTTATTTTGACACATCAATTGTCATGTATGGATTTGGTATTCGATGTAATATGCAGCATAGAAGAGGTAAGAGTAGGAGTTATGGAGCTATATTCTAATCTCAGCTCTAACTGCATGGAAGGAAATCTTAGAGCAATCTTAGCCACTTGACATCCTAGGAGGACCAGCAGTAAAGGGAAGGAATCTGGGAAAGAGTGGTTTTAAGAGTAGGTACTAATCTGACCAATATGCAAAGAAGATAACAGCTCAAATGATAAGGTTCAAATGGCATAAACATCTGGAGTTGAAATTGAGTTGCTACTGATATCCAGATGGGGTTGCTAAAGAGGGTAGATAAGAACATAATCAAAGTTCAGGACAGTTTTGAGTAGACATGTTTTATCTTTTTGCTTGGTTTGGGGAAAGATTTAAGTTCTGAAGCTTGGGGTATGGGAAACTGGTGCCACCTGCCAGATAGAAGGAGCTGGCAGAGAGAAAAATGGAATTAAAGTTTATTGTAGATCTAGTATGTGTTAGATGAGGTACACACAATCATTCAAATTAAGATTATTCTCACCAGAACTTTATATAGAGGTGCTACCATTTCTACTTTAGAGATGAATAAATGGAGGCTCAGTCAGGTTATACAACTCCCCCAATTTAAGGCAGTGGGGGTTGTCTGACTCCAAATTTTATTATTTCCCACCATATTAATCTACCTTATAGAGAGATGAGTCCTGGGGAGGCAGACTTTTTTTTATTAAGTCATATATACATAGATCATGAATACATTTATGCCTTTGTGGAATTCAATGTGTTGATTATTTGTATAAATTCTAATGCTTACATCCTACTAATTAACATAGTTTCACCTCATTTACTTAATCACTATTAAGATATTTATGTTCAATACTTGATAGATTTGACTTGTACCTTTGCAATATACTCCATAGGTGTGGTCCCACCATTAACCCTCCCTCTATCAAACCACCCCCTCCTTTCCCATCCCCCTTCCCTTCTCTCCTTCATCTTGGGCTATAGTTGTGATTCATCTCTCATATGAAAGTGTGAGTAGTTATAAATTGGTTTTATAGTGGTAATGAGTACATTGGATATTTTTTTTCCATTCCTGAGATACTGTACTAAGAAGAATATTTTTCAGCTCCATCCATGTAAACATAAAAGAGGTAAAGTATCCATCTTTTTTAATGCTGCATAGTATTCCATGCTATACATATACCATAATTATTAATCCATTCATGGGTTGATGGGAACTTGGGCTTCTTCTAAGACTTGACAACTACGAATTGAGCTGCAATAAAAAATTGGGTGAAAATATGTATGTTTGGTTAGTACATTGCCAAATGATTTTTGGTCTTTCAGATATATACCTAGTAGAGGAATTGTAGGATCAAATGGCAGGTCTACATTTAGATCCCTGAGTGTTCTTCAAACTTCTTTCCAAAAGCCACGTACTAGCTTGCATTCCCACCAGCAGTGCGGAAGTGTTCCCTTTTCTCCACATCCACACCAACATCTGTAGTTTTAGGATTTTGTGATGTGAGCTACTCTTACTGGAGTTAGATGATATCCCAAAGTGGTTTTGGTTTGCATTTCTCTGATGATTAAGGATGATGAGCATTTTTTCCTGTGTCTGTAGACCATGCACCTGTCTTCTTCAGAGAAGCTTCCGTTCATGTCTCTTGCCCGCAATGAAAAGGGATCACTTGTTCTTTTCTTCTCTCTCTCTCTCTCTCTCTTTGTTTTTTTGCAGTTTTTGGCTGGGGCTGGGTTTGAACCTGCCATGTCTGGCATATAGGGCCAGCGTCCAACTCCTTTGAGCCACAGGCACTGCTCTGTTCTTTTCATATTAATAAGTTTGAGCTCTCTGTGGATTCTGGTTATTAGACCTTTGTCAGAAATATAACTTGCAAAAATCATCTCCCATTCTGAGGGCTGTCTATTTGCTTTACTTACTATGTTCTTGGCAGTGCAGAAGCTTTTTAGTTTGATTATATTCCAGTAATGTATTTTTGATGTTGCTTCATATGCCCAAGAGGTCTTCTTCATAAAATATTCTCCTAGGCCAATTTTTTCAAGTGTTTCCCCTGAACTGTCTCCAAGAATTTCATGTCTTAAGTTTAAGTCCTTTAACCAGTGAGAGTAAATTTTTGTTAGAGGAGAAAGGTTTTGGTCCAGTTTCAGTCTTCTACAAGTCGTCAGCCAATTCTCCCAGCACCATTTGTTAAATAGAGAATCTTTCCCCAATTTATATTTTTGATAGGCTTATCAAATATCAAATGATGATAAGTGTCTGGGTTCATCTCTTGGTTTTCAATTCTGTTCCATACATCTCCCTCTCTGTTTTTATGCCAGTACCATGCTGTTTTGATCACTATAGATTTATAGTATAGTCTGAAGTCTGGTAGCGTGATACCTCCTGATTTGTTTTTATTTCTGAGTAATAAAAAACAAATATAAAATGAAGTACTAATTTTTTCAGATCT
The DNA here is from genome assembly GCF_000181295.1 of Otolemur garnettii. Classification (NCBI taxonomy): domain Eukaryota; kingdom Metazoa; phylum Chordata; class Mammalia; order Primates; family Galagidae; genus Otolemur; species Otolemur garnettii. Next base: position 13,671,151 of record NW_003852401.1, on the reverse strand, counting down.
TTAAAGTATGACAGAGGTACTTTAATAGGTATTCCATTAAATCTGTAGATTGCTTTGGGAAGTATAGAAATTTTAACCATGTTGATTCTTCCCAGCCATGAGCATGGTATATTTTTCCATTTGTTAACATCTTTAGCTATTTCTTTTTTCAGAGTTTCATAGTTCTCTTCGTAGAGATCTTTCACATCCTTTGTTAGATACACTCCCAGATATTTCATCTTCTTTGGCACTATTGTAAAGGGAATAGAGTCCTGGATTGTTTTTTCACCTTGACTATTGTTGGTATATATAAAGGCTACAGATTTGTGAGTATTGATTTTGCATCCTGAGACATTGCTGTATTCCTTGACCACTTCTAGGAGTTTTTTAGTTGATTACCTGGGATTTTCCAAATATACAATAATATCATCTGTGAAGAGTGACAGTTTGATCTCCTCTGATCCTATTTGGATACCCTTGATTGCCTTCTCATGCCTGATTGTGATAGCTAAGACTTCCATTACAACGTTAAAAAGTAGTGGAGACAATGGGCAAACTTGTCTGGTTCCTGATCTGAGTGAAAATAATTTCAATTTTACTCCATCCAACATAATATTGGCTGTGGGTTTGCTGTAGATGGCCTCTATCAGTTTAAGAAATGTTCCTTCTATACCTATTTTCTTAAGCATTCTGATCAGAAAGAATGCTGGATGTTATCAAAAGCTTGTTCTGCATCAATTGAGAGAATCATATGGTCTTTGTTTTTTATTTTGTTTATGTGATATATTATATTTATAGATTTGTATATATTAAATCATCCTTGGGACACTGGGATGAAACCCACCTGGTCATGGTGTATAATTTGTTTGATGTGTTGCTGGATTCTGTTTGCTAGGATCTTATTGAATATTTTTGCATTAATATTCATTAGAGATATTGGTCTATAATTTTCTTTTCTTGTTGGGTCTTTTCCTGGTTTGGGGATCAGGGTGTTTTTGCTTCATAGAATGTATTGGGAAGTATTCCTTCTTTTTCTATGTTTTGGAAAAGGTTAAGTAATATAGGTGCTAGTTCCTCATTAAAGGTTTGGTAGAATTCTGATGTGAAGCCATCTGGTTCTGGGCTTTTCTTTTTGGGGAGATTTCTTCTAATTGATGCTATTTCAGAAATTGATATAGGCTTGTTTGACATTTCTACTTCTTTCTGGCTAAGTCTAGGAAGGTGGGTGTTTCTAAGTATTGGTCTATTTCCTTCAGATTTTCATACTCCTGAAAGAATAGAGTTTTTTGTAATATTCATTTAGGATTTTTGAATTTCTGAGGAGTCTGTCATTATTTGGCCTTTATCATTTCTGATTGATGAAATTAAGGATTTTACTCTTTTATTTCTGTTTAGATTGGTCAGAGGTTTATCTGTTTTATTGACCTTTTCAGAAAGCCAACTTCTTGATTTATTGTTCTGTTATATAATCCTTTTGTTTTCATTTAATTCTGCTCTCATTTTAGTTATTTCTTTTCTTCTGCTGGGTTTGGGGTTGGAATGTTCTTCCTTTTCCAGTTGCTTGAGATGTCCCATTAAGTTGCTGATTTCCTCTCTTTCTGTTCTTTTGAGGAAGGCTTACAATGCTATAAATTTCCCTCTTAGGACCTTTATGGCATCCCAGAGGTTCTGGTAATTTGTGTCTTCATTATTGTTTTGTTCCAAAAATTTGGTAATTTCCTTCTCAATCTCATCTATGACCCAGCTATAATTCAGCATGGCGTTTTTTAATTTCCATGATTTTGTATGAGTATGCAGGTTCCTGTTGTTACTGAGTTCAACTTTTATTCCATGACGGTCCAAGAAAATACAAGTTATTGTTTCTAGTCTTTTAAATTTGCTAAGGTTAGACTTGTGACCTAAGATGTGATCAATTTTGGAGTATGTTCCATGGGCTGATGAGAAGAATGTGTATTCAGTTGTGTTAGGATGAAATGTTCTGTAGATGTCTGTTAAATCCAATTGTTGGATGGTTAAGTTTAAGTGTATAATTTCTTTGCTTAGTTTCTTATTGGAGGATCTATCCAATGCTGCCAAAGGGGTATTAAAATCTCTGACTATTATGGTGCTGGAGTAAATCAAGTTGCTCATATCTGTTAGAGTCTATCTTATAAATTGAGGTGCATTCTGGTTCGGTGCAAAAATGTTAATAATTGAAATCTCATCATGTGGAGTGTTGCCCTTAACAAATATTAAGTGACCATCCTTATCTTTCCTTACTTTGTTGGTTTAAAGCTTATTGTCTCTAATAATAAAATTGCAACACCTGCTTTTTTTCTGATTTCCATTTGCCTGAATTGTGTATCCCTTCATCCTGAGTCTGTATTTATCTTTTAAGGTAAGATGAGATTCTTGTATGCAACAGATGTCTGGCTTGTTTTTGTATCCAGTCAGCCATCCTGTGCCTCTTTAGAGGACAATTTAAGCCATTCACATTAATTGAGAGTATTGATAAGCCTGGTAGTATTTGGGATATCAAGTTTTTCAAAAGTCCAGTGGACATTTTTAATCCTTTCACCACTGTGGAAGTTGGAGTTTGATCAAAAGTTTCTGAGTGAGTTATTTTTGTGGTAGAGGATTGTGCTGATTATTATGGAGGATAGCTCTGAGAATATCTTGGCGAGCTAGTTTAGTTATGGCAAATTTCTTCAATATGTGAATGTCATTAAAGTATTTAATTTTTCCACCATAAATAAAACTCAGTTTAGCTGGATACAGGATCCTACATTGAAAGTTATTTTGTTTTAGAAGATTAAAGGTTGATGACCACCTTCTTCTAGCTTGAAAGATTTCAGCGGAGAGATCTGCAGTCATTCTAATATTCTTCCCCTTGTAGGTTATGGTTTTCTTAAATCTGGCTGCTTTCTCCTTCATATTAACTTTGGCAAAGTTAATTATAATGTTTCTGGGAGATGTTTTATTTGGGTTGAGTCATGCTGGGGTTCTGAAACTGCTATCTGAATTTCAGAATCTCTTGCCATGTTTGGGAAGTTCTCTTCAGTTATTTCTTGCAGTAGAGCATCTGTGCCTTTCAAAGCAACCTCATCACCCCTCAGGAATTCCTATAAGGTGAATATTAGTTTTCTTTGAATTATCCCAGAGCTCTCTGAGAGAATGATCCATTTTTCTCTCCACTTCTTTTCCACTTTGAGCATTTGGGAGGATTCAAAAGCTTTGTCTTCAATGTCAGAAATCCTTTCTTCTTCTTGCTCTATTCTGTTACTGGGGGATTCTACTGTATTTTTCAGATCTTTGAGGGCTACAAGTTCTTGCCTCAATTGTCAAAATCTTTGGCGATTTTCTCTTTAAATTCATTGAATTCTTGAGACAACTTTTGAATTACTCCTTGAAATTCCAGTTCCGTCTTTACCTCCATCTTATTTGCCATTCAAATTCTGAATTCAATTTCTGACATCTCAACCATTTGTTTATAAATGGGATCATCTGGTGTGCCTGTTTTGTCCTTTCTTGGGGGAGTTGATCTACTCTGATTTTCATGTTGCCAGAGTTTTTCCACTGATTCTGCCCCATGATTATTTTTCACTGTTTGGCTAGATGGTCAGGTAAGGTGAAATTGGATTGGAGGCTCCTGTAGTTGTGGTTAACCAGCCCTTTGCCAAAGATCTGGGACTGGTGAGTGTAGCTTTTTCCCCTACAGCTTTGCAAAGGCCTGTACAGTATTACAGTCTGAGACTCTAGGACCTACTAGGTGTGGTGGGGGTAGGTGACTCTGTCTTATATTCAGCTGATCTTTTTCTGATCCTAGTGAATCAGTGACTCTGTATTGAAATCTCAGCTGTGGAGAAATAGAAGCAACTAAGACACCCTGCCCTCCCCCTCCATGGGTAATATTTGGGAGAGGAAAATCAACCTTTCTCATTACCACACAACCAGGATACCACCTGAGAGGGTCCTTGGGTGATTGGCCCAGCTTAGGAGTTCCAAACCAATTGACTCAGTCAGTACCAACTCTCAAGTGGGAGAGTTCAAAATGTCTCCAGCAACTAGATAGCAGAGGACTACTGGCTGCTGAAATGTGGCTCACTATGGTGCTCTGTGGAGTCATAAAGACCCTCCCAGTAGCAGAGTTGGACCAGGGGGCTGGTATCTCTTTCCCCACCTTGCACCTCTTTCATGCTCAGTCACTGGTAACCCTACGGGACTATGGTCCTGCTCCCTTCAATAAGCAGATGTGCCAGGGCTTTGTGTCTGCCAGAATAAAAGGAAATTCAATGCCCCTCAGCCCAGCCACCACCCTCTGCCACCTGCCGGCTGGGAGAGGTGAGGCCCACCTGCCTCAGGTACCCAGTGACAACTGGAAAGTGCTCCACCTGAGCTTAGTCTGAACCTGAGGAAGACAATTCAGCAAATGATTTTCTCCCTCAGCTGCTGTGCCTTTGCCCCAGCTGCTCTGCAGCACTGGTATCCTTATAGAGCAAGGTCTGGCTTCTTCTGGCAGTCCTTAGAGTTGGGAAGATGACTCCCAAAGAGTAGACCCCTGCAGGATCACTCTACTGTTGCTGCCTGTAGCAGCACTCTACTGTTGCTCCCAGGTAGCTCCCATGGCCAAGGACATAGCTGTAGCTACCACTCTGGGAGCATGGGGTGCACAGCTCCAGCAGCAGGGTGGGGCTCACAGCAAGAGGTTCTAGCAGGGCAGAGTGCCAGGCAGGGTGGAGTTTGCAGCCAGTGGCTCTGCCTTGGCCAAGTGCGTGATGCGCATGGCTCTGGTAGGGCAGCACTGGCAGGGTGGGGGTGGTGTACTCAGTTCCAGTAGGGCGGAACGCATGGCTCACAGCCTTCTCCTGCAACTGGTTTGCCCTTTCACAGAACCAAGCCCAACAGCATCCCCTTTTGTCTGCACTACTGCTGGGCTCACTGTTACAGTGTAGCATTTCTATCACAGCCCTTGCAGTGACCAGACCTGGCTATGAACTGTAGACATTTCGGTCTCTGCAGTGGTTAGGTTTCTAGATCATCAGGCAAGGAGGGGAGGGTGGACCAGACGTTAAAAATGGCAGGGAAAACATTAGTTCAACTTTCATGCCTGGCAAGAGAGTGCTCAGGGTCATAGCAGGGTCCCTCTGGATAAGTAGTCCCCACTTTCTGCAACTCTCTCCCATGGGATGAGACAAGAGGTCCTCAGTTCACCACTCCCCTGTAGAAAATTTGAAATTTGCTTTCTTGAAGTCTCAGCTTGCCTCAGCAGTGTTGACATGTGATTATCACTCTTCTCTCTCAACTTGGCTCCCAGTCTTCATCATTGTTGGGTACTTTCTGGTCATAATCCTTCCCTCTGGACAGGAGCTTCTGTCGAAAGCTGGCTCCAGTCGGCCATCTTGCCCCTCCTCTCTGGGAGGCAGACTTTTATATTTCTAATCCAGCAGTCTTGAGACCAGGGAAGGGTCCATTCTCAACAAAGTCCAGGGGCTGGACTCACCCCACGCCACTGGACACAAAAGTCTACCCACATAGAGTGCTTCTGTTTCTCCATGTGATGGAGGTACAGTAGTTTTCCAAGTGTAACAAGGGCTTATCTTCATGTCTCATTTACTGTATTGCTATCTGAACTCACCAAACAAAATAGAACCTTATAAGTTCTATACCTACAACCTTCTTAGATCATAGAAGACTACTCATGGAATTATCACCAACATCAGATAGGATGCAGCTACTCATGGCATGCATGTGCATGTGCTACTAGTGTGTGCAACAGATATGACAGAAATTTCCAGAGGTGTCATCATTTGGGGAGGTAAAAAAGAAAACAAGAATCAGGCTCTGTGTAGAACCAAGGTAGAGAAAGTGAGCATGCTTTCAGCCGTGATTCAGGTATTGAAAAGATGTCCGTGTAACACAAACATTTGTACCCTTGCAATATTTTTAAAATAAAAAATTTTAAATATTGTGAAAGGAGAGAGCTTTTTTTCTTAAAAACAATCTAATTTAAAAATGCTATCATTTTGTAAACTAGAAGAAAAATTTCATTCAGCTATGTTGATTTCCAACACATGGAGACAAAGGGCTACACATTGAAAAAAGAAGAAGAAAGTGTGTACAGAGTCTGAGACGGTTGCTATCTTTCCTCAGGACCACTGGAAGGACTTCCGGAGTCCTGTTAGCACAGCTGAATGTTTGTCTAGGAAACCCCACACACACACACACATACACAGAATAAACTGTAACTTTCCCCCAAATCTCTGCAGTCATTTCACATTTGAGGTCTAGTCCTATTCCTTGGAATAAAAAAAAGGTCACCTCTTCCCCCCTCACAATTTTGTGCCCCGTTACTTAGCAAAACACAGCTAGTCTATTTTCTTTCCATCTCCTAGGATGTTTGATGGAAGGTAAAGGAAGAATACCAAAAATAGAAAATTGAAAACTTTTAAATATTTTCTGAAAATAGGCAATCATATATTTAGAATTCTATTTTCTATTCTACTTCTTTGTAACAAAATGAATCATAACCAAAAACTTGTGTAAAGAGACAGTATGCATCTGTAGAGACAAATAACTTAGTCTAAAACAGAGTGATGGATAACAGCATTCACGGTCAAGCAGGCGATACTTAAAATTCCTTATGAAGTTCCTGCATAAGCTGCTTTCACTCAATCAGAACTTTCCTATACATTATCATTTTTGGAGTCTAAACATGTTCATGCTTGGTCTTATCCCAACGGTAATGTTTGTAGAATTTGAACACTATGTCCTCAGCTGCTTCTGAGCTAAGCATGGATAATGAAAAAAGGCACTTTCCTACCTACACAATTAAAGAGAACATTTTGTATTTGGAATACTCAAACCCAGGCAAACTATAAGGTTGAAACTTTCCATGTGTCTAATCCTCAAGGAAAGTAGATCCCTGGGATAGTTTCACCCCTTTTCCTTAACAAAGCTATGAATGTAGCCCGAAGGCCACAGACTTCATCAGCCTATGTATATAAGTGTTTTCACATTAACAAGTAAGCATGACTTTTTCCTATTTTAAACATATTTAATGGCAAAACATTTGAAATACATTAGAAAGAACAAGAGAAAAGAACTCATTGCCTACATAGAACAAGCATTGCAATTGTTCCCTATTTTCTTCAGAAATGTTTTGGTGGGGATAATGGAGTTGCAGTACAGTGTACCCATTTACAGATGCCCCTCTCTCAGAGGTCATGACTATCTCATACCAACTTGTGCTCTTCCTAGTCTATGTTTTTAAAATGCCACCATATATATGTATATGTATTCAAAAATATATTCCAATGTTTCATGTATTTTAAAACATATATATATATAAGCGGCAGCATATTGTACTTATCCTTTTGCAATCTGCTTTTTTCACTCAACATTTTGTTTTTGGGAATTATTCATGTTGATGCAGAGAGGAAGTTAAACATTATTTCAGAGAGTGAAAACATCCAAGCTCACAGAGAAAATCTTGAAAGGTCTACCACACAGCATTTTTGGGTGTCCCCAGGAGGGCCTCACACACACACTCACTCCCCTAGGCCGTCTGCCTGCTACCACTGCTGTGGAGCTGCCAAGGCCTCAGGTGTCATGTTCCTATGCCACCCTTCCCTCAACCAGACACTCAAGATCCTACTGATGTCTTGACCCCGTCTCTATTAAAAGTAGAAAAACTAAGGCAAAAGGATTGCTTGAGCCCAAGAATTGGAGGTTGCTATGAGCTATGATGCCATGCCACTCTACTCAGGTCAACAATTTGAGACTCTGGCTCAAAAAAATAAAAAAAGAAAGAAAGACCCTACTGACATCCAGCCAGAATTGTCCAACCTGAAGTCCATGGGCCACATACAGGATATATGAGGACCACTGTGCTTATCTTTTGTGGCAGATATTACAAAAATTATGCATGGACCTTTTATAATTGCTTATCAGGTTTTATTACTATTTGCGTATTTAACATGTAGACCAAGATAACTGATTTTTCCAGCATGTGGCAGAAAATAAAAATGGGTGGAAACTTCTGACTAGTAAGACTGACCTGTGGATCCACCATCTTCATTGCTCAGAACCAGCCACGACACCACGGTGACTTCCCCCTCTGCTCCTGAGAGGCTGATCCTCACCCTTGTCTCCAGACACGAAGTCCTTTATCATCATAGAGACCCAGCAAGCCAGTTGTCTGCTGGCAGATGAGAAAGAGCTCTCATGTGGTTGTGGAACTATTAAGAGGCCTATCCTTGAGTATATCTTTTATATTTTTTACAATTTGAGTGAAGTCTTTTTAATTCATACATAAAAAGTCTTTTTATTCATACATACACAAAGCCTATCTCCTACCTCTCCTATCTCCTACCTCAGCAGGCATATCTCCTGACAGAGCTGGATCAGCTTCCAAGCTCAAGTTCCTGCCTTTACATGTTTCCTCATCCTCCTCCAAACCTCTGGCTGGGTTTTGGAAAGAGTCTTCTTTTTCTCAAAGACCTCCACAAATATTTATTATTTATAATAACAAATATATTCATATAAATATTTTACAGCTTTCCACTCTTATCCTTGCCAACGATGATGAGGTATGTGTGTATTCTCTTTTTTTACTCCCATCTTTGACCTCCATGTAAATTTGTGGATGAAGTACCACCTAATTCTATTCAGCACAAAAAAAAACTAAACCCCGGCTCTAACTCAGCAAAGACCCCAAATACATGAGACTATTCTTTTTTTCTTAATACTTATTATAAAACAACAAAAATTTTTATTGTTGACCAGATATTTTGATCAAAGTATTTCAGACTATTCTTGAGATGAGAGGTCCATTTTGTTCAAGGTGAGTAAGCAAGGGAAGGAATTACAAAAATGTGACCACTGATGACCTTGTGCTTTGGAACACAACTTCTCTTCGTGGAAGAGGCATATAACATCATGGTGGCAAACAGAAATGTTGAGAGCCAATCCCTCTAAATTGTTACTGAAAAATTATTCTGAAAATAGCCGATTAAACTGATCCAAGTGCCAAGTTACTTTTTTTATAGACTGTCTTATCCGTGGATGAATACTTGTTGTCATACAAACACTATTTCAAAGTTCAAACTCAGGGTTGTTCTTCTGTTTAATAGGCACATTTTTATGCATAGTCTCTATTCATTAATATCATAAATATTCATAAAATGCTTCCTGTATGCAAAACTCTAAGCTAGGCACTCATTACAACATTCGTCTTGGTCTGTCTTAGACTTGGACTGAGGTCCTCTGTTGGTACAATATTCCCCTAGTAGCTCGGGCTTTCTGAAGGCAGAGGTTGTGTCTTATTCATTCATTGAAATTATGGGTCTCTCATTCACTATTTTTGCTTTGGTGAGTGCATGTCTTAAAGACCTTGGTTACGTGAAATTAGTATTTACTGTAAAAGTTTATAATTAGGATTTATTTAACGTACATAGAAAAAGTCAGTACCTAATGAATGTCAATTTCTTTTCTAGGTCCAAAGCACCTTAATCAAGTTTTTGAAAAGAGTACAGGGATCATAAATTTTTTTTAATTCAATCATACAATGCAATGCAAGAAACCAACTACATGGAAAAAGATAGGTAGTACAAAGCTTAGAAAATGCCTTTTTAAAACTTCCTATCAGCTCCCAGTTATTTTCCTTACTAATGCAACTATGCCTGCTTGTTTCTGAAAGACAGAGGATGCACTGAGACCCTGAACCTTTGTATTTGCTAATCTGTACATCGTAAGTACTTAGTGCAGAATTGACTCCATGTCTGCATCAGGGCAGCACAAGCCAGCATGTGGCTGTGGCTGACTTTAATTTGGAATCCTCAGTGATCCTCCCCAGCAGGATGCCTGAGCACACATCACCTGCCCTTGTCAATCACATTGCCTTTCCTTCCACTGCTATTTCAGATGAGACCCTCTCAGAACCCTGGGAAATCATGCCACCCTCAGAGAGCTGGGAAAGTTCCATCTAATCTGAAACTCAAATGGGTCTAAGAGCATCTTGTTTTAAAAATGATTTTGAGGGCCTTGATATTTTTTCCTTAGAGATGCATTTTGAAATGAGATGGCCACATATACACAATTAGCTTACCATAAGAGGGTATTTATTTTTACCAGAGTAGATTTAATTTATTCTGCAACCCAGAGGAATCCATAAAAGAAAAAGGCCAAAAGCAACAGAAAAAATGGAATACTGACAATATGAGGGGCTGGCATTTCTCTAGTTGAGTTCAGGCTGCAACAATCACCTGTCCAGCCTCTTTGCTCATGACCTTTTAAGACTCTTTTAAGCATCCTGACCTTTCACAACACACACATATCAATAACCCTCAATGTCATGAACCAATATGGGAACATGGGCAAATGACATGGGATGCAATGTCACCCATTTTCCTCAGTAACTTCTATTCACAGTGTCACTGTTACTGTTTTCTCCATCATTATTTCCCTACTTCATGTCTTTTCTGCTTATTCATTTCCTCATATACTGCCCTATTTTCCTTAAAAACCAGGCACCATTGATTGAATAGTTATAATCGGGTAGCCACTTTGTATGTGTTTATAGTATATACATCAAGCCTCTAAACTAGGCATCATCCACATTTTATAGATATGATAACCAAGTCTTAGATAAACCATCTGTCCAGTTACATAGCAAGTTCATGATACAAAGATCTCACACCTCAATCTCTCTGACTCTAGTACCTATGCTTTTAAGTGGTACTTTCTATATCTCCACATTCCTTGCCTTTTCCTTTGAGTTTACAGAAACTACAATGGAATATTACTACTTACATTTTACTGGTTTTAGGAAATTTTTAAAGTAAGGTTGATAGAGGAAAGTTTGCTAGATTCAAGATTCCTCATACAATAGACTGTCTTCTTATTTTCCATAACAGAATCATATTTAAAAGGATAGAATTCAGAATTGGTGGAATATAAGCGTACCTTGTTTTATAGTGCTTTGCTTTATTGTGCTTCACAGATATGGTCTTTTTTTTTTTTTTTTAACCTATTGAAGATTCGAGGCCACCATGTGATGTATCTGATTACTTCATGTCTCTGTCACATTTTGGCAATTCTTGCACTATTTCAAACTTTTTCATTATTATGTCCATTTTGGTGATCTGTGATCAGGGGTCTTTGATAATGCTATTAGAATTGTTTTGGAGCCCCACAAACCACACCCATGTAAGAGGGTAAACTTAATTGATAAATGTTGTGTGTCTTCTGACTGCTCCATCAACAGATCACTCCCTCATCATTCTCCATCAACTTGGGCCTTCCTGAGACATAATAATATTGAAATTAGGCCAGTTAATAATCCTGCAATGGCCTCTAAGTGTTCAAGTGAAAGAAAGCGTGGTATGTTTCTCACTTTACATCAAAAGCTAAAAATAATTAAGTTTAGTGAGGAAGGCCTGTCATTTTTGAAAGCTGAGATAAGTTTCTTGTACCAGTGAGCCAAATTTTAAGTGCAAAGTAACAGTTCTTGAAGGAAATTAAAAGTGCCACTCCCATGACCACACAGAGCAATACAACTTTATAACTGATATGAAGAAAGCTTCACTGGTCTGGATAGAAAATCAAACCACCTCCATTATTATTATAAGCCAAAGCTTAATCCAGAGCCAGGTCCTAAATCTCGTCAGTTCTCTAAAGGCTAAGAGAGGTAAAGAATCTGTGGAATAAAAGGTTGAAGCTAGCAGAAGCTGGTTCATGAAATTTAAGGAAAGATGCCATCTCTATAACATAAAAGTGGAAGGTGAAGTAGCAAGTGCTGATATACAAGCTTCAGCAAGTTATCCAGAAGATCTAGCTAAGATCATTGATGAAGGTCACTAAACTAATAACAGATATTCAGTGTACACAACATAGTCCTCTATTAGAAGATTCCCCCTAGGACTTTCATAGCTAGAGAGGCAAAGTTAGTGTCTGCCTTTAAAGCTTCACAGGATAAGCTGAATCTCTTGTTAGGGGTTAATGCAGGTGATGACTTAAAGAAAATGCTTGTTTACTATTCTGAAAATTCTGGGGCCCTTAAAAATTATGCTCTATTATGCTAAGTCTCTATCAATGGAATAAAAGAGCCTGATGGTGGCATATCTATTTATAACATACTAGATATTTTAAGTTCACTCTTGAGATCTATTGCTCAAAAAGAATTACTGCTCATTGACAATGTACCTATCACCCAAGAGCACTAAGGGAGAAGTGCAGGAGATTAATGTTATTTTCATGTCTGCTGATACGACATTCATTCTGCAGGCCATGGATCAAGGAGTACTTTCCAATATTAAGTCTTGTTATTTAAGAAATAGATTCTGTGAGGTCGTAGCTCCCCTCTTCACCTCTTCTCTCCCACTAGTAATTTTCTGGCAGATCCTTGCAAAGTAAATTTAAAATATTTTAGAAAGAATTCACTAATCTAGACACAGTTAAGAACATTCTTAAATCATGGAAAGAGGTCGAGATACAACAGGAATAGGAAATTGGAAGAAGTTGATTCCACTGCTCATGGACAATGTTGAGAGGTTCAAGACTTCACTAGAGAATGTAATTGCAGATGGGGCAGAAGTAGGGATAGAACTAGAATTAGAAGTGGCACCTAAAGATTGGATTGAATTCCTGTCCTCGTTATAGAACTTGAACATATGAAAAGTTACTTCTTCTGGATGAGCAAAGAAAGTGGTTTCTTGAGATAGAATTTACCCCTGGTGAAAGTGCAGTGCACACAAAGAAAAATATGACATGACATATGCTTACTTGATAAAGCCATAGCAGGGCTTTAGAGGACTGACTCCAATTTTGAAAGAAGTTCTACAGTGGGTAAAATACTATGAAATAGCACTGCATTTGATACAGAGAAATTGTTTGTGAAGGGAAAAGTCGATTGATGAGGCCAAACATCATTACTGTGCTATTTTCTGAAATTGCTACAGCCACCCCAAACTTCAGCAACAATCCCCCTGGTTAGTCAGCAGCCACCAACTTTGAGACAAGACCCTATACCAGCAAAAAATTACAACTTGCTGAAGGCTCAGATAATCATTAGCATTGTTTAGCAATGTTTTCAAAATAAGATATGCATTTTTTTAGACTAAGTGCTATTACACATTTGTTAGACTACAATGTGGTATAAACATAATTTTTGTATGTACTGGGAAACCAAGAAATTCATGTGATTTGCTTTATTGAAATATTTGCTTCATTGCAATGGTTTGGAACTGAACTTACAATATCTCCAAAGTATGCCTGTATTAAATCTTTTAATATTCAATATGCAGTGGGACATACAGAGCCTAGAAACTGCTCTTTAAGCCCAGCTGTCATTGTGCCGATTGGTGACGTATAAACGGGTCTTTCCAGCTTTCTGACTCCCCAGTATATGCCAAAAGTTGAGTCATGAAAAATAATATTCAGTAGAATTTCCTGAAAGATATATGATTCATCATTTTAACCCTGGATCAATATAGCACAGTGAAGATTTAAAGATGGTTGGCATCTCTAGAATAATTTTTTTCTAAATTAATTTTATGGCCTCAGTTTGATTAGCAAACCCTGTCGACATGGCCACCAAGTACAGCAACAGGGTAGAACTTCACCTTTGCACAGTTATGATATGAACTGGGTTCTTTGGGACCTATTAAACAGATAGTTCTTGCTATAAAATAGTTTTCTGAAAATCAGCCTAGAATTTACTACAAAGATGTTATGAGTTTACCTATTACTCCTTCACTTTGTGCCTGTGATAAAGTATTTCACCAAAGAATACTCTCTCTGGCTTCAATGCCTGGAACAACATGCTTTTCCAGATTTATTTTTATTCCTCTAATAAGCAATAAAACATTTTTGTATAGTTTTTTTGGAAGTTCAGAGAAATATCTATGCACATCTTTAATAATTTCAGAATTTCGTTGTATACGTTATATTTTATATTACTTATTTTAATATTATTATTCCCTTTTATGATTCCAGTATCCTAGTAATATCATCTCTGTCTTAATAAACAGTTCTAGGATTGTGAATATTTTTAGCCTGTTCCAATCCTTTGGCATGAGAAAAATAAAATGCTTAATGAAAAACAAGATTTTAATAATTTTCAACTTAAAAACAATATGAATTGTTTTCATCATTATAAAATGCAACACATAATCATTATGGAGATGTCAAATAATCAGATTATCTGAAAACCATCAAAAGATAAACTAGATTATCAAAGATTATCAAAAAGAAAAATAAAAGGAAAATATTCATAATGCCAAACCTAAATATTTATTATTTGGTAGCCTACTTTTGCAATACATCAATATACAAAATGCATTTTCTATGTTCTTTTAATATGTATATGGCATATCTGTTGATTATTTTTTGATCAATGCCTATAATTTTTTTTTAATTTTATAGCTTCTTACATATTTATAAGTATAAAATCAGGAATGAATCCATATTATGAACATCAAATGTTACAGTTATAGTCTATGAGAGACGATAACTGTGTATTCACATTTTTCAAAAGAAATCAATTCTCTGTTGACTTTGGTGAGGTTTACAAAGGACCGAACCTATTCAGGATTATGACTTTGTACTCACATAGAGTCTACTAGCCCTTGTAGCCTTCTTTATAAACAAAATTTACTATTAATAAAAAATTTTAATTGACTTACTTCTGGGGGTTTGTTTCCGCTGAGACTACGTGGGGATTGGAGCCCCCAGTCTCTCCAGTGATCTCAGCAGAGTGCTATGCTTCCAAAATGCCCACCCAATAACTGCTACTACCCCTTCCTCAACTGAAGAACTAAAATTGAAGTCTGAAGTTCAAAATACACCTGTAATTTTGAAGAGGTTGTTGGGATTCTCAATAACAGAAAAGTTGTCGGGTGCTCTTTTCTGCACAAGTGACAGTAAGCCCTTAGAAGGAGAGTGTTCTGAGAGTGATTACTATTGTCGTAACGGTTTTGTTGGTGCTGGTTTGTGGGTGATTACTTGTACTTAATCTCTTTCTCATGGGTAGATGTTTAGCCTCAAGTTCACATCTGTTGTACTATAATTTAGGCAGAAATTAACTGGAATTTTTACACAAGAAGAAAATATTAGCCTGGCCTGTCTGTTGCCTCTTAGTGTCCATCCTTCACCATCCCCTACTCAAGCCTGGCAGGGAGCATACCATCTCTACTTCCCCACCATGAAAAAGTAGCTTCCTCCATGGGATCTGTCTTATATCTTATCTCCATGTGTCACTGGGAAACCTCTTCTTGAAGTCAAGTGATAAAGTTACACTTCTGTTTCCAATGGCACTGGTCCAGCCCCCAGTGAAACTGGCTGTTTTGTGACAGAGCTTCTCAACCGGGTCGCCAAGCACAGTAGTGCAGCTGGAAAGTGTTTTCTCACTGTTGTGCCCCAAGACTGTGGTTAGTTTCAAATTCCTATGAATGTGACTAAAAAACGTTTGCGTTTTAGCCACAATCACTAACAAATTACACTCAGCTATTCAATGCGCAGACCTAAAGAGGGCCTGACCCCATTATCAAAGCTCAAACCCAGATGGCAAGGGGTCCCAGCCTAATGCGGGCCCCACAGTCATTTCAAACAAATTTCTTGTCAATCATATCATATCACCTATGGGGTCTTCTTTCAAAAGCAGCAGAGTTTGAGGATTTAGAGGCCTTCTAGAGGAAAGTAATGCCTCCCGCCCAAAATTAGTAACTCTCTTTTTAAAGAACTATAAAGAAATGTCCCTCTCTTCTCCTCTTCTTCACCAAGAAAAATGATTCTAGCTGGTTTAAGCCAGACAACTTTATCAGACTCAAATCTCCAAATGGAGCAGCCAGAAAGTCTGAACAACATTCTTGGCAAACTGCTCAAGAGGAAATAAAAAAAAATGAACTCAGAGGGAAGGAGAATATCAAAAAATGTTATCAAATGGTCTTCTGAATTCAAGATAAATTTACCAGAAACTGTAATTCCAGGACCTATTATTCTCACTTTGGCTGCAATATAGAGTTAGGGGAAAAAAACCCAATCACCCTCCACAATTTGAGAAAGATATACAGAGCCTTCCTTGTATTTCCGCCTTCCTAGGGGGCATGCAGAACTTTGCCCTCTGCCCAAAAGAGTTTAGCCTCAGAGGCCTGTTTGGGATTTTATTTTATCAATACACACATAAAATATTTTATATATTTATGGGACACATGTATGTATTTGTTATATGCACAGAAGGTGTCATGACCAAGTCGGGGTACTTGGGGTCTCCAACACCGCAAGTATTTATTGTTTCTATGTGTTGGAAACATTCCAAGACCTCTCACCTGCTTTGAAATGTGCAATATATTATTTAAGAAAACCAGAGTAAATTGCAGTCCTAGCTATAGCCACCTACTCTTCTGTTGAACATTACCGATAGCACTTACACCTTCTATCAACTGTATGTTTGCCTTTCTCCACCCCCACCCCCACCACGGGCCTTGTGTGACTATGTGTTTGCCCTACCAGATTAGGTTACAACTTGACTCTCAGTGAGTTGAAACCTCCTCTCTCTCGGCTGCTGCTTCTCTGGCCATCCTGCATGGCACTTCTCTAACTACCAAGCATCACCCCTGCCGTTCTCTCTGGCATCTCCTGAAGGCTGCTGTGCTTAGAGGTAGATGCCCTCCCCTGCAGAGGCAGCCACAGCTTTATGTCCTATGAAAGGATTGAGCTGCTTGCTGTGTGCAGTGTCAAAGACAACCAGAGTACATTGCAGCCCTGATTGCCCCTGTGGGAGATTTGCAAAGAAAAAAGCAAGCACAGTGGAAGATCAGGGAAGTTGGGAGCAGAAGGCGGAGACCAGAGAGTTGGGGGGAAACCAGTCACCGTTGCAGGAAATTTAAAAAACCATTGTTTCTGTGAACTGCTGCTGAGGGTTCCGAGAGTTTTAGAGCAAAACTGAAGTCTGATGGTGTGAGGACTGAACTCCATTTTCTGTGTGAGTCTGAGGAAGGAGAAAGATAAACAGAACCTTTCACCGTTAGGCATATTTTAGAGTTCAAGTGTGACATGACGTGTCCAAAATAGATTCCACATGATTGGAGCAGATCCAGAATCCCAGTCCCTGAATAGCAATCAGTGTTGGAAGCTAAGAGCCGGCATCTACTATCCTCGCATAAAACATGGGAGAAACGGCAAATCCTCCACAGCTGTTAGTGAGTAAGGCCGCGCCGTACCTGGGGCTTTATGCTATGGGCACATTTTCTTAAATTACTCAGCTTACTTTAAATTGAGGGTCTATTTGACTTTTTACGTGTCTCTTAATGAATAGCCAGAGCTTTACAACAACTTTCTTTTCATGAATTTTCTTTTCAAAGGAGCGTTATGTTCTTTGCAATACTCAATCCAGGCAGAACTAATGACCCAAGGGCTTCATGCTAGTTTCTTTTCATAAAAAGCTCCCTATAATATGAAACCACATAAGGGTCCAAGCATCTCAGAAGATACAAGCCTAAAGTCCAGGGTCCTGCAGCTTCATCATGACGAACACTGATAGGTGGTGAGGAGCTTCTCTTTCCCAACTAGGGTAGGCTGTTCTATTGTGGTATAACTGACTTTCTTTGACAATTCCAGGGGGCCTCAAACTTTTAAAACAGGGGGCCAGTTCACTGTCCCTCAGACCATTGGAGGGCCGGACTGTGGGCCCAGGGACGAGTCCGCTGGTAAGCAGGACAGGTAGCGGTGGCAAAAAAAACCTGGTGGGCCGGATAAATGTCCTAGGCGGGCTCCATGTGGCCCACGGGTCGTAGTTTGAGGATGGCCTGATTTAGACTGTCCTAGAAGAGAGGAGGAGAAATTGAAGGAGGAAGGGAGGTGGGGAATGAGCAAAAGGGGAAGGAAAGCAAGATGTTGGTGGAGAGAAGAGGGCCAGGGTACTCAGACTCTTCTATTCAAGGACAACGATCTACCTTTAAAGCAGTCACCAGAAGGCCTTCAAGGTCAGGTCCACCCCTGTGGTTCATGTTTACAATCCTTCAGAAACCTTTAAAGCTTTTATAGTTTGAGAGAGTCAGCTGGAAGTCACTGTCCATCATACAATCTAATCGGAAGGGCTCCTGTTTACTAAAGACATCTTTGTGAGAGATTGTCAATCAACATACCTGCCCTTCTACCCTATTTTGGAGCCATCTTATTGTGAAAAGGAGAAAAGTGATAATACATGGAGAATGTAGCACTTATGGAGGAAAGGGTGGTGCAGTGTGTGTCGCAACTGTGCTTACCCCGGCCAGGAAGTCAGCACCCAAAAGATAGGAGACAAGTGGATGTTCCCACTGTTTCTATTTCATTAATTCTCTCATTAATTCGATTCTCATATGTATCTGAAATTCTGTGACCCTTACTCTGGCACATCACGGAGTGCTTCCAGACATTTCTCTTTGGTTGTACAGTTGCCCCTTGAACAACAGGTGCTTGAACTGGGTTGGCCCACTTATAGGTGGATTTTTTTTTTCAACCAAACACAGAAAAAATATATGGCATTTGAAGGATGCAAAACTCACACACACAGAAGTGAATTTTCATAGAAATGGGTTCTGCAGGGCCTACAATAGAACTTGAGTGTGTGTAGATTTTGATATATACAGGTGGTTTTGGAACCAATCTCCTGCATAAACCAAGGGATGATTGTATTAACATCAGTGGTCCTTTAATGACAAAAGAATAGATCAAAACAAAAGTCAGCAGTTCAGAATGCATACTGGTTGTTATTCCCATGGAGGGAAAAATATATGGAAAAAATGACAAAGCTCCTTCTCGCTTTATATCCTGGTATGACTAATGTAAATTTTAACACAAAGAAATAGTGCTTCAAGTAACTGTTCTGGTCACTTTGGAGCCTTGCCTTTTTTATTATACTTTGGAGTACATGTAAATACTATAGGGTATTTGTTTAAATAGAGGCTTGTAATGGCCTGCTGGAGTTTAATTACTAAGGTAACAAATAAATAAAGCTTTAGGTATTATGAAACATCAATTCATGGTTTTCACAAATACCATGAAGTTATATAATCATAAACCTTAGAACTGAAAGTAATCTTTAAGGATCAACTGCTCTCATCTCCCACCTTCAGAGAAATCAGGTACTATTATTTATGTTTTGGGTAGGTAAAGCACTTGAACTTCAATAACATAAACCATCTTACCTAATTTTACCGAGCTAGTTGCTTCTGGTACAATTCTTTGTATAGAATGAAAATCCAAGCAGCTTTAAATCCATAGAGACAGAAAGCAGATTAGCAGTTTCCAGGGGTGATAAAATTGTTCCAGAACAAGATAGTGGTGATAGATGCATAATATTGTGAATGTGCTAAATGCTGCTGAATTGTTCACTTTAAGTGGTGAGAGTGGTGAATTTTATATATGAATTTGAACTTAATTAAAAACAAAATCAAGAACAAGGTATTGGTATTAACTGTCGACCTTTCTGTCTCCTCTACTTTCGGCCAAGTTCTTTCAGTTTAGGGGCTGCCTTTTGTCCCTTCCACCCTCCAACACCCAGCACTACACTTAATAAATTCTATTAACAACCCCCCTTAAAAAAAAACCCTCCACTAGACTTCATAAGAATCATTACAAATAGCAAAATTCTTTTTATTTATGAATTTATGACGTTACTATAATTTTTTGCCTAGCCTGCCTATTGAATCAGATGTGATTATCTGAGTCCTGGATGGAGCTAGTCAACCTTGACCATGGGATGGCCCAGTAGTACCTAGGACAGTTCCCTGCCGATAGGAAACTTATTAAATATTTGTCTAGGGTAGCAGTTGTCAACTTGTGGGTCACGACCCACAGGAACTGTATTAAAGTGCCATGGCATTAGAAAGGTTGAGAACCACTGGTCTAGGGAGTAAGGGATGAATTTCCTGGGACCCCCAGAAGCTGGAAAAGGAAGTTCTCTCAAAGGGTAGAATGTCACCCTATCAACAAGGCCATTGAAACATCAGGTTTAAAGATCCTAGCCCTGTCAGGTCATCAAGATCAGTGCTTACAAGGTAGCCCACATGCACTGCACTAGCCCCATGGCAGCTAATACAGCATACCAGAGTAATGTGGATAGTAATAGGGCCAGAGCTCAGTCCTGTGTACTGTATACTAAGACTCAGTAGGGCAAGACATGATTTAATATACATCCATCTCTCACTGTCACTATTAATCTTCCCATGAAAACTCTATCGCTAAATGAAAAACTAACTAAAAAGAAAAAAATATATCAATTTTAATGGAAAAAAATATAAGTGGAATCCCATAGTATTTATCCTTCTGTGACTGGCTTATTTCATTTAACATAACGTCCACAAAGTTTATCTGTGTGGTCCAATATGGCAGAATTCCCTTCTTTATAAAGGCTGAACAATATTGTTTGTGTATATACAATATACACACCACATTTTATCTATTTATCATCAATGGACACTTGTTGTTTTGATATCTTAGTTGTGAATACCACAATCACAAAAATGAGATCAATTTTATCCCAACCCAAGACACACAATTTCATAGATAGAAAAAAATATTCTTGAATGATGAAAGCAGGTTTATATAATAAAAATTTAAAATTCATTTCCATATAAGATGTAATAAAGTTTGGTCTATGTGTTACTTTCTTTCTACTATCTTCAATTTTTCAGACTTTTAGGGTTTATAATTATGTTTAACTCAAACTACTTACAAGTAAGTGTTACCACATAATTTACTTTTACAGCAAAACAAAATTGATGGGTGCTTCAAATCACATGGAAATAGAACAGTCACATCACAAAGTTATAGAAGATGCTACCTCTCCATCTTGTACACTTGACAACTATCAGTAGGGCACTAGTAAATGTTTAATAACTGGATTTCCAGAACAAATATATGCATATAAGTTTATTACAAATTTGACTGATAGAGTGGGTAGTACACAATCTACATATGATACAACATACAGCATCCTTTATTGTATCTTCCGTAGAGTCAATTGATTCTTAAAGAATGCAGTAATGAAAATTTGTCTAACCCTGTATCTATAGCCAAATCACGGTTGTAATGGACAAGTGAGTACAGGACCAACATGAATGGTGGTTAATATTTTTATTTACTTTTGAATAAAGACAAAAAGAAAAAAATGAAGGCACAATGCCCATTATTCAGTTGCAGAACTGAATGATAGCTTTGGAATACTAGAGGACAATTTCCTTAATTTTTCTATAAAATAATAGTGATTATGAATAGGCCAGTATTTCTGCCCATAGATATGATGTAAATCTTTTATTAAGGGGATAAAAATTAATAAAACACAGTGAAATGACTAGAAAATGAAGACTTTTGTGTATTTATTACCTTGTTTTCAGCATAATTTTTTAAACTGTAAGATTTTATAATTTTTAAGAGCAAACCTATAAAAATTAAATTATGCTCTCAACAAGTTAAAAAATCCAAAACTCTTAATAAACAGAACTATAAAAAGTAGAAACAAATGAGAAGATAGAAAAATAGTAAAAGAGATTAATAAATCTAACTAGTAAAATATGATATCTACAAAATAGCAAATCTGATCAAGGGAAAGGGCAAATTAGGGAGAAGAAAGAGAATATAAGGGCAGATTCAGAGATGTTTAAAAATATTGAAAATCGTGATGAAATGATCATCTTCATGGAAAGGTAAGATTGATTCAAACTAAGTCCAAATAGATACAGTGTGATCAGAAAAAAACACCTAGAAGAAAATTAAAATATTAGGAAGAATTTCCTCTAAAACATTTCCAAACCAGATGTACCTTCCAATGAGACTTTCCACCTTTTCCAGAAACAGATAATTTTCATAATGTATAAACTATTTTAGCCCACAGAAATAGATGGGAAGTTTTAAAATCAAGTTTGAAAGGCTAGTAAAATCTTGAAAATAGAAGCTTATAAGGAAGAATACAAAAATCAGCAAGAGTATTATGAATGCTCTTTTTGATTATGAATAAAGGAAGAAAATCCTAAATAAATAAGCAAATTGAGTATAATAATAAAATAACATTATGACTCTAGACAATGCAAGGAATGAAAAGACAGTAGTTTCTTTTGTTTTTAGAGACAGAGTCTTACTCTGTTGCTCAGGCTAGAATCCCATTATGTAAGCCTACCTCAAACTCCTAAGTTCAAGCAATCCTCCTGCCTCAGCCTTCTGAGTATCTGGGACTACAGGTGCTCACCACAATGGCCAGCTAATTTTTCTATTTTTAGTAGAGACAAAGTCTTACTCTTTTAGTAGAGACAAACTCCTGAGCTCAAGGAATCCTCTAGCCTTAGCCTCCCACAGGGCTAGGATTATAGGTGTGAGCCACCACACCCAGCTGAAACGATAGTTTCTTAATGGGAAATGAATATAAACATCACATAATAGATTAAAAGAAAGAAAATAAATCATTTCAAAAGATAAGTGGTAGGTAATTGAGAAAATATAATATTGATTTTGATTAATAGCAGTAACAACGATAAAACCTTTCTAGCAAATTAGGAATTTGTTGCTACTCCTTTAACATCTCTTGTCCTATCCATGTCAAACAAAGACAGATCCTTCTACTGCCTAAGACAATATTGTTTGGGGTCTCAAAGTTTGCTTTTCAGACCAGCAGCATCAGCATTACCAGGAATCTGTTAGAAATGTGGATTCTGTTACCCCACTCCAGTCCTCCTAAATCAGAAACGCTGGGCATGGTCCTTCCCAATGTGTTATGAAGAGCCTTTCAGACAGTGAGGTGCTAGAACAGGCATATATTGGCAACCAAGAGAAGAAAATTATTAAAATTTGGGGAAATTTTCAATCTAGTTATTAATTATGGTCATTATTAAAAATTAAACATGTAAACTTGCAATTAAAGCATATTAAAACCAACCAAAGGTAATAAATACTCAAAACCTATTGCTTCCTAATCATTTGCAGCATGTTACTACTACCTATGCTTTGGTGGTGATTTGCAGCTACAGTATCAGTATGGTAGAAATGCTTTATAGTTGTGTGCTGTGTATATCTCCCCAACTCGGACCTTGGTGACTTCACATTGGTAGCTTGAAATTGCTCACAATGCTGGTATTTATAGCACTGAAGGTGGCAAATTGTAAACATTTGGGTTTCATTTGTTGCTGTCTTAGTCCTTTTGCATTTCTTATAAAGGAGTACCTGAGGCTGGGTAATTTATAAAGAGATTTATTTGGTTCAAAGTTCTATAAACTATACAGGAAGCATTAGCACTGGCATTGCCTCTGGTGAGGGCCTCAGTCTGCTTCACCTATGGCCAAAAGGCAAAGGCAGGTATCATATGGTGAGAGCAGCAGCAAGAGAGAAAGGGTGGAGCTGCCAGGCTCTGTTCAACAACTGATTCTCATGGCGCTTAAAGCAAGAGTTCACCCGCTCTATGAGAATGGCATCACTACTCACCAGGGATCTGTGCTCACAATTCAGTCACCGCCCAGCAGGCCCCACCATCACCCTTGGGAATCAAATCTCAACCTCAGCCATGGGGGGTGGGGGGGCAAACAAATCACATCTAAACCACAGCACTTGTGCATGTGTTGATTGTCTAGATCAGGGGGTTGCAAATTCTTCTGTAAAGGACCAAATAATAAATATTTCAGGCTTTCTGAGCCATGTAATAGCTATGCCAAAGCTGCTATTGTAGTGTGAAAGCCACTATAGACTGTCCATAAACAAATGGGCGTGATTGTATTCCAATAAAACTCCACTTATACAAACACAGGCATTGGGCTGAATTTTGCCTGTTGGAAATAGTTTGCTGACTTCTGACCCAGACTTTTAAAAGTGATGGACAAAATATTAAACTTCAAAGTGTGCTGTGAAAAGGCATCAAAAATTGAGGGCATTCTTCCTGAATTAGAAAACTTATCTGGTTTAGCAATCACTGACAACCAAGTCAAGTTTTAACATACATCTTTATTGTTTCACATTCATCTTTTTCTCTAATGCACATAAATAGAAACATCAATTAACAGTCATGTCAGAGTGTTCATTTATTAGTTGCAACCATTGGTTGACTAAGGATACAAGAGTTTTGGAACAATCAACAAAAGCATTCTGTAAGAATCAATTGGCTCTACAGAGTTTGCAAAGATTTTAAAAATCACTGGTTTAAATGACATGAAAAATAACAAAGGGAAATACAACAGATACAGCTATTGGTAGAAAGAGTAAAAAAATCATTATCTGTAGATGCCTATATTTACTGCACAGAAAATCTAAGAGAGTCAACGAAAAACTATAGGAACTCATAAGAAAGCATAACAAAGTGGTCAGATTCAAACTAAATAATGAGTAATAATAAATTTCCTGGCAATCTTGAAGAGGCAGCTAGAAAAATAGAATGGAAAAATAATATTTATAAATCTAAAAAGTAATTTATATTTTATATAACTTAAAAATAAGCTTCAAGAAATGTGTAAGACTTTAAAAATCTTACCAAAAGTTATGAGAGAAGATTTATGTAAATGGAAAAGAAATTAATATTTTCAAGAAAATTCTTTCTGAAATTTATTATCCTTTTGATCAATATATCAAGCAAATTTTAGAGAAAAAAAATGACAGTAATTTTAAAGTTTCTTAGAAGAATAGAGGTGAAAAACATTAAGAGACAAGATTAATAAGAATAGTGGGAAGGGTCTTAGATATCCGTCAGTAGATTGTAAAGGTCTAGAAAGGTTATAATTTAAATAGCATAAGAATTTTGGGAAAATGAGCTGAATGTAACATCAAATATGAATTTGTGTGTTTGTTTTTTTTTTATTAGATCATAATTGTGTACATTAATTCTATCATAGGATACAGTGTGTTGATTCCATATACAATTTGAAAAACTCTCATCCAACTGGTGAACATAGCCATCATGTCTTTCTCATAATTGTTGTGTTAAGACATTTATATTCGACCTTTAGACAAATTCACATGTAACCTAATAGGATAAATCATAGGTGTGATCCCCACAATCTCCTTCTCTTCACCCATCCTCCCCCGTCGCCTCCCTCCCCTTTCCCCGTAGTCTTGGACTACATTTGGATTATAGCTTTCCTAAGATAGCTAACAATTAGTTTCATAATAGTGTTGAGTACATTGGATACTTTTCTTCCATTCTTGAGATACTTTGCTAAGGAGGACATTTTCCAGCTCCATCTATGTAAACATGAAGGAGGCAAAGTCTCCATCTTTCTTTGTGGCTATATAGTATTCCATGGTGTACATACACCACAATTTATTGATCCATTCATGGGTCGAGGGTCACTTGGGCTTCTTCCATGACCTAGCGGATTGTGAATTGGGCTGCAATGAACATTCTGGTACAGATATCTGTATTATAGCATGATTTTTGGTCTTCTCGGTATATACCTAACAGCGGAATTACAGGATCAAATGGTAGATCTATATTTAGATCTCTGAGTGTTCTCCATATGATTTTCCAAAAGGGATATATTAGTTTTCATTCCCACCAGCAGTGTAGTAGTGTTCCCTTTTCTCCACAACCCTGCCAGCATCTGTGATTTGGGGATTTTGTGATATGGGCTAATCTAACTGGCATTAGATGATACCTCAGAGTGGTTTTGATTTGCATTTCTCTGATGATTAAAAATGGTGAGCATTTTTTCATATGTCTGTAGGCCATGCATCTGTCGTCTTCAGAGAAGTTTCTCTTTAAGTCTCTTGCCCACCATATGATGGGATCACATGTTCTTTTCTTGCTACTATGCTTGAGTTCTCTGTGGATTCTGGTTATAAGACCTTTGTTGGAAGCGTAACCAGCAAATATCTTTTCCCATTCTGAGGGTTGTCTACTTACTTTTCTTACTGTGTTCTTGGCTGTGCAGAAGCTTTTTAATTTGAGGAGGTCCCAGTAGTATATTTCTGATGTTGCTTCAATTGCCCAGGAGGTCCTCCTCATAAAATATTCAGCCAGACGTATTTCTTCAAGAGTTTTCCCTACACTTTCTTCTAATGTTTTTATAGTTTCATGTCTTAAATTTAAGTCTTTAATCCAGTGAGAACCTATCTTAGTGGTGACAGGTACAGGTCCAGTTTCAATTTTCTGCAGGTCGCTAGCCAGTCCGTACAGCACCATTTGTTAAATAGGGAATTTTTCCCCACTCAATGTTTTTAATTGGCTTGTCAAAGATCATATAGTGGTAAATAGCTGGGTTCAGCTCTTGGTTCTCTATTCTGTTTCATACATCTACCTCTCTGTTTTTGTGCCAGTACCATGCTGTTTTGATCACTATAGATTTATAGTATAGTCTGATGTCTGGTAGCATGATCCCCCCTGCTTTGTTTTTGTTTCTGAGTAATGTCTTGGCTATTCAAGGTTTTTTCTGATTCCATATAAAATGCAGTATTATTTTTTCGAGATCTTTAAAGTACGACAATGGAACTTTAATAGGGATTGCATTGAAATTATATATTGCTTTAGGTA
>NW_003852401.1:13603045-13643612 GCF_000181295.1 Otolemur garnettii | reverse complement strand
AGTATTCATGGAGGATTTCTTGTATTTCTGAGGGGTCTGTTATGATTTCGTCTTTACCATTTCTAATTGAAGAAATTAGAGATTTAAGTCTTTTTTTCTTTGTTAGGTTGGCCAAAGGTTTATCTATTTTATTGACCTTTTCAAAAAAACAACTTTTTGATTTGCTAATCTGATGTATAATCCTTTTGTTTTCAGTTTCATTTAATTCTGCTGTAATTTTGGTTATTTCTTTTCTTCTGCTGGGTTTCGGGTTGGAGTCTTCTTCCTTTTCCCATTGAGGCTTGAGGTGTCCCATTAAGTTGTTAACTTCTTCTCTTTCCGTTTTCTTGAGGAAGGCTTGCAGTGCAATAAATTTCCCTCTTAGGACTGCCTTTGCGGTATCCCAGAGGTTCTGATAACTCATCTCTTCATTGCTGTTTAGTTCCAAGAATTTGGTAATTTCCTTCTTGATCTTGTCTTTGGCCCAAGTGTCACTGAGCATAAGGTTATTTAGCTTCCATGAATTTGTTTGTGTCTGCAAGTTCCTGTTGTTTCTGAGTTCAACTTTTATTCCATGGTGGTCTGAGAAGATGCAAGGGATAATTTCTATTCTTTTAAATATGCTAAGGTTAGACTTGTGGTTAGGATGTGATCTATTTTGGAGTATGTTCCATGGGCTGATGAATAAAATGTGTACTCAGTTTTATTAGGATGAAATGTTCTATAGATGTCTGTTAAGTCCAGATGCTAAATGTTTAGGTTTAAATCTGGAATTTCTTTGCTAAGCTTCTTGTTGGATGATCTGTTCAGCACTGCCAAAAGAGTATTAAAATCTCTGACTATGATGGAGCTGGGAGTAATCAGGTTGCTCATGTCTGTTAAAGTGTCTCTTAAAAATTGAGGTGCATTCTGATTGGGTGCATAAATATTGATAATTGAAATCTCGTCGTATTGAGTACTACCCTTAACAAATATAAAGTAACCATCATTGTCCTTGCTTACTTTTGTTGGTTTAAAACCTATTGTATCTGTGAATAATATTGCAACACCGGCTTTTTTCTGCTTTCCATTAGCCTGGAATATAGATGACCATCCCTTCACCCTGAGTCTATGCTTGTCTTTTAAAATAAGGAGAGTTTCTTGGATGCAACAGATATCAGGCTTGAGTTTTTGTATCCAGTCAGCCAGCCTGTGCCTCTTTAGAGGGCAGTTTAAGCCATTTACATTGATTGAGACTATTGATAATCCTGGCATAATTTTGGGTATTGAGTTTTTTGAAGGTTCATTGGACATCTTTGATCCTTTTGTTGCTGTGGAGATTGGAATTTGGTCAAAATTTTCTGGGTGGGTTTATTTATGTGGTGGAGGATTGTATTGGTCCTTATGGAGGATAGGTTTGAGGATATCCTGGAGGGCTGGTTTAGTAATGGCAAATTTCTTCAACATGTGAATATCATTAAAGTATTTAATTTCTCCATCATAAATGAAGCTCAGTTTAGCTGGATAGAGGATTCTGGGTTGAAAGTTGTTTTGTTTTAAGAGGTTGAAGGTTGATGACCACTCTCTTCTAGCTGAAAGGTTTTAGCAGAGAGATCTGCAGTCATTCTAATACTCTTCCATTTGTAAGTTAATGTTTTCTTGCGTCTAGCTGCTTTCAGGATTTTCTCTTTCTTGTTAACTTTAGTGAAGTTGATTATGATATGCCTGGGGGATGTCTTGTTCGGGTTGAGTCGTGCTGGGGTTCTGAAGCTGTCTGCTATCTGAATTTCAGGATCCCCTGGCATGTCTTGAAAGTTCTCTTTTATAATTTCATTAAGGAGAGCCTCTGTGTTTTGTGAAGCAACTTAGTCACCTTCAGGGATTCCTATGAGGCAAATATTAGTTTTCTTTGAATTATCCATGATCTCTCTGAGTGAGAGATCTGTTTTTGCTCTCCTTTTGTCGTAATCTTTGGAAATCTGGGTGCATTCAAAGTCTTTGTCCTCAGTGTCAGAGATCCTATCTTCTGCCTGGTCCATCCTCTGATGGAGGGATTCAATGGTACTCTTCAAATCTGCAACCTCTTGTTTTAGTGTATCGTAATTCTTGATCATGTTATCTTTGAAATCATTGAATTCCTGGGACAGCTTTTGAATGATTTGAAATTCTAGCTCCCCTTTTTCCTCCAACCTGTTGATCTTATTCCCTATCCAGATTCTGAACTCAATTTTTGACATCTCAGATATCTGTTTATGTAGTAGGTCTTCAATTGTCTCTGCCCCATCCTTCTTTGGGGGGGCTAATCTACTCTGATTATTCTGGTTGCCAGAGTTTTTCCGCTGATTCTGTCCCATGTTGAATTTGCACCTTTCGGAAACCGTCCCTAAAACCGTTCTGCCAGTGGCTTCTTCTAGTTTCTCCTGGGCATAACCCAAATATGAATTATAACAGGAAGTTACCATACTTTGCTTACTGAATCAGCAATAAATTAAGTTTTTATAGAAAAAGTAATGTCTGTTTGAAGGAAAAGTAAACCATACAGAATTCTAAAAAGGAATAAGGAAAAATCTCCTTCCATACACTTCTACCTACCCTACCTACTTTAACTGTCAGACACACCCGTTTTCCAGAGGTAGCTACTGGAAAATGCTTAAAATCAGTAGTTTTCCCTCTACTGCATCTCTTATGTATACACATAATATTTATATATCCTTACTTATATACTTCTTAACAAGCTGTGGCAAATGTATACCACAAAATACTACTCAGCCATTAAAAAAGATGGAGACTTTACATCCTTTGTATTAACCTGGAAGGAAGTAGAACACATTATTCTTAGTAAAGCATCACAAGAATGGAGAAGCATGAATCCTATGTATTCAATTTTGATATGAGGACAATTAAAGACCTAGTACATGGTATGGAGTTAGGGAAGGGGAGAGCAGAGGGAGGGAAGGAGGGTGGGGTGAAGGAAAGGAAGAGCAGAGAGAGGGAAGGAGGAAGGGGGTGGGGTCTCAGTGTGTGACACACCTTTCGTGGGCAGGACACAATTATAAGAGGGATTTTACCTAACAAATGCCATCAATGTAACCTCGTTTCTTGTATCCTCAGTGAATCCCCAACAATAAAGAAAAAGTGTAGTTTTTTAATTATAAGTTTATATCACTATTCATTCATTTAATCCTACTTTGATGACTATTTAGGTAGTTTCCAGAGTATTGTTGAGGCCATTATTGTTACAACCAACATGCTTATGCATACATAGACAAATATACTTTTAAGAACCATCATGAAGCATAATTTCAGAGTAAATTCTTACATGTGACATTACTGGATTATATGGTGCATACATTTAAAATGTTCATAGATACTGTCAAATATACCACAGCTTTAGGTTGACTGTAGTGTCACATATTTATTAGCCATTTTTCTATAAATTATTTATTCATGTTCCTAATTTTCTCTTGAATTATTTTTATTGTTTATTATGGAAGTTAGCTTTTTCTGGAAATATGTATCATAATTATATTTTCATGCCCCTAATATAGTGAATGTCATTGCATAAGAGGTTATAGTCGCAGATAAAAAAATGCAGTATAGTTGCTCAAAGAAGTTTCCCCATTTAAAGCTCATACTTTATAAACTACCCATAATTTCCCGTTATTTTTATAGTTTCATTCTTATAAATAATTCTTTAATTTACTTCAAATTTATTTTTATATAAAATATTAGATAGATATTTAACTTCCCTGGCCCAACATTTGTTCATTGATACTGGAGCTGTTAAAGGGGAGGTAATAGTGGACAAAAATATATAGGTTCCTATGCCAAGGAGCTTGTAGTGTGGAGGGAGACTTCCCATAATCATACATCCCCATCGGAATTATGATCCATGCTAGACATGAAAGGAATATAGTGAATTTAGTAAATAAAATTTTTTACTTATCAAGGAAGGCTTCCCAAACTATTTGAACAGAAATCACAAAGGATGATCTCTAATTAAAGAGGTTTGGTTCCATGGGGCAGGGAGCCTTCCAGACAGAGAGCATGAGTGGAGCTCTGGGGAACAATTACAGCAGGTCTAGATAACTGCAAGAACATATGGGTTGGGGGAAGGATCCAGGGAAACAGTCGCATGAGCTGTAGCTGGAAATGTTGGCAAGGACCAGATTAGGAAGGGCCTTGAAGATGATGGTAAGAACCTGATTTTATCTTAAAATCACAACATGGCCTGTTGAGGATTTCATGTTGAAGGAATTCATAATTAGCTTTGTATTTTGCAAAAATTATTTTTACAACAACAGAGAGAATGGATGTAAGAAGGCTAATCTTACCATCCCCCTCCTTAGTAACTATACAACAGATAAAAGCTGTTCTTCATGGGATGCCCACAAATGCCAAGCACTTGACGTGAATTATTTTCTATGTTCATAATAATCATGCAAGTCAGATATTGTACTATTTGCATTAGGCTAAGTTGCTGCAGCAAGAAAAGACTCAAATGAGCAGTTTCAAGAACAATGCCCATTTTTCTCTCACGGAACAGTCCAATGAGTGTTTCAGCTCATCAGCAGTGCTCTCCATGCAGCCTTTCAGGGACAAGAATCCTTCCCTCTTATTTCTCCAAATCCTGCATTATGTTATTCTTGTACATGGGCCAAAGGCTGTTCCATCATGCCCAGGTTCCAGCTAGGAGAATAGCAGTTGTGGACAAAGCAACCCCACTGTTTTAAAGGCACTCAAACAGAACCAGTGCACATCTTATCTTTGCAGTTTACCAGTAAGACCTCAACCATGTGCAAGTATATCTCTCCAAGAAAGGCTGGGAAATGTAGTCTTGCTATGAGTGCCCAGGAAAAAGGGGAGAAATGAGATCTTCCCTGGATAATGATTTCTCATAAGCATGAAAAAAAAACTCATCATAGAGAACTTAAATAACATTCCCAAGTTAACACAGAAGGAAGTGGCTGGACCAACGTTTAATTTCTTGCCTATCTGACTTGAGATGCTTAACTTTTTCTCCACATTACTGAATTTTCTACATGCTAACTTACTGGCCTTCATTTCTTCCTCTAAGCTGTTGAGAATTCATGATGTAAAGGGAAAGGACAGAACTGACCCTCTTTCTCTTGAACTCTCTACATCATGCATTGGTAAACTACCGCTGTTCAGCCAAATTCAGTGTGCTGCCTATTTTTATAAACTCAGTTTTATTGGAACAAAGCTCATTCTTTCACGTATTGTCTAAGTCTGCTTTTACACCAAGATGGCAGAATCAAATAGTTGCAACAGGACTACAAAGTTGAAAATATTCAGTATTTGACTTGTTAGAGAAAGTTTGATGACCCTGCCATAAAGTATCTTTGTTCTTCCAAACACTTTTTCCCCATGGAGAATTTGTTAATCAAATATGCTGTCAATTTTTGTAAGATGAATAGGAAAGTATGAGATCTCCACCTGCTCAACAAAGAGACTGAATATTAACTTAACAAATAAAGTAAGAAGTCTACAATAAAGCTATTTAATAGAAGAAATAAATGTTAAAATAAGCATTTCAAACAGGACCAAAGGGAGGCAATATCAGTGCCATGCTGAAAGGCAACAGAGTAACTGTAAGAATAACAGAAACACATTCTGGAGCTGTTCCCTTTATACAGTGTTGATAAAATTTGTTAATACCATATGTTAGTCGTATGGAGGGAGGCATGGTCTCTGAATTTTGGAATTTTACCAGCAAACTTGTAAGATCTGAAGTCACAGATTTGTTGAACTGCTCATCTCTCCCCAGTCTGTGGCTGAAGGTTAAAGGAGGAGAACAAGAGGGAAATGGTAAAGCTGTTCCGTGTGCCGCTTGGCTTGAGTGAGGCTGGGCAGGACACATTCTTGTCAATCAGTTCTACAACATCAACGTTTAAATGGAGGGAAATGCTGCTGCTTCCTCTTGTAGATTTTTTTTCTTATTACTATCACAGAGGATTTTAACAGGGAGTGATATGAGTGGCTCTCAAGTTATCATCCAGCTGTGAGAATAACAGGGCCATGTCCCCTCACTGGGGCTGGTTACGTCCATCACTATTCATCAGGTCAGTAGGCCCGTGAAAAGGAGGAAAAGGAGCAGGAAAATCAGCAGCCTATGTTTGCACCCATTTTTTGTCTGCACATCAATGAGTTTATTCTGTGTCAGTCTTTGTGCTATGGCTCCTGCATAGTTTCTCTTTAGTTCGTCAGGTCAGATTGATGCCTGGGGAATCAGACCTTCTTCCTGCCTTTGTTCTGAAGCCAAAACCTGACCCCCATTTCACGTTCGGTACAGGAAAGCCAGGGAAGTAGCATTTCCATGGGTCAGAGCACTGGGTAACTGGATCCCCACACCTCTCACGACCCTGGGCTTTGGATTCTTGGGACATTTATTTCCCCAGAATGAGAGGCAGAAGATGAAATCTCTAGAGTTATAAAGAGATGAATCATTTCCTCCTTTGTGTCAAGAAGAACCCACTGCAGCTGCTGAACAGCAAGCACCCACCCTTCTGACAAAGCATTTTCTCAGCATATTGTAATAGGCCCTAAGTCAGAAGTTTGCAGTGTTTTCTTGAAGATATGAGAAATGATGCAAAAGAATTCCAGTGTCCTTCATCCTCAAATTCTTATCATAAACGTATTGTTTCAAGGGAAGCACATGTAGTTCTAACCTCCTTTTCATCCTCCCTCACTTGCCAGAGATCAATTTCTGTCCTTGGTTTTCTTGCCCTCCCCCAACCCCCTGCTTCATTGGAAAACTCTGGGGTTTGAATTATTGTAGCATAATTCATGCCCAGATGCTGTAGGGATACTTGGCCTTCAGGTTTGTGCCTAGCTACACCAAAGGCGTGAGTTATTACACAATAATTCACGTCATGTCATGTCTTATTGCTTAATTAACTTTCCTATCAGAGTATTACATTTTTGCATCAGCAAATGTGATGCCTTCATATGACTTAAAAGCAGTCCTTTATTTTATGCTGTTGGGTCACGAACACTGTGGGACAATTTATGAAAGGTGAGTTGAGATTCGGGGCTGCACTAAAACCATCATCTTTTACGTAAATAAAATATCAAAACTGCCCTCTGCATTGGGGGAAACAAAAAGTCAGGACTGCTAGTCTTTTGTATCATAGTAAAAAGAAGTTACTCTCTGGCCTGTGTACAGATAGAAGACTAGAATTGTTTTGGTGGGCTTTTTTTCCCCCTGTCCAATATTCTAACTGTTCCAATTTCAAAACATCTGCTATCCTGTTTTTTTTTTTTTTCAACTGGTTTTAGTTCTGCAGGTGTGATCACAAGGGGGAAAACATCTGTGGCTTGCCTTAGAAAATGAAGAGGAATATATGCAAAACTGGCAGATGAGCTCAGCTGCCACGAAGTAACAGCCATCACAGTATTTATTAGCCTCACAAACTCACAAACCGGGATCTATGGTTTAGGATTTTTCCCAGCTGCACATCCTGAGCTTATATTCTGTCCACGGGTCAAGAGAAAAGTGTACATTTACTTTCAACTTCTTCGGCTCAAGTCACTTTCTGCTTATCAAATAAACTATTAGCTCCTCTGAAGCAAAGAACAGGGCAAGTTATATTCTCAGTTCTGAGGGAAATTGTTTTGTCTTCCTTTATGTGATAGTCAGGTGTGGCCATGAGAGGAGGCAGAAGAAAGGCTCGGGGAGAAAAGGTTTATTATACTCACAGATCCCGGAGCCAGGAGGCACGATGCACCATGCAAAGCAATGTGGGAAAGGAACCAAGGTGATTGGGGGACAGAACACAGGAGTGAGGGAAGGTTTAGGGCAGAGACTTTATTATGGTTGCCAAGGGAGAGACAAGGCAGGGCAGCAAAAGTGGTTGAGGACTGTCTAGTGTGAGAGATCTGGACAGGCTCTGAGCCAAAGTGCTGGTCCCCAGTTGTCTGCTACCTTGCCCTGGGATGATCCAGATACAGGACTATTACCTCCTAGACTGACCAAGCCAGATGGATGAGGGAGGGCTCTGGATTAATAGGTTTGTATATTGAATGTATGATCCAGTAAATCCTTATTGTCTTTAAAACTCGGCTAGTCCCCCACCCCCACCACACTGGCAGGCTGTTAGAAGCATTTGTAAGAGGTCAAATCATCATAATATAAAGAAACACATACACATATTCATAATACAGAGATGCAGATGAGATGCAGTAACAATGGGGGTTGCTAAGGCAGGTTTGTCTCACTTGTTGGTGGTCAGGAGGCCAAAGCTGAGGGCTGAGATGAGCTGACTGTTTAGCCATAATGGAAACACATCAGTTTTTGCTTGAACTTGAGGAATGTTAACAGTAAGGAGTAAATTTGGGGATTTTGTTATGTAAGCCAGTCTTACTGGAGTTAGATATCGCAAAGTGGTTTTGATTTGTATTTCTCTGATGATTGAAGATGATGAGCATATTTTCATGTGTCTGTAGGCCATGCGCCTATCTTCTTCAGAGAAGCTTCTGTTCATGTCTCTAACCCACAATGAAAAGGAATCACTTGTTCTTTTCTTATTAATAACTTTGGGTTCTCTGTGAACTCCAGTTATCAAACTTTTGTCAGAAATATAACCTGCAAATATCTTCTCCCATTCTGAGGGCTGTCTGCTTGCTTTACTTACTGTGTTCTTGGCAGTGCAGAAGCTTTTTAGTTTGATCAGATCTCAGTAATGGATTTTTGGTGTTGCTTCAATTGCCCGAGGGGTCCTCCTCATTAAGTATTCTCCCAGGCCAATTTTTTCAAGTGTTTCCCCTGCACTCTCTCCAATTACCTTTATAGTTCCATGTCTTAAGTTTAAATCTTTTATCCAGTGAGAATCAATTTTTATTAATGGTGAAAGGTGTGGGTCCAGTTTCAGTCTTCTATAAGTCACCAGCCACTTCAACCAGTGCCATTTGTTAAATAGGTAGTCTTTCCCCCAATTTACATTTTTGATAGGCTTATCAAAGATTATATGATGATAAGTGTTCTCTATTTTGTTCCATACATCTCTCTCTCTATTTTTGTGCCAGTACCATGCTGTTTTAATCACATCAATTTATAGTATAGTCTGAAGTCTAGTAGCGTGATTCCTCCTGATTTGTTTTCATTTCTGAGTAATGTCTTGGGTATTCAACAGATGTTGATGTGGATATGGAGAAAAGGTAACATTTCTACACTGCTGGTGGGAATGCAAGCTCATTTGCTCCTTTTAGAAAGAAGTTTGGAGAACACACATTTAGGGATCTAAAAGTAGACCTGCCATCTGATCCTGCAATTCCTCTACTAGGTATATATCCAAAAGACCAAAAATCACTTTACGACAAAGATATTTGCAACATTGTTTATTGCAGATCAATTCATAATTGCCAAATCATGGAAGAAGCCCAAGTGCCCATCAACCTATGAATGGATTAATAAATTATGATTATATACACACACACACACATATATATATATATATATATATCATGGAATATTATGCAGCCTTAAAAAAGATGGACTTTACCTGTTTTATGTTTACATGGATGGAGTTGGAACATAGTCTTCTTAGTAAAGTATTTCAAGAATAGAAGGAAAAGAATCCAATGTACTCAGTACTACTATGAAGCCAATTTATAATCACCCACACTTTCTTATGTAAGATAAAACACAACTATAGCCCAGGATGAAGGAGGGAAGAGGAGGGGGAAGGGAGAGGAGAGTGGAGGGTGGATGGTGGGCAGATAAACGATGGAACCACACCTATGGTGCATATTTCAAGGGTACATGTCAAATCTATTAAGAGTAGAGTATAAATGTCTTAACATAATAAGTAAGGTGAAGGCTATGTTAACCAGTTTGATGTAAGCATTCCAAAATGTATATAAAATCAGCACATTGTATCCCATAAATGCTTCAATGTATATGGTTATGATTTAATAACAAAATAAAATTAAATAAATAGCAAAAAAAAAGAATAAGGAGTAAAAAGTAAAATTAACATTAGTCACTAACATGGCCTTCAACTTTGAAGGGAGAAAAACAGGTATTTATTAATCACAATAGATACTCCCTAGCCAGATAGGTTTAGTGGAAAGCACACAGAATTTGAAATTAGACAGACATTGATCTTAACCTACAAACCACCACTTGTTGACTACATGACTTGAGGCAAATTAATATATCTAAACCTCAATTTCTTTAACCATACTGTAAGGCAAGTAATTTCCATCAGAGGGCTAAGAATGACATTTAAATGAGATATATAAATAAGATGCTATAATTTTCATAATTACCATGCATCTGTAATAAAAGAGCATAAACTCTAATTCTTTACATTTTTTATTTGTGGTTTATGCAGAAAAGAAAAATGGCCTATGAAAAATGGAGTAGTTCAAAGGAAAAAAACTGACAATATGAATTAAGCAGAGTTTTTTGCTGGAGAGGAGGAGAATCCACCTTATCATAATTCCCAATAAGCTAATGCATTAATAAATTGGAATGGCCAGCAAGAGATATTGAATTTCCAGATTTGGGCCCCAAAGAAGATGTAAGTCTCACTCTGAAGAAGACTAAAGGGTGGTTATCTTTAGTCTTTAGAAAAGTGAGCGTTAAGTGGAAGTAAAAAGGGGATTAAAAAAAACTGATATCAGGAGGCTAGATATGTTTCAGGGCAGATCCTTTTGAAACTGAGAATCTGGAAAAGGGTTTTCTCATTTCTCACACAGGTAAAAAAGAAGTTGCCATCCTCTGAAATAATTCTTTCAGAGAGCCATAAATGTGATTAGCTACCTAGTAGTCATTTTTACTTTAGTATGAATTATTAAAATCAAATGATGTCCTCCAAATATTGCACTAAGAGAAGAATTTTCATGGGGGCTACTGAAGGAAAAGAATAACTCTACTATCCAAATGTTAATTTTTAAGCTATGTTACTCAGCTCCTGCCCAAAAGGGAATCACATAGTGGGAGATTATAATTTCCAGCTGCCAGAGACAGATGCATTCAGCTTATGGATTTATCCACAGCAAATATAAATATTGAAGTCAAGCTGAGAAGGCAGCTGTTACTGAGGAGATGGCCAAGAAGGACTGAAATCAAAGATGTGTCCAATCCCAAATCAAAGAGAGGGAGCATATCAAGAGGGGTGCAAGATGAGACAAAAGAAAGGGTACTAAGAACTCAAAAGTTGGGAGAAAGATGGCAAAGACAAGTGAGTTCAACAGTTGGATTTTTATTTCTCATCCTAGGTCTTTCTGCAGCCACAAGTCTTTCTGCAGTGATGACAGCACTACTGGTGCTAATCAGGTTGTGTGAGACATTGCAAATAGAAGATTATTCCAAATTGAACAGCTTAGTGGACATCAGAGGAACTATTGAAAGACACTGGTCATGAAGGGGAGAGTAAGGCACCAAAAAGCTGTGATGGGGGCTTCAGAGTGGAGAAACCAAGAACTAATTGAGTCTGTTTTCATAATGTCACTAAGCAGGAACCCTCATATAAGTGATCTTGGGATCCGAGACTGTAACTGGTATATATTCCTAAGATTGAATCTTGGTGTTTTAGGAACTCTTGAACAAACGTGTCCCAAAAGTGTGAGGGTGCATGGCTCCAGTGGTCTCCTTTGGAAGGGAATGAGTATGGAATGGTATGGTTTGAACAAGGCTCTCCAGTTAACTAAAGGATCTTCTTCCCAATGGGTGAGATCATTAACTTCCAGGAGAAAAACAAGCAAGGGCATTAGACATATTAGGCTGACCCCTGCTAACCTGTGGCTTTACTACTAATCAGAAGTCTTATAAATCATCCCAAGGGCAGTTGTCTGTATACATATGAATAGATGTGTGTGTGTGAGGAAATGCATCTTCTTATAGGTGTGATCACGCACTGGCCCTCGAATACAGAGAAACTCAACAAACTTTGCCAATGCAATCTAACCAGAGGCGAGCCAGCCACTTTCTATCATTACACAGGGGCATCAGAGCAGTAACCAGGGGTGACCTGGCAGCACCCTCCAGACCCCAGCAGCTGCTGCTTCTGAAGCTAAGCTCTACCATCTCATTTTCCTCACATCAGCAGCACACAGCTGCCTTCAGTCATCTCACTGGGGATGGCGGGTGGGGGGAGTGTCTTCCTGAAGAAGGGACATCAGCTGTGCTTCTTTTCTGGCTTGACCCACATTCCACATCTATACTCAACAGTGTTCACTCAGCCACCTCTAACCCTCTCTTGGCAACAAGTCCTGGCCAAGTTTCTGACCACAGCTGTTCCACCTAGAGTATAGCTGGTTGGTTAGAGAATGATCTAAAACAGCAGCATAGTTCAGGACAGGCTAGAAGGAGAGGAAAGTTTGTAGGACTCCACAGTTTGGTGAAGGTGGATGTGTTTGCATATGCACATGCTTCTTTTTGTAGGTATAGATAGAAAAAGAATGGGCACGGGGTCATGTGAGGACAAATATGTGCTTATCGGATAGGGAAAGATATGAGTCAGGGATAGCTGAAGTACATGTGATTGGTATTTATTGAATTGATCATGTACATTATTAGATCTTGTTGAAAATTAGCAATGCAAATTAAATTTAGGTACATCAAGATGAGCTTCTATATATTTTTAGAGCATCATACATCTCTTGTTATCAGTTGTAAGGTTTAGGAATGGCAAATGACATATTATTCATATAAATAGGTTTTTTGTGTGTAGCCAAAGACTACACAAAAAGGTTCCTGAACCCTCTTTGAAACCTTCTACCCAAAACTATCATGGAAGATGAAGTTGCCCAGAAGCTCTGTGTTCTTAGAGCCCCGATATTCAGATACCTGATGGCACTGGCAACACAGCTGGACATCGGATGCTCAAGTTGCCAATTCACACCCATATGGACTTTGTTTCCCCCTACCAGGGTTTGGTAGCTAAATAGCTAAAATTGGTGTCACTCACCCCCACCCTGTCCCTCACACAGTTGGAGCCCTGGCATCAGGCATGGTGGTATTTTCTGGGAGATACAAGCTTTTTTCTGAGTAATACCCTCACTTGATCTTCTTTTAGACTCCATGTCCCTACTTGTGGATCATGCATTATAACCAAAGCATGTGATTTTAGTTTGTCCTCCCAACTGACAAGCAAAGACTGCCCTATCAGGCAGGTCATCACAATTTGTGAGATTTTGTTATAGTTTTGTGTCTTGCTTTGCCAAATATGCTCATAAGGGATTACAATGGGAGTGCTTTTATAAATCACAAAACACATGACCCTGAGAAATTTGTATGCCTCTGCTCCCAGGTCTTTAATATATACCAACTGGACTAGTTTAAGACTCTTCCCATGATCTGACCTCACTTAACCTATCATTTCAGTCTAGCTAAACTGTTGAACATTTGCTATGTTCAAAGCACCTTACTAAGCTCATGGTGATAATGTGATAAATAAGGTATATATCTGCTTTACTTTTTCTAACAGTCTCTCAGAACCATATAAGTAAAAGCTTACTGCAAAAGGCATAGATGGGATTATTTCTATTTTTAAAAAACGGGGGGGGGGGGGCGGTGCAAAACTATAGAGAAGATAACATGTGAAGCTGACCTAAAGAACGAGTAGAAGATTTTCAGTCAATATTAAAGAAGGGGTGTCACAGGTAGAAGAGATGGCATCAGCAATAACATGGAGATGTAATAGGGCAAGATCTGTGTGATTCATGCCAATATTATTTAGTGAGCTCATGACCAGGACTGAGACAACAAAGGATATGGAGGTCATATTTTAAACTTGACCTTGGAGGCTACTTTGAAGATATTCATCTTGGCCATGGAGGAAAGAGGGTCAGAAGTTAAAACACTTAGGAAGACTATCTAGGAGAGGCAAGAAATTGTATCATGAGTACCAGATAAGGGATAATAACATGAAGTTGCAAGACATACTGAGACTCCTACCTACTGCCCTTACCAAGAAGAGACTTCTCAAAGCTGAAAACCAGTGCTATACATCTCTGAATTAGGAGACTTTTCAGAAGAACCAGTAAAGCAACCCACAGAGTAAATACAGGATGTGGGGGGAGGGTCCTCTTTAGGGGAGTGTTGAGTTTTTGAATCATTATTTACTATCTTCAAATTCTATCCAAATGGGGTGGATAGGAAAATAGTTTAGCTATTTTTTTCTATGTAACCAAGCCAAGTGTCTCCTAGAGAGTCTGTCATGAAATTTGAAACATTAGGAAGGGAAGACTGTTATAAACATTTGCTGCACCTGGAAGCTCATAGTCCCAGGAGAATGCACAGAATATCTTGGATGTTGGATCCTAAGACAGAGCAAATGAACCAAGGTCCCCTCTCATAGTTTTATACTAATTGAAGCATAACAAGGATTTCAAACTTTCTATAGACCTACCCAGGTGTGGGTTGCAACTAACTGGTCATACTGGTGAATTATAGACTAATGTGAGAAGGATACTGAGAGCTACCCATCAGAGTGAGGAGAGGAAGCCACATTAGCTCTGTAAGACTGCTGGCTGGCATCAAAACCACCTAAGACATCATACCATCTAACTGGAGGCTGATTACTGACACCCAAAGATTAGACCAGGTAAAGCATCAGCTGACTGGGAGGCAAGGATTGCCAGCTTTCCACATTCAACATACAGGTGATCACATGAGTGAGTTGTTTTCGTTCACCCTGACCTTCTTGATATCTCCAGGAGCAGAACAGCTGTCTGAGATGGGAAGGAAAGAGATACAAAACCAACACAGCCTACTCCTATGCATTCAGCTTCTAGCAGTCTAGGAATGTCTAATTTAGTTAAATATACGGTACTTTGAAGGAAGTCTGAGATATTCATTTATTTATTTATTTATTTATTTTTGAGAAAGAGTCTGACTCTTTGACCCTAAGTAGAATACCATGGCATCATCATAGTTCACAGCAACCTCAAACTCTTGAGCTCAAGCGATTCTCTTTCCTCAGCCTCCTGAGTAATTGCGACTACAGGTATCTGCTACAATGCCCAGCTAGTTTTCTCTATTAGTAGAGACAGGGTCTCACTATTGCTCAGGCTGGTCTCAAATTTCAGAGCTCAAGCAATCTACCTGTCTCAGCCTCCCAGAGTGCGGGGATTACAGGCAACTACACCCCACCCAAGTCTGATATTTTAATAACTAGATTGCAAGAATCAATAAACTAAGGTGATTATTACTAGAAGAGACTGTCAAAAGTATCGCTTCCTGCCACTTATCAGGGTGGGTGTTCAGCTTAGTATATTCAGTAGCACTTTGAAGAAACAAAAAGTTGTATTTTAGAAACTTGAGGCATCCCAAAAGAAACAGTAAAAATTCCAAGTAGTAAGGATTTGAACTAGAAAACTAGCAATGAGAAAAGGTGAGGGGTGTAAATATTACTTCATAGATAAGACTGAAGAACTTAAAGCAAGACCTCTACTCACTTTTGAATCTCTTTACTTTGGCAGCAGGGTGAAGGGCCAAGCAAGCTTTTGAAAATTCCATAAAAATCTAAGGCTCACAGTACAGGAACATGCACATATCTACTCATATCCCAGACTTTGCATGCCATTTCCAGGAAGTCTGTGAATTTTATGAAGCCCAACCACAGACCTCTTAAAGGAAGTATGAATTCTAGCCTGAGTGAGAGAGCTGCAATGTCATTAGAGTAAGATGACAATAAAGTGAATGATTTGTTAGTAGAAATTCCAAAACTGTATCACCACCCAAAGCTTTCTTCTAACTTCCCATCTATTCACCACCCCCACTTGAATATCCTCGGGATTCTCCAACTCATCCCATCCAAAAATAAACACTCACCTGTTCTGAAGTCGTCTTCTCCTTCTCATGTTTTCCAAGTTGGTTGAAATGCCATCACTCTTCATGTTGGTTGCTTAAGCTGAATTCTCCAAGACTATTCTAAACCATTCTCATTCTCTTCTCCCCAATGTCAGGGACCCACCCTGAGGTCAGGGTCCACTAAGACCTGTGGAAACTGGCAGCAACCAACTGAAGAAATATAGAGTTAGAAATGATGGCAATGAAAGAGACGTGAGACACAGAATAGAATTAAAAGTGGGAACTCAGGAGTCCATTGCCTGTTTGTGGGATTCCGGCAATGGCACCAAATGTTTGCTCCACTCTGCTTTCATTAGAGTCTATTTGTCCAGAGGTTAAGATGAGGGAAGGAACAAAGATTACAGCAGTTTTTGAGTGAGCATATCAGCTCCTCTATTGTTATTATTTAAGGGTTTGACTCGCCTTGAGAAATCTGAAATCTGAACCTTGTATTGGGAGAGCCTCCCGCTTGAGATCACACACATAGATTTCTAGGGAGGTGTTAAACTCCACTAGTTCCTTGTGGAGTTAAATGCCACTGTCATTAATCTCCTCTGAGGAATCAGGTGGGAAGAAGAAATTTTCCTCCCGTGCCACCACAAAGGATCTTCCTCTACGATAAGGGATATAAGCTCTTCTGCCCATCTCACAGGGCTACAGCTATTCCCTTGATGTCTGCCCCAGGCAAATGCAAATCTCCACAATGAGTGTCTACTTTGCCTGTTTACAAGGCAGGAAATGACCCAGTTAATGTGTCTTTCTAGGTCTCTGCCATAGTCTCTTCTATGGCCATTTTTCCTCAGAGTGCTCACAGACCCAACAGGGGTGTTTGTAAGCTGTATCCCCAACAGGCTAGAATTTCAGAAAAGGCAGGAGGCTTGCTAGCAGTGGCTAGCTTAAATGTAAACTAGATGACTTTTCTTTGTTCCAACTCACTGAGCTTACTTTTTAATTTTCCTCTTTTTCTGGGGTTGCTTTGCCAAGAATGGGGTCTTTAGTCTTCAATCTCCCAGCACCTCAAACCAGCCAGACACTCTTAACTCTCTGTCTCTCTATTCCCCCCACCATTTGCCGTGAGTATAACGGTTTCTTATTGTGTCCTTTAGCTCCCAATTTGGTCTCTACTGACTTACTCAAACTACTCCAGCTGAAGCAATGTTTCAGAAATAGTAATCTGACGATGTCATTTTAATATTTTAAGCAAGCAGTGGTTATCCTGGTCCTAGCGATGTAGTCCACACTCCTTTGCTTAGATA
Source organism: Otolemur garnettii (assembly GCF_000181295.1). Lineage (NCBI taxonomy): Eukaryota > Metazoa > Chordata > Mammalia > Primates > Galagidae > Otolemur > Otolemur garnettii. Next base: position 13,626,578 of record NW_003852401.1, on the reverse strand, counting down.
CATGGCAGTGAATGATCTGGCCACTGGTTATTGATCATCTCAGTCTCTCTCCTACACACGCGAGCCATACTGAAACACTCACTTTCCTCAAAGCCTCATGCATCTCTTGAACTATATTCTTGCACCCTTCTTCACCTGGCCAAATTCTATCCATCCTTTAGGTCTTTGATTAAACATCCCTTCCTTGGGAAGCTTTTTCTCAACCTTTCCCTCCATCTAAATTCCATGTCTCTCTTTGTTTTCTTCTGGTGCCCTGTGCTTACTCTTTAAGCACCAACACAACCTTGTATTGCGATTGTCTGTTTGCTGAATTTATCTATCTGGAGACTGTCCGTTCATAAGAGCAGGATGGGTATTCTGTTCATTCCCTCCATGAGACACAGTGCAGTTTCTGGGACAGAGTGGGTGCTCAAAAAGTATTTGTTGACTGAATGAATTAACGAATGAATAATAAATGGAAATAAGAAAGTGGGTTAGTGGCTTGGTGCCTATAGCTCAACCGGCTAAGGCGCCAGCCACGTACACCTAAGGTGGCGGGTTCGAATCCCCAGCCCGGACCCGCCAAACAACAATGATGGCTGCAACCAAAAAATAGCCGGGCGTTGTGGCGGGCGCCTGTGGTCCCAGCTACTTGGGAGGCGGAGGCAGGAGACTCGCTTGAGCCCAGGAGTTGGAGGTTGCTGTGAGCTGTAATGCCACGACACTCTGCCCAGGGGGACAGCTTGAGGCACTGTCTCAAAAAAAAAAAAAAAAAAAAGAAAGAAAGAAAGTGGGATATGAAGAGGGAGCAAACTGAGGAGAAATAATCTCTACTTTTCTGTGTCCTGGCAAACACTGGCATCCCCGTTAATGTCTCCACACCTTTGTTCTTACCACTTCTCCCACTTGGAATGGCTTCCCCCATTGCTCCTCCCACACACACCTACTCCAAGAAGACTTGCCTAACTTGTCAACGCCCAATGCCCACATGATTTCTCACTTCTCTAAACTTTTTTGGAACTTATTACCTGTAAAGTACATTTTACCCTGTGATTACATATTTTCTTATAATTCCCTCAATTGTTGAGCTGGAGAAAGTTTTATCTTCACATTGAGATAAAATTTATCTTACTTATAAAATGATTTTTTTTTTCATTGAACCTACCACAGACCTAGGTACTTAGTAACATGCTGGGGAAAGCTGGCACTTAATAATCCCTGCTGACTAATGAACATCATTAACAGTCATCAATTTCCTTCTATTCAACAATGAGTCTTATGAAATTTTCCTAGTCATTTCATTTCCAGCCCAGGAGTGAATCAAGGAGTCTGGCTCTGCCTGAGAAGTAGATCTTTTGATGATAGCCGTGCTACTATTAATCCAAGGATCAAGCCTGGAAAATCCACTCATTTAGCAAACACTTATTAGAGTACAATGTATGCTAAACCCCTTCCTATAACCCTACCAACCCTATACCTATTCACCTGCCATAAATGTTTATAAGGATGGCAATTGTCAAGTTTACTTGAAGCAGAGCCTGAGGAAGGGATTCTTGTGTTAATGTTCTCAAGGGACGAGGAATGAATGAGGCAGGATCAAGCAGAAGAAAGCTGAACATGCTTATGGCTTAGCTATAGTCTAATGGCAGCCTGGTCAACAGGGAGCTCTGAAGCATGAACTTTACTTCAGAATCAGCCCTACCTTGAGATAAGGGCTGAATTTTGTACTGCTTTAAGTCATTGGCTGTAAGCTGATGATATGTCCTCCAGGATTCGGAGGGTCCCATGTAGCCACAGTTGATTCTGCAGAGAAAGGGCAGCTGTAAGCTATCAGTGAATGTTCTCAGAAGCTGCAGGTTCATGCACTTGCCTGTTAAAGAGGATCTGGGTGGGGCACCAAAAATATCTACGAAAGATGAACATTAATTCATTTTTATAGAGAATATGCTCCATCCATTAAATTTGGGGAAAATGGAGAATAATCTTTAATGAGAAACATAGTGAAGGCATAGTTTTAAAAGATAGGATCTGCACAAGATGAAAAGGGATACAGTTGGAAAGGTCACACATTGCTAGGAAACTAGTCCTTCTAAACAGTTCTCTATTTAGAGAGCAATTACAGAATTGTGGATAAAACAATTATTCAAGAAATCTATTCTGTTTTTAATTAAACAAGACATGGGTGGAAATTTGGGGAGATGATTTAATAAGTGATCTATGCCACACTAAACAAAACTATTCCAGATTTTCAAATGACCTAATTCATTCTTTGTTTTCGGTAATGCTAGCCCAGTTATTGTAAGTCTTCCATAAGACTCTAGAGGAGCAATGGAAATCACTGAAGTTGAGATTCATTTCAGTTTAATTCCTGATAGTTTTGTGTCTCTCCATCTACCACAAAGTTCAAGTTATCAGGCCAATCTAAGCTGTAGTTATTTTTCAGCTGTTGTTTTACACTTTGCTTTGGAGTTGCTTGAGAATCACTTGTTTACCTCAGATATAGAAAAATCTTATACTCAACACACAGTCACTTCATTAGGCAGGGCAAGATTTATTCACTGCCCTGACTGCTGTGCTTTGGTCACTACTCTGAGTGCTCCAAACCAACTGAGACAGAAGTAGAACATGATGTTCATGGCCATTCACGTGTTTGCCCTTGGCAGGTGGCTTTCTCCTTTGGCAGAATTGGCTGACTGTGCAGCAGCACCTTTCATAATTCTGGCTGACAAATCTTCCACTTACTAGTCTATGTGTGCACACTGGCATGACACAGTCATCTATCCATTTCAGGGTGTGGCAGGATTATATTTCACAGGACCAAGTTTTTGCTTAATCTTCCTCAGGCCCCTACATGTTAGCCAAACACTTTGTAGGCTCCAAAAGAAATGTTCCAAAGTACAAAGATACAGCAGGCACTGCCCCTAAATTATAACAAAGAGCATGCCATTAAAAATGTTTGTAGCTGGCTTATGGATAATGCAGAGTAATTAGCAATCAATTGGCATCTTAATGGCACAGGATATGGAGGGAACTGCAAGAGTGAACTTCACCATTAGCTGGGTAAAAAAAAAAAGTTTTCTTAAGCTACTCCCTAAAGCTGAAGTCCTTAATTGTCTTAGGACTCTATGTGAAAGATCTAACAACCACATTCATTTCCATCCACCTACATGGCAATGGAACAGGACAATTCAGGGATTCAGTAAATGCCCGGGTCCCTCAATATGCAGAAACATGTCTTACTCATCTTTGTAAATTCAATGTCTCTGTAGCCTGGTGTTAAGTAAATGCTCAATTAATGTTGTTAAAAGAAATAATTATTTAACCTAGTCGGCTTCCCTAATTTTCCAGGGACATAATGAATCATCTCAGTTCTATTCTGGGTTATTTATATCAACCTTTCTAACTATTGATGATTTCTTCAATAGTAGAAACAAGAACCTCTCTTATTTTGGAAATTAAAGTGGGGGCTTAATGCTAGATCCTAATTGGACCACCATTCAGGATCTGGTTTGCTAAGAGATACATATTGGTTGCAACCAGATATCTGAGAATTGTAGGAACCAATATACTTTAATTAGAGAAGGAAAAAAATTTATCCAATATAGTATACCCTGATCTGTCTTCATCTATGGAAAATCTTTCATTTATTCACAGAACATAAATGAAAACAGTTATGCAAGAGCCCCTTGAAAGAAAAAAAAAACATTGTTTAGATGACTTTAATAACATTCAAGTTTGTCGTAAAAGGAAAAGTTGTCACATCTATAGAACATGTTGACCTCAGGATTTTGAAACTGAAGATTTTCTTTGATTTTTGCTCTTGCTTTCCTAAGGATGATGATAGAACATACCAAAGGATCCTTGCTTACATTTTTTTTCCCGGAGCAGCCAAGAAATAATGTTAGTCTTTTAGTTTAATTCATAATGAATAATAACCAACATAAAATAAAAATGACATAAAATTATATTTGGTAACTAGGTTAGAAATTTAAAAACCTTATTTGGAAAAAAGAAAAAAAATGTAGACTTTGTAGGGAAAGAAGTACAACTGAAATTAAATATGATAAATTTGTATTTGCCTAAACATTAAACAGAACACAATTTTTTGGTTCTAGTATTTTTATTTTTGAATAAGTAATATCTAAAATGCATATCCAAGAGTATATAGAATAAACAAATTAAACTGACTTCCTTGCCCCCAGTCATTCCTTTTTCCTTACTGGATATAGCAACTACAATATAAGCAGGTTCTTGTATATCTTCCAAGGACACAATTGTAATATGAACTCAGAAATAAAATAGCTATAGCTAAGAGCATGTTCATCCTAAATTTTAGTCAATTTGGATAAACTGCTCATAGAAGTTGAACTAATTTACATTCCCACCAGTAGTGTATAAGAGTGATGATTCCCAGTACCCTTGTCAATGTTTTCATCTTTGTGAAGTTTATAGGTGAAATTCTCTTACTATAAATGGGGTTGGCCATCTTTTTACATCTTTAAGGACAATATAAATTTTCTTTTATGTGAACTGACTACCTAGTTGAATCAGGACCATTTATCAGTTCCCCTAGAATTTTAAATGTCACATTTATTACATACTAAATTATTTTATGTATTTGGGTTGATAGATGTTGCGTTTTCTTATTGATCAGTCTATATTCACTTTCCTGGACTATGTTGCTTTAATTATCATAGATTTATAATAGGTTTCAACATCTGATGGAAGTAGCACTCCCTCACTATTGTCAATTTCAGCATTTTTCTGGGCATTGTATATTTTCTCCCCCTAGGAATTATGGGGAGAATAATTATGTTGCCTAGATAAAAACAAACAGTAAAAACACACACACACACAAACATGAAAAACAACAAAACTCTATCATGTTTTTAGTATTATTAAGAGGAAAAAGTTCTTGATGAAATTTAGACCTGTGACATTAGAGATGATAACTGCTAAAAATGAAAACAAAATTTATAATGACAATGAAAGGGGTTGAGCAGTGTACCCAGAGATGAGACCAGGAGAGGTTCAGGCCAAGTTTAATGAAAGGGGACTGAGACCCACCTGGGCAAAGATGGCAGCTGCACTGACAGTGGTTGGGGGCTTGTTTTTATATCGGGCATAGAGAGTAGACTCCACAGGTTAACAGAAGGCTTTATCGAGCTAGGGTCTTTCTGGCAGAGCTCTTGGGTTGGGGCCCAGTAGGCCTTTTGTTCTGGGAGGGTAGGTGGGGGAAGGGTATAGGCACCTAACATTCCCGACTTTTGTTAAAAGGGCTGAAAAGGTCAAAAGTTAGTCTTTTGGAACTGTGTCTTGCTGAATAGGGTCGTAGTTGTCCTCAGTGGAATAAGTCAGGTGTTAGTAGGGCTGTACAGGTTTGGGGTACGCTGGAAAAGGGTTTGGGGAATAATAAGAATTGGCTTGAAACCACAGGTAACACCTTTTTTATACTGTCTTGAATCAAAGAAGACAGCAATTGGATGACACAGGAGTAATGGTTAATAACAGGAGAATTTCAGTAAAGGGGCTCAAGAGGTGTAATATCTAACATCCCCTTGGACTGTCAAACCAGGATCCCTCATTTTGAGAGTATAAATGGGTAGTCTTTTGCTGGAGTCAGGTGATGCTCTCTTGGACCAGGCCACACTTGTTGGTGTAGAAACAGCATCATTCCTATAAGAAAGTGTAAAGGCCCCCTTTGTCAGAGATTTAGTTACTTAAGGCCATTCAGGTGTGATGAAATTGAGCCCATCTTGAAGTCCAACATGTTGGCCAGATGAAAGCAGTTTTTGTCAACTTGGGGGACCACCACTTTCAGAAGGCAAATGTTGTCTCCTGTTCAAAGAAGGATACATTCTCACTTTCACAGTCTTTCAGGACACAGTTTCAGGGCCACAGCAGAGGATGCTTCCCGAGGTAGTGGAGGCCAGTGGTAGGGTTTTCATCTTGTAGAAGGGTTTGATGTTCTTGCCTGGGCCTTTTTAGTAACTATCTCTGAAAAAGTCTTAAAAGTGGCAGCCAATATTAAAAAAAAAAAAAAAAAAAAACCCTTTTCTGTTTTCAGGGCTGCTGTCAGTGCCATTTTCTTTTTCCCTACCTTCTTTCCGTCTTTATTGAATAAACCCTTTATTAAAAGACCTGAAAGCCAATTTAAAAGCTTCCTTTGTGGAATCTGAGGTTGTTTTTGTTTGTTTGTTTAAATTTTGAAGTTTATATTGACTGAGTGAAGGGGCCAACTGGGAGATGAAGTATTTTGTTCTTCTCTGGTACTAAGATTTAAATTACTAAAGAGTTGAAAAGGTTTTAAATAGAAAAAAGGGCTGGATTTTTGTCCTGGCTTTAAGAAATATACTATGACTTTTGACTGCTGAAATATCTTAGAGGGGGAGTCAGTGTGTGGGAGAAAAGGAAGTGTAGCTAGGGGGAGTCAGTGACTGGGGAAGCCTTAGGTGGAAGTTGATGGCCAGTGGAAAGTGGCGGCCTGTAAGGATATGTGGCCATTGTAGGCCAGAAAGTTGGTTATGGCCAATGTTGGCAACAAAAGACGTGGGGCATGGGGAAGGAAGCTGGTGAGAAGCTAGTGATGCAGGAGCATGAAGAGATTAGTGGGTGGGGGGAGGCAGACGGTCTTGAGGCTGGGGTGGGTTAGGAGGTAAAGCAGTAGGAACTTTAGGAATCCGTGGAGGAAGGATAATGGGACAATAAGAGAAGATAGAGAGGGAAGGGTTAATCCAGGAGTATCAGGTGGATATAGTATGGTTTGCAAAGGCAGGGGGAAGAGTGGAGGGAGAGAAAAGGCCTGAAACTAGGGAATTTCATGCTATTTGCCATTTATTTGGAGGAAATTATTTAAGTTTTTAAGATACTGAAGTTAGAGGTTCTGTTCTTAGGTCATATAGAGCTTGTCCCAAATTTGTATCGCAGCTAAGCCATATAATAGAATGTGAGGCATTTTGGCCAAATCTTCCCTTTAAGGCCTAAATTTTATATTGTCAAAGGAGAGATCCCCAGTGTATTTTCCTTGAGGGAATGAAAGGCCAGGCACCTATGTCTCAGTTGTCCTTCCCCTACCTGGGGGGAAAAGAGGGTGTCCCAAATTCTCCAAAACCCAGGTTATTGAAGGAAAAGAGATTTTCTGAGAGGACAGGCATCCCCCAGTCCCTGAGGGCTAGAAGCTTGAACTAGGGCCTAATACTGGGACTAAAAACAAAAATCCTGGTCCTTCCACTTAGCATTATTATTTTACGATGTAGTTTTGTTGTTGTTGTTCTTGTACATATTGATATTGATATTGATATTGATTTCTAGTTACAAATGAGATTCCATTTCATAGATATACCACAATTTGTTTAGCCATTCACCAGTTGATAGAGTTATTTCCAGTTGGAGCTACTCAAATAAAGCTGCTACAAACATTCATGCACATGTAGGACCTGTTGTAAAGCATATATAGTATCATTTAATTTATATAAATCATATTTAATGGAAGATCATCTGTAGAGAAAGAAAGAATAGCTGTTGCCTGGGAATAGAGAGATGGGTTACAAATGGCCACCAGAAAACTCATGAGTGATAAAAATGTTCATTATGTTGATTGTGGTTTTGGTTTCAAAAGTGAATACACTTGACAGACTCCTCAAATTGTATAATTGAACCACAATAATTATATTCTATGTCAAGTGCAACTTAATAACACTGTAGGAAACAAACCAGTCCTTAGATAAAATTTTATAAGTTTTTTTATTGTACTTTAAATTTTAGTTCATGGTTGCCTATCTGGGACAATTGCTTTTTAAACCTATTCTCTCATTATAGAGCAGTAGGCCTTAACCTCTTCATTATAGCACTAGTCTTTAGCAAGTGAATAGACAATCTAGGGGAGGTAAAGCGGAGAGTAAGCAATCATAATATCTGAATGAAGGAAGAAATATATTATAGGAGAAATAGATATACCATGAAACATTTACTTTTCAAATTACATATAAAATGAGTCATCTGGGGCATTAAGAATTTAGAATGGTTTCCCTTTCTTTCCAGTTTTAAGGTCACTTTTGGTTTTCCCAAGTCTTGAAATTGAAAATGAGACAAGTTTGTTGTTAATTATGCAACTGGTGGGTTGAGAATGAAGCACATAAATTATACCACTAAAAATTCTAAGTGCTAAATGAGAATTTATAATGTAGCCCAGCTCCTTCATTCTGAAGAACAGAAAACTGAGGTATAGAAAGGTAAAGTGACATTGTTAACACCTTTTAACCAGTTTCTGTTGTACACCAATTGAATATCAACCAAGGTACTGCAGACCAGTAGTAGTAAATGAGCTTATTTAGCTACTGTAATAAGAAAAATATGATATTATATCAAAGATCTTAATGATGAGAAAACCATTTCCCTAGCTGCTTTTCTTTCCTATATATGTACTGAAAATGTGAACACATGCACATATGCAACATCCTACATAAAGTGAGTTTAGCTACAGTGGATGGTGTAGATTTCCTAACAGATTTCATTTAAAATAATTCGATATACTTTATACACATTGGACAAGAAATGTTTGACCAGTATATAATAAATTACCACATTGCTTCTAAAAATCAATAATAATGGTTTAGAGTTTAATCTTGAGAAATACATTTGGTGTGAAAAGATAATGAAGTGCTTTCTGTTATACTTACAATGCTATTTACATTTAGCACTGATTTAAAGGTTAAAATAAAAAAAAAAAATCCTGGTTAAGTGAGAAGAAAGCAAAGGGGACGTGAGGACATAGAGGCATAGGGGAGTTGGCATAGAGGCCAAGGGGAGTTCTGTGTGAAGGTGTTCAAAAACTCTACTCACCCTAAGTGACAGATGGGATTCTTTAAAAGCCTCTAAAAGGCTGGTCCATGGAGTCAGGTCTGGGCAAAACCAGACCAGATTCCGAGGGAACTGGGGTGGTTGGGCCAGGCCACTAACCAATTGCCAGTGCTGAGTTTCAGCACCAGAAGAAAGGGGTTAGCAGTGTACCCAGAGACAAGATCAGGAGATATTCAGCCCAAGTTTAATGAAGGGGGACTGAGCCCCACTTGGGTAAAGATGGCAGCTACACTGAAAGTGGTTGGGGTTTGTTTTTATACTGGGTATGTGGGGGGGATTCCACAGGTTGTTGGAAGGCTTTGGCAGGCAAGGGTCTTTTCAGTGGAACTCTTGGAGTGGTGTCAGATAGACCTTTTATTCACAGAGGGGAGGTGGAGGAAGGGTTTAGGCACCTAACAATAGAAAATATTTCTGGTAACATTTGACATGTGCCTCATCTTTATAAAATTTGCTGGAACATTATCTTAATAAAATTAATTTATTAAAATATAAAAATAAATTTTGAAAATGATTTAATGACATGTTAAGGGAAATTGACCAAGATACTTCACTAGCTAAATGGGAGTTCTTCTAGACAAACATTTTAACAAATAAAGTTTATTACTAGTATAATTTTCAATAAAATAGTGAAATTCTCCTTGTAGTAAAAAAGATAGAGAAAATAATGTTTCAACATGACAAAAGAATATAATCTGTCCTACTAACTTAAAGAATATATTTAACAACTAAACTATGTTATTCTGTTAGCTATTATTTAGTTTCAATTTCTGTTAAAGTTTAATAAACCATTTCTATACAACTTTATTTTACTAAGTATAATAAGTATATACTAATATAATAACCTGTCACTTTTTACTTGTTTCTGATTTAGGAATTTTCTATATAATAATTAAGAGTCAGAAGACCAAACTTTGAATTCTAAGTTAACCTTTTATCAGCTAACACAGATTTGAGATTTTCTTAATTACTCTGACTCTGAGTAAGGACATAATAAAATTTTTGTGAGAATTATATATCATGGTCGAAAACTCTACTAAATAACACAAAAAGCTGCTCAATGTGTTCATTGAATAAATCAATGAATGAATAAAAAACGAATAAAACCTTTGATTTATATCAGCAAGACATGACTTTCCTGTACAGGTTTGTCATGAACCAGCATGGGGAAAGGGAGTGAACCAGAGTGGAACTGGTGGAGAAGGGGGAAAATACAGCACAAAAGAAGACATAGAGATAAAAGATGGGATCAGGAGGGCTGACTGAGCGGATGGCTACAGCCAGCACCAAAGCACAAAACCACTTATTTTATAGTATCTATACAGGGTTGTGCAGGGAGAAGTAGCATAGATGATATGGGGAAGTAGCGTAAATAAAAGACATAATTTTGGTCTTACGGTATAATTGGAAAATGTAAATGACTTTAATAAAGACGAATCATCTTATTAATGGTTTCTATTCAACTTAGTTAACACATGACAGGAAGTAAGAAGGGAAAGATCACAAGGATCTCTGCATAGTTAACTAGACAAAGAAAGAGCTACATGACTTTTGTCAAAGTGAGCATGAAGAAAGAAATATGGCTGTTTTGGGAATGGAGGAGAAGCAGTTGGGGGTTCATTTCCTGAATGTTCCCCAGGCTGTGGGGGCCCTGCCGTCTCACAGCCTGCTCTCCAAAAAGGTTCATACCCATTCTCCACTTTTTCCCTTGTCCCACCTGAAGTATAACTGCAAAGTCCCCAGGCTGGCTAGCCAGTTCTAGAAGTTACAACTAAGATCATGGATGCAAGAAAAATTAACTGACCCACACTGTTACCAACACTCTGACTTTCCTTTAATTTTTCCCTCTCTAGTATAATTTTCTAATCATCTAATAATCTAGACCAAGAAATTTTTTCTGAAGTATAAATAATTCTCGTGATAAACTGAGATCTTTCACCTGTGACACTGAACTCAATTGCTTTTAGACTAGCACTGAATTTCATGACTGTGGACTGGTCCTGTAAAGTTTATGAAATATTAATGAGGTGTTTTTTAAATAAATTAATACAAAGTTTATATAGGTTCCTGGAATAAGGTTCACTTTAATAGATTGTGAGGGTGTTTTGGATTTTGTATTCTAATATAGGTAATTCGTCTGTTTCTCCTCTCAGTTGGGAAAAGTGGAGCTGTGACTAGGAAATCACATCCCAAAGACACTACCTCCTAATATCATCACTGTAGAGGTTCCGATTTCAATTTATGAATTTGAGGGGAACAAAAACATCCAGAGCATAGCACTAAGGTTGGAATAATTCAACTCATTCTAGATAACTACTGCGTAATGGGAATGGAGCTCATAGGCCCCTTCTAGGCCTAATCAGTTCTAGCACCAGTACAGCAATCTGCAGAGTATATAACTACCCAGGAGCACAGAGACAGACATTGAGAATTTTTTTCTACCTAAAGACTTTATTCCTGGAGCTTTAGAAACCCAGCCTTGTTTCATATTATCTCCCACAGGACACATAGATATAGAGGATGGATACAAACCAGTGATTGTTTCAGTACTAGATGTCTGAGAGTCTTCTGTGTTAAGATGGAAGGCTAAAGATATATCTATGTTGCTTCGTGTGAAACCCTACTAAAACTTCATGAAATGATTTCTTTAAAAGACAAATCTTAAAGATAGGGAGAGCAGGACAGCAAATATGGCAACCAAGTTTTGAAACTGGAAATCAGGGGTCCAGTGGCCCCCAACTTAGCCAAACAAGATAGTTAAATCCTAAGCTAGTAGTGGAAAAAATTTGAGGACCACTATGATTTATGCCCCGTTGTCATTAGAAGGCGCAGAAACTAGTATCACTAGGGTCTCTAAATCTAGAAGTGAATAGTGGAAGGGGCTAAAATAAGAACTCTCTGGAATTCACCTGAGAGCTAATAAGATGCTGGCCAAAATAGTTCACCAACAACTTAGCATTCATGGAATTTTTTTTTAATTTTGATTAACATAAAGATTACATAAAATTGGGTGACATTATTTGCATTTGTTAAGTAGCTTCCAAATTGGTAGATTAGTCCTTTACCCAGGAGGTGTACATATACCCCTACAATAGTACCCATTGGGTGGGAACTTACCACATACCCTCCCTGCTTACTTTTTACTTGAATTTGTGTTTTTCTCTCGTGTGGGCCTATAGTTGTTCATCTACTAGTTTCAAATTAGTATTGCATTCATAGGGCACTTGTGTTTCAATTCTTGAGATACTTTACTAAGGAAAACACTCTTTAACTCTATTCAGGTAAATATAAAAGATGTAAAATCTCCATTTTTATGACTGAATAGTATTCCATGATATACATATACTACAGTTTATTAATCCATTCATGGGTTGATGGGCACTTGAGTTCTTTCCACATCTTTGCCATTGTGAATTGAGCTGCTATAACTATTCTAGTGCAAAGGTTCCTGTGATAAAATGATATTTTTTCTTCAAGCTAGATACCTAGGACAGACATAACAGGATCAAATGGAAGGTCTACTTTTAGCTCTTTGAGGATTATCCATACTTCTTTCTCAAAAGACTGTATTAGTTATCAATCCCGCCAAGAGCATACAAATGTTCCCATCTATCTGGACCCATGCTAGCATCCTCAACTTTGGAACTTTTTTTTTTTTTTTTTTTGAGGCAGAGTCTCTCACTATGTCATCCTCAGTAGAGTGCTGTGGTATCACAGCTCACAGCAACCTCCAACTCTTGGGCTTAAGCGATTCTCTTGCCTCAGCCTCCCAAGTAGCTGGGACTACAAGTGCCCACCACAATGCCCAGCTATTTTTTTGGTGCAGTTGTCATTGTTGATTTTAGCTGGCCCAGGCCAGGTTCTAACCCACCAGCCTCCGTGTATGTGTCTGGCGCCCTACCCACTGAGCCATGGGGTTTTCCCAGGGTTTTCTAAGTATAAGATCATATACTAAGCAAAGAGTGAAAGCTTGAGGTACTCTGTTCCCATTTGGATACCCCTGTCTTCCAGCGTTATATTGAATAGTCATGGTGATAGTGTACATTCTTGTCTGCTTCCAGGAAATGATTACAGTTTTACTTTATTCAGTATGATATTGGTTATGGGTTTGTCATAAATGACTTCTATTATTTAAAGAAATGTCCCTTTGATGCCTGTTTTCCTAAGTGTTCTTATCAGAAAAATATGGTGCATTTTGTCAAATGCTTTTTCTGCATCTATTCAGGGGATCATACGGTCTTTGTTTTTGCTTCTATTTATGTGGTAAATTTGCATATGTTGAACCAACTTTGAATTCCTGGGACAAAGCTAACATGATCATGATTTTTTAATGTGTAACTATCTTCCATTTGCTAGGATTTTATTTTTACATTGATATTCATAAATAAATTTGGTCTATAATTTTTTTTTCTTTGTTGGGTCCTTTCCTGGTTTATGTATCAGGTTGATATTTGCATCATAGAAGGAGCTGGAAAGAGTTCCTCCCTTCTCAATCTTTTGGAATAGATTCTGCAATATAGGTACAAACTCTTCTTTGAAAGTTTGATATAATTCTGGTATAAAATCATATGGTTCAGGTTTTTTCTGTTGTTGGGAGATTTTTTTATTGTTTTTGCAATTTTAGTGCTTGATATGACCTGTTCAAAAGTTCTATTAATTATTGCTTAAGTCTAAAGAGGTAGTATAATTCCAGGTATTGTTTCATTTCCTTCACATTTTCAAATTTCTGGGCATAGAATTTTTTTGTAGTAATCAGTGATGATCATTTGTAACTCTGTAGTATTTGCTGTTATTTCCCCTTTTTATTTCTTATTGAAGTTATTAGAGATTTTACTTTTCTGTTTCTAGTTAATCTAGCCAAAGGTTTACTGATTTTATCTATCTTTTCAAAGAACCAATTTTTTCTTTTATCTTCTGAATAGTTCTTTTGTTCTCAATATCTTCAATTCTGATATAATTTTGCTTATTTTCTTTTCTTCTGCTATGTTTAGAATTTAATTACTCTTCCTTTATTAATTCCTTCAGATAATTCATAAGGTTATTGATTTGTACTCTTTCTGGTTTGGGGACATGAGGATTAATTCTCTTAATTTTCCTTTCAGGACTACTTTTGAACTATCCCACAGGTTTTGATAGCTTGTGACTTCATTGTCATTTTGTTTGTGGAATATAATGATATTCTTCTTTATCTTTTCCTTGACTCTCGTTCAACATAAGGTTTGGTTTCTATGATTTTGTGTGGAGATGAATGTTTTTGTTAGAGTTGAGTTCTACCTTTATTCCACAGTAGTCTGAAAAGATACAAGGTATGACTTCTATTCTTTTAAATTTGTTGAGGTTTTATTTATGTCTTAGGATATGGTCAATTTTCAGAATGATCCATGAGCTGATAAGAGGAACATATACTCAGTATTATATGGGGTACTATGTTCTATATACGTCTGTTAAGACTATTTATTGTAAAGTCATGTTTAAGTCCATTGTTTCTTTGTTTGGCTTCTGCTTAGAGGAGCTGTTCAATTCTATCATGGGATGTTTAAGCTCCTGGTTATTATGGTGTTGTAGGATAACGTATTATTCAGACTGGCTAGTGTTCATTTTATAAATCTGTGAGCATTTAGGTAGGGTGCATATATATTTAGGATTGAAATGTCTTGTCATATTTTTCCCTTGACCAGTATATAGTATACATCTTTGTCTTACTTTACTTTTGTTGTTTTAAAGATGATTGTATCAGAAAATAGGATTAGGATTCTTGTTTTGATCTGATTTCCATTTGCCTAAAATATCATTTTTTAACCCTTTACCCTCAGTCTTGTTTTATCCTTAGAGATTTGATGTTTCCTGAAGACAATATGTAGTTTGCTTGTGCTTTGTTATCTAGTCAGCCAGCCTGTACCTCTTCAGTGGGGAATTCAAGCCATTCACATTTATGGAGAGAATTGATAAGTAAAGAGGTGGTATGTTCATCTTATTTTATGGAGGTCTGTTGCCTAGTTTTATCACTTGGGCCATGTGTGGAAGCTGGGTTTTGTCTATTAGTTTCCAGGTGTCTTTACTTTGCTGGTGGTCCATTGTGATGGTCTTTGTACAATGCACATCTGAGTATTTCCTGCAATGCTGCTTTTATAGTGGCAAATCTCCTCTATTTTTACTTATTAGTAAAAGATTTTATTTTTCCATCAAATATGAAACTATGTTTAATAGGATGCAGTATCCTGAGCTGGAAGTTGTTTTTGTTTGAGGAGGAGGGTGACCCTCCTCTTCTGTTTTCTGGCCTGCAAAGTTTCTATTGAAAAATTCACTATCATCCTAAAGTCTTTGCCTTTATTTGTAAGCTGCTGCTTACACCAGGCTGTGTGCAGAATTTTCTTACATTTTGACCTTGGGACATGTTAATTTCAGTGTGTCTAGGAGATGCTATGTTTTTATTTTTGTTGTTGCTGTCTTTATTTTTTTGTTTCTAGGGGGTTTCTTTTTGAGACAGAGTCTCACTTTGTTGCCATAGGTAGAGTACTATGGTGTCATAGCTCCCAGCAATCTCAGACTCCTAGGCTCAAGTGATCCGCTTGCCTCAGCCTCCCAAGTAGCTAGGAATACAGGCGCCTGACATAGTGCCTGGCTATTTTTAGAGATGAGGTCTCACTCTAGCTCAGGCTGGTCTCAAATCTGTGACCTCAGGCAATCCACCTACCTTGGACTCCCAGAGTGCTAGGATTACAGGCATGAGCCACCATGCCCAGCTGCTCTGTTTGAATTAAGACAAACTAAAGTTCAACACCCACCTAAAAAGAGTGTCTAAATCTTGGGAAATTTTCAGTTATGATATTGTATCTCTCTTCTTCTTCAGGGATACCTATGATTCATATGTTTTTACAACTCATGTAGTCACATAATTCTCTGGGAGATTGTTCTGTTTTCAGTTTCTTTTCTCCCTCTTTTAATGACTGAGTTAGTGTGAAAGCCTTGTCTTTAAGCTCTCAGATTCTTTCTTCTCTGTGGTTTAATATATTATTGAAATTTTCCACTGCATTTCAAAACTCCCTGAATGACTCCTTCAATTCTTTACGCTCCATTATATCCTTTCTAATTTCATCATGTCTTTCATTCATTTGGGGGTCAATTTTTAGATTTATTATTGGTGGTTTTTCACTTTCCCTACAATTCCCTTCATCATTTTTGCTATGCATACTCTAAATTTACTTTCTCTCATTTCCATAACATGTGTGTGTATGTGTGTGTTTGTGTGCTGGGGGGTGATCTGTTCTCATTTTTCATGTTTCCAGAATTTTTTATTGGTTCCTTTGTTCTCCCACCTCTTTTTTCTCCTTAATCTTCCTTGTCTCTGTGCTTTGATGTTGGAATGCCTTTTGGTACAAGGGCAAGCAGGGGAGTAAAGACATGAAGAGTGCAAAAAGGAGAAAGAAAAAAATAACAAAACTGAGAGAACAAAGACAAAAAAATAATGGTAATAGGTTGAGCTCAATGGTCCATACCAGCAATCCCAGCACTGTGGGTGGCTGGGCAGAGATTAGATGCTTGAGACCTACAGGACCAAAGGTGAGACTCTGCCTCCACCAATTATAGAAAAAATATCAGCCATGTATGGAGGTGGGAACCTTCAATCCCAGGTAGTTAGGAGACCGAAGCAGGAAGATCATCCAAACCCAGGGACTTGAGGGTGTCGTGAGCTGGGACAATACCTTGTCATTCCAGCTTAGGCTCCAGAGCAAGACTTTGTCCAAACAAACAAAAATAGCAAAGAAAAATGAAACAAACAGAAAGTACATCTTGATTATCAAAGGGAGTTATGAAAGAAAGATGAGAAAATAGAAAAATAAGCAAGAGAATAATAAACAATATTTAAAAATTATGTATTGCATAGATGCCAGGTGGCCCCAGGATTAAGTAAAGAAAAAGAAAAGAAAAGAAATTTAAGGCCACTAGTTGGTGCTCCTGCATTTAAAAATAAACTTAAAAACAAACAAACACAGAAGTTGATGTAGTAGAGCGAATAGTTACTATTTAGTTGCCATAGAGACCCTGGTCTAGTTTTCCTGATTTTTTTCTTTTTCTTTTTTTTTGCAGTTTTTGGCCAGGGCTGGGCCACCTCTGGCATATGGGGTCAGTGCCCTATTCCTTTGAGCCACAGGCGCTGCCCATTTTCCTGATTTTTTAAATTTTAATCTGAGCATACTAGCTGTGAAGAGTTAAACCTGCAGGGTCAGGGAAGCTAATGTTCTGAAGTTTATGCCAGACTTTCTGGGGGATGTGCCTTGGCCATCCAAACAATTTCCTATGGCCACAGTGGGGGTTGTGTGGAAACAGGATGTGCCCAGCTTGTCTTGTGTCTCCATAGGAGTCAGCCCAAGGGTGGTGTCTGAGCCTAGCAGGTGGAATCAAAGCCCATTTGGGATGGAACCCTGGAAGGCTGCTATAATTTGGCCCAAGGTTGCAGCTTTCTCATAGTGGAGGATTACCCAGCAGCTAGGCTTCCCATTGAACAAGCTCCACATCAAAACCCTGATCCAGAACTCCTGTGAAGGCCTAGGCTCAAGCCTCTGGCTTTGTCCCAAAGAAGCAGAATGCATTCTCTCCAGATCTCTGAAAAAGGGCTGGCTTCTGTGGAAATGAGACTCTGTGGGACTCAGTTCCTACTTGTTTTATACCATATCCCATGCATGAAGGGACAGGCCTTTCTGGAGTTCAGTCCACTCCCCTACTGGGTGCTGTGGCAGAGTAGAAGAAAAACTCCTACAGATTTAATCCCTCCATGGACTCCACCTGTAGGCTCTGTCCCCAGGTCATGGTGCTCCCTTGCACTCACTTCCTGTGTACTTCACCCACTCTTAACTTTTTTGGCTCCTGGTGTCCCACATTGTCTCACTGTGCCACTGTAATGTTGTTCTGGGAAGGACATTCCAGATGGATGTGGATGGAGTTTCCTCTTCAGGGATTTACCAAGAGTTACTGATGAGGAGATATCTGTAGTCTAGCATCTTAGAGCATCCACTCCATCATAGAAATTCCTCAAAAAGCACCTGTTTCAGGAAGATAAATTGCAAGAAAAAAAATTAAAAAAAGAAAGACCCTTCTAGATGGGAGAACTAGAAAATAAATATACCCACTGGATGAAGGAATTGCACACATGCATTTCTCCCAGAACCTAACTTCTTAGGGAAAAGCATGTAGGCTAAGTTTCAGCACCTTCTCCAAACTCCATCCTGCTGCCACTTTGCCAGGCAGGTTTGTGCAGAACAAAATCTGTACAGCTGCACAACTTCATGCAAGAAACTTTAACCCTTGCACCCCATTCCTTAATCTATCCCCCTATGAAACTTCTCTATCCTGGAAGGGACACATTCATAATTTCATCAATTTCCCCACAATAGAGTCTTAAACTCTTGGAGAAAAGAGGCCAGTAAATAATTCTGTTCAATTCGTCTTTGCTTAAGAGCCTTTACCTTCTTGAGGCAATCAGATTTGTGCTTTGAACTCTATTTAATTTTATTATCCATAAGTACTTGAAAATGTTTCCTAAAACCTAGGACCTTTCTATTACTTGATCACAGTGCATTAACAAAATGAGAAAATTTAACATTGTTGATACACTACTATTATCTAAGATAAATTCCAAATTCAAAGTTTGCTTGTGCTCACCAAAATATATTTTTATAAAGCTTTTGTTCCCCTGGATCAGGATCTAATACAGAATTAAGCATTGCATATTATTGTAAAAACAAAGAGTATCTTGCTTGGTATATTTTTACAGATAGTAAAGCTATAAAGAAATTTAGGAGACCATTTAGCCTGAAGTCTATATTCTAGAGGTGCTCAGGGACCTAAGAAGAAGGGACCTTCAAGCATCTCCTAAGGTACCTAGAATGATTTACTTCCTGTGTGGTTGTTTCACATAGGTTCGTTTTATTTTTATTCTTTAAACAGTACAACTTTTTATACACTTTTTGAATGCATAGTGCATTTTGCATTTTGTTTTCTTTTTATGATAGGTAACCTGAGAGTCTGATTTAGTTATAGGAAAGCTAAACTATTCTTAATTAAATGAACTCATGTTACTCAGCTTAATACAATTTAAGAAAAATCCTATCTTTTCTTCAGAATCACTTGTGGTCAAGAAAAGAACTATAATGATGGATGAAGGATAAAAACTTACTGATTGGAGACCTGGTTTGGTGGCTCACACTTGTCATCCTAACATTTTGGGAGGCCAAGCTAGGAGGATCATTTGAGGCCAGGAGGTCAAGTTGAGCCTAGGAACATAGCAAGACAGTGCCTGCACAAAAAATAGGAAAATTAGCTTGGTGTTGTGGTGCACATCTGTAGATCCAGCTACTCAGGAGGCTGAGTCAAGAGGATAACTTGAGGCCAGGAGTTTGAGGTTGGAGTGGGCCATGATGACGCCACTGCACTCTTTGCACTAGGCAACAGAACTAGACTCTTATCTAGGCAACAGAATAAGACCCTGTTTCAAAAAAAAGAAAGAAAGAAAGAAAAGAAAACCACCAACTTATCTATCAGGTACAATGAACACTGTTCTGGTGACAGGAGCACTGAAAGCTTTGAGTTTAGCATTTTACAGTGCTATCCATGCAACAAATACATTTATACCCTCTTAAAATAAGAAAAAGCAGCAGCAGTATGGTGGTTCTGTGATATAGCACAGGCACAGGTAACCCCAGCTCCACCACTGCTAGGTTGGGACTCTGTGCCTCCTTTTCCTAATCTGAAAAATTAAAACATTATCTACTTTAAAGCATTATTAAAGATCAAAAAGGGTAAATCCATAGAGTGTTAAGATGCCTCATTCACAGTACATTATACAAAAAATATACTTTTCTTCTTCCCACAGGTCATCTTCTCTCAATTCCTTAGTAAAAAAGTTAAACAAGTAGTAATATTTTTTTAAGCTGGCCTTTATTAGTTGTTTCTTATTTCCCCCATCAGTGTCTTTTTTTTTTTTTTTTTTTTGTAGTTTTTGGCCAGGGCCATGTTTGAACCTGCCACCTCCGTTATATGGGGCCAGTGCCCCACTCCTTTCAGCCACAGCGCCACCCATCAATGTCTTTTTTTACACTCTTAGTTGTTTTAGGAAGATCTTTTTATACTGAGGTCTAATTTCAATTTCCCTTATTGTATCTTTTTCTGCATTTTATACTGTATTTTCCTCAGTTGTAGTTACACTCAGAGCAGGAAAATATTCTGTTTTTAATCTAAACCCAATCCTATGAATGAATGAGTCTCCTCATTTCTTTGCTGTAGATATTTCCTAACTTGTTTTAAATTATTTTGAGACAGAGTCTCCAGCTGCCACCCTGGTTAGAGTGCTCTGGTATCACAGCTCACAGCAACCTCTAACTCTTGGGCTTAAGTGATTCTCTTGCCTCAGCTTCCTAAGTAACTGGGACTACAGGTACCCCCCACAATGCCTGGCTATTTTGTTGTTGTTGTTGTCGTTGCAGTTTTCATTGTTGTTTTAGCTGGCCTGGGTGAGGTTGGAACCCGCCAACCTCGGTGTATGTGGCCGGCAACCTAGCAACTGAGCTATGCCTAACTTGTTTTAGTTTTAATACTGTTGCTGAGTCAGCTTTTAGCTTTTCAAGTTTATAGAGACTTAAACATAAAGTGAGTTGAGGAGTTTTCTCAATTTATTTTTGAATTTAGGTATTTTTAAAAGAGTGTAATTATCTGTTCCATGAAAATTCTGTACAACTCACTCCTAAAACTGGACACAGTTTTTACATATTTGTATGCCAGTGTGTATATTTAGGGCATATGGATTTTTCAGCTATTGATTCAATTACTTAACATTTATGTGGTAGTTCATCATTCTGTTTTCTATTATGGTGTCCATTTTATCTAAATTTTTAGACTATTAGCATTAATTTTTCAGCATACCTTTATTTGAAATCCCTGCTTTATTGTAATTTTCTTTTCTGTCCCTAACACTTGTTCATTTTTTTTTATTCAATCCTGTCAAGTTTATGTATACTAGATTTTTAAAGAAATGACTGTTAATTATAGCTTTTATGTATTTATTTAAGTTCTGTTCTTAATTTTTTCATGTCTTATATGAGAATATTTTGTTATTCTTTATCTTACTTAAGTTGTGTGTATAGATCATTAATTTTTACCTTTTCCTTTTTCCTAAGTGTTTTTTTGTTGAGAATTTCCTTCAATATGATAATTTAAATGTGTCCTATAATTTACATATGTACTTTTTTTATTGTTACCCTTCAGTTCAAGGGATGTTGTCATTTCCATTTTCATTTGTTCTTTTGTCCTGAAAGTATTTGTTTTTGACATAGGCTTTAAATTTCTAACCATATAGAGCAGCAGTTCTCAACCTGTGGGTCATGACCCATAGGAACTGTATTAAAGGGTTGCAGCATGAGGAAGGTTGAGAACCACTGATATAGGGCTTTTTAAAGTATTCTTTTAGCTACTGATACTGTAAAAGAACACAGTTGGTATCATGTCAGTTTTCTAAAGTGCATGGAGACTTGCTTTATAGACCAGTAACCTGATCAATTTCACAAATATTTCCTACATCATTGAGAAAATAGATTTGTTCATCATTTGTTATACATCGGTCCTTCAGTGCACTCCAGTGGTTGGTTCCAAGGCCTAATCCCACCATCCACCCATGCCAGGTAAACCAAAACCCGTGCATACTCAAGTCCCCACGTTGTCTCTACAGAACCCTGTATGGGAAAAGTCAGCCTGACATATCACAACTTTTACATCCCTCCTTTACTGTCAACTTGATCAGCATTTGGTTAAAAAAAAAACCAACAGTACAAGTGGATCCACACATTTCAGACCTTTGTTGTTCAAGGATCAACTGTAGGTGAGGTATATCCATTTGATATACTTCGTATACTAAACTTCTTAGTTCTATTTTCTCGTATTTTTATCCTTTCTTTTTCTATTTTACCTACCAATTAGTAAGATATAGGCCTCAAATTTCCCCACTTTAATTTTGGATTTGTCCACCTCTTTGTAATTCTCCAATCTTTGTTTCAGATATTTTGAGGCTACATTATTCATGCATTTTTTCGCACAATCTGAGTGTCATTTATTGTGATTGGGACATTTGGATTTCATTTTTCCATATTACTTTGCAGTTTCTATTTATCCTCTTTGTACATGGTTTCTCTTTCATTTTTGTGCCTCATTTTAAATTAATTGACATGTTTATTACATATTTCCCTCTAGCACATTATAAGTATTATCAAACGCTTCTATTAGTTTAGGAGTTTCCTTTAAATTCTAACATGCATTCTCGTGTAACACCATTTAAAGTTAATCAACATCTCTTTCTCTCCTTCCAAATGATCAAAAGCGCTCAGAACACTTTTACTCTGATCACTCCCTTTTATCTTATATAGTTAAATCCAGATTTTTTAGTGCTGACTTTTTAAATTTCACAATTAGTTGTTATTATGGGTAATGACCTTTGAGCACCCATGATTTAGTACCTAGTTAGGAGTAGAGTTTGATCTTTCTGTTACTTTTGGTCCTCAAAAATATTTTTCTTTACTGTGTGAATTTAGCTATGCTTCACAATAATATTTCTTGTATCGTATCATTGAGCTCTAGGTAGTTTCAGATAATCTCATTTGCCATACTGCAGAACACAGAAACTTCCAATGATTCTCTTAATTCTTCATTCCAGACCCCATTCTTGGTTGTCTTTCTCTTTTCTTGCCTCACCCCAACCATCCCAGGTACCACAGTAGCCCCCACAGATGAAACCATCTCTCCTCTTCCCCTCAGTGATCATCGAATTTTTTTAAGGCTGTCTTCCTTAGACCACTAAACCATTTTCTTTACTCAGACAACAAAAGTCTTAGGGATACACAATTATAACTCATCTGCATTTTGTTTATTTCTGGTGATTCTTGTCAGCCTAAGGTTTTTCTCAAATCCACATATGAATATAGGGAGAGAAAGGTTAGGGGGAGGGCAGCAGTGTCAACAAATTTCAGAATTGAATTTATAAAGTTCTTTTTTCTTCAATACTTCATGTCAGCTAAGTTACGCAAGGTTAAAGGAATGTAATAAATGGTCTCAGTTGTAAGCAGATAAGTACAGCTGTGGGTCACTTAACGATTGGGCACATGTTCTGAGAAATATATCATTAGTCAATTCCATCATTGTACAAACATCACTTACACACACCTAGATGGTATGGCCTGTTCCTCCTATGGTATAGTCTGTTACTCCCAGGCACTCCTGCACTAATGTAGTGCATAGTCTAGGCAACTGTAACATAATATTTGAATCTAAACAAATCTAAATATAGAAAAGGCACAGTGAAAACATGGTATAAGAGATTAAAAAAAAAATGTTACCTCTGTAGGGCACTTACTATGAATGGAGTTTCCAGGACTGGAAGTTACTCTGGGTGAGTCAGTGGGTGGTGAGTGAACGTGGAAGCCTAGGTCATTACTGTGTAGACTTTGCACATTTAGGCTACAGTACATATTATTATATAGTGACCGTGGAAGCCTAGGTCATTACTGTATAGACTTTACACATTTAGGCTATCGTACATATTATTATATAGTGAACGTGGAAGCCTAGGTCATTACTGTATAGACTTTGCACATTTAGGCTACCGTACATATTATTATATAGTGAACGTGGAAGCCTAGGTCATTACTGTATAGACTTT
>NW_003852401.1:13558404-13602427 GCF_000181295.1 Otolemur garnettii | reverse complement strand
GTGGAAGCCTAGGTCATTACTGTATAGACTTTGCACATTTAGGCTATTGTACATATTGTTATATACTATGTTATGTGTAAACATTTCATTCTTAAATTTTTGACTTTTGTGATAACATTTAGCTCAACACACATTATATAGCTATACAAATATGCCTCTTTATATCCTTATTCTATAAGATAGGAGCTATTTTTACATCTGTTTTTACTTTTAACATTTTTGTTAAAACACACACATTAGCCTAGGCCTACACAGGGTCAGGATCACCAATATCACTGTCTTCCACTTCAACATCTTGTCCTATCAAAAGGTCTGCTGAGGTGGGAACAGCCATGGAGCTGTTATCTCCTATGGTAACAATGCCTTCTTCTGGAATATCGCCCACAGAACCTGCCTGAGGCTGCTTTACAGTTAACTGTGTTTTTTTTTTTAAGTGTAAGAAATATACTCTAAAATAATGATAAATATATAGTAAACATATAAACCAGTAACACCATCATTGTATCGAGTATTATATAGCATACATAATTGTATGTGCTATACTGTTATACACATATGATTGTCAGCACAGTAAGTCTGTTTACATCAGCATCACCACAAACACGTGACTCATGCATTGCCCTGCAATGTTACATCATCACTAAATAATTGGTATTTTTCAACTTCATTATATTTGTGTGGGACCACTATCATATACACTGTTTACCACTGACTAAAATGCCATTATGTAGTACTTAACTGTAATTCAAAAAGAAGGATTTGGTTTATCATCTATACAGACAACATGTAAAAATGGAACTTTCAATAAACAGATATGCATTCTAAAACCTTATCACAGACCAGGCATGGTGACTCACACCTAGTTCGGTAATTCTAGCACTCTGGCAGGCTGAGGCAGGTGGATTGTTTGAGTTCACGAGTTTGAAAGCAGCCTGAGCAAAAGCAAGACCCTGTCTCTAATAAAAATAAAAATAAAAAAGAGCATTGCTTGAGCCCAAGAATTAGAGGTTGCTGTGAGCTATGATGCCACAGCACTCTACCCAAAACAACAGCTTGAGACTCTGTCTCAAAAAATAAAATAAAATAAAACCTTATCACAGACCCCCAAGAGTTCTAAAAGGAAAAAATCTAATCATGTAGACAAATTTTAACATTAATATATAGTTTTCCTTACATCCTGTCTCAAAATTCTCATTCAGTAGTCTGTTGATATGCTGTCAGAATTTTGATTTTGAAACTTGGGAATGATGAATTTCTGGTATATCATTACTTTTAAGATTTGTACAAGCCTATATAAAAATATCCATCCTCATCTTCACCAAACATACATGAATGTCACCAACATTAGGATGTTCACTATAGGTATTTAGTTACTTAATGAGTAAAATTAACATGTGTTATTACATACATACTGTAGTTACATCTGGACTCATTCATACAAATTTACTTCAAATTATTAAATCTATGCCACAAATTAGCAATGAACGATAAGTAAATGAATTTTCAACAAGGAGGGCTAACAAGTATACATATCAGGTATTTCAAACATGTGAATCACTAAACCTTCACTTTGTCAAAAAGCACAGGACTTGTCAGAGAAAAGCAAGCTCCTTATTGTGTCTCCCCTTTGCCCCTCTCAAATGCCTGGTGTCCTACAAGTACAGGAATACTTTGTTCACAAAGCTTCTAGAAAGAGGCACCTACATTGTTCTCTACTTCCCCAGCTCCCATCGTTCTCAGTCCAAAACTACAGTTTCTGCTTTCAGTATTTTACTGATAACTACCCTTCCTAAGACCAATGATAACCTCTGCTTTTGCCAAATCCAGTGAGCATATTTCTGTTCTCACTTGTGACTGTCTACCTTCTTTGCACTAATTTTCATAATGCTCAAACTACATGACCTACCTGAGCAATCTATCACAAACGTAGAGTTTTAACTAACACTTTGGTATTATTGGCACTTTCTAAATCTCTGTCTCCAGTGAGGAGTTTACTCTTGAGCTCAAGACCTGCCCTCTGGACACTTTTCTCTATATGTCAACAAGACCCAAAATGAGCTCATTATCTTCCCTTCTATACCTCCTCGTTCTGAATCCTTGTTCTCCCTGCCTGAAACTGAACATTACCCTATCACCCATCAAGCTAGACACTTAAAGGACATGCCTCTGCCTTTACTCTCTAGAGGCAATTACTCATAGGAGCCTATCAATCCCAGCTCCTTAACATCGTTTCCTCTCAGTCACTGTTGCTGCTGTCACGGTTTAAGAACTCATTATGCCTCCTATGGACTCTCGCCACAGCCATCTGATTCATCTTCCTGACTCTCGCGTTGTGTACCTACCTTTCACCAATCTAGCCTCTATGCTGCTGTCAGGGTGGTCTTTCTAACATGCATATCTGATCACATCACTCTGCTTAAAATTCTTCAGTAGCTCCCATGGTCATGTTTCCCAAACTCGTCTCTCCCCTAGAGGTTCTGATTCATTAGATCAGTGTTAAGACTTAAGGGCCTGTATTTTAATGAGAGCCCCAGGTGATTCTTATAATTAGGCAAGGCAACACTGATCCAAAGAATTAAATTTCAACTTTTTGCACAGCATGTAAGTTCAGCCTCATCATTCCTGCCTTCTCTCCCTAGAATCCCCTCACTACACACACCCTGCAGTTAGCCTCTAACTGCACTGAGTCATATATAATTCTTCTAAAGTGCCATCACACCACGTTCTCTTACACTTCAACACCTTGGTGCATGCTGCTTCTGCTGTCTACGATGCAGACTTTGGCTTATCCAAGCCGTCTTGCAATTCTCAGTCCAAACCTTACCTCATCTATAAAGCCTTCTGCAATTTTCTTAATCACACGTAGAGATACCTTCTCCTATGTACCTGTGTTTCGTGCATACCCCCATTAGAGCATTTTGGCATACTCCATCCTGCATTCTAATTGTTTAAATACACACTGACCCACCAGACTGGGGAATTTGAGAAAATAAAACCTTTGTCTTCTTATCCATAACACTTCACAAAAAGCCTAGTATTAAATAAACATTTGAGGAATTACCAAAAAAAATGACTGAAAGCCACAGTAACTGGAAAGTATTGGCCAGCTCCATTCTAATAATAACTAGCTGTCTCATCATGGAACAAGTAAAACCCTCTCAGAACTTCAGTTTCTAAAAGTGACAGATTTAACACATGATTTCTTTTGGCTTATTCCTTAACATTTTATTATGGAAAAGTTCAAGTACATATAAAAGGAGAAAGAATGGCATAGTGAACCCCTAGGGCTCACGGCTACCTTTAATCACTGTAATCTCCTGGCCAATAGAGTTTCCTCTCTACCTATACCCATTTCTCCCTCTTTGGATTGTTTCAATGCAAATTCCACCTGTATATCTCTTACTCCATTAATATTTCTGTATTTAACTCCAAAAATAAGGACAGTGAAAAACTTTAACACAATACTATAATACTTTGGTAGACTCAATGGTCATATTCTTTACACATCTGTTTATTAGGATTATTCATACAAAACCTCCCTTGGCATAAAGTATTTCCCTATTCTTTGAATTTGGGTTTGTCATGTGAATTATTTTCGTCAAAGAGATGTTTGTGGACATGACCCAAGCAAAGCTTGAAAAGTGCTTGTATGATTTGGCTCACCTTTGTATGCCCCTACGTCTGTGTAAGAAGAGCATACCACCAATAACCATAAGATAAGAAACACGTGGAGAAATCCTCTACCCAACCTAACACGTGAAGCTGCCCCAACAAACTCACAAATAAATGCAAGAAATAAATACCTATTGCTACCTGTATTTTATAGTTGGTTGTTATACACAAAAGCTTAAACAATAGGTAAAAAATGGTAGTAATTTCTGAATATCAAATACACAGAATGTCAACCAAATGATTTTTTTGTTTATAATTCTTTACATTTGAAGAGGTAAAATCTATGTACAATGAAATGCACAAATTCTACATATTAAATATACCACCCTATGAACATTGACAAATAGTATATAACTGTATAACCCAAACTCTGTCAAGATAGAGAACATTATTATCTCCACAGAAAATTCCCTCAGGCCCCATCTGAATCTATTCTCTTTACTCAACACTCACCCCCTCAGGCAATCACTATTTTGATTTTCTTTTGCAGCATAGATTAATTTTGCCTGTTCTAGCCCTTCAGATAAATGGGATCTTACAGTTAGTACTCTGTGTAAGGCTTCTTTAACACAGCCTGTTTTTAAGACTCATTTACGTTGTTATGCACATCAGAGGTTTCTTCCTTCAGAATGATGAGTGGTATTCGGTTTAGATATGCCACAGTTTGCTTATCCATTTTTTTCCTGATGGACACAGAAGCTTTATACATTCTTGGCTAAACTGCTATGAACTTTTTTATGCAAGTTTTTTTTAATAGACATCTATTTCATTTCTCTTCTGTAAAGACCTGGTTTTAAAATTTTTTAATTGTAGGCAAGGTATAATTTTAATGGATATACCTTTTTCCACAATAGTGGCACCATTTTTCATTCCCACTAAGAGTGTATGAGATCTCTGGTTACCCACACTATTCCCCACATTTGATGTTGTTGATCTTAACTTTCCAGTGGGTGTGTCAAGGTATTTCACTATGGTATTGATTTGCTCTTCCAGTGTCACTAATGATGTTTAATACTTTTTCATGTGTTTGTTGGCATATTCTTCTGTGAAGTGTCTGTCCAAAATAACTTGCCAACATTTTGTCATGTTACTTATCTTTTTTTTAAATATAGTTGTAGGATAATCTTGGATACAAGTCATTTGCCAGGTACATGTTTTACAAATATTTTCTTTCAGTATGTAACCTAGTTATTCAGGTTTTAATGTCTTTTGAAATTTAACTTTTTCTTTCTTCTTCAATAAAACATCTTGAATTTCGACATTGCATATTATAACCAGGATATTGGCTTCCTTACGGTTAAAAGCCAATGAAAAATGTAAACACATAAAATATATTCAAATAATCCTTAAAAACCTCAAAAGAAGCTGGGTGGTGCCTGTGGCTCAGTGAGCAGGATGCCAGCCCCATATACCGAGGGTGGTGGGTTCAAACCCAGCCCCAGCCAAACTGCAACAAGAAAATAGCTGGGCATAGAAAATAGCCAGGTGCTGCAGTGGGTGCCTGTAGTCCCAGCTACTCAGGAGGCTGAGGCAAGAGACTCACCTAAGCCCAAGAGCTGGAGGTTGCTGTGAGCTGTGATGCCACAGTACTCTACCAAGGGTGACAAAGTGAGATTCTGTCTCTTAAAAAAAAAAAAAAAAAACGAAAAGCTCAAAAGAACAAACGGAGAAACCAAATTTTAGGGGGACTAATAGAAAATGAATAAAAGATAGACCTACATCCAACCATATAAAAAATTACCTTACATATTAATGACCTACACAATTATGCTAACAAATTTCTTAGAAGAAATTGATAAGCTGGTTCTAAATCATATATGGAAAGGGAAAAGACCTAGACTAGGAAAAATAATTTTTAAAAGAACAAAGTTGAACTATGTATACGATCTAATTTTGAAATTTACTATAAACTTTCATTAATAAAGGGAGTATGATATTGGCCTAAGACTTACAGGTCAATGGGACTGATTTTAGAAGTAGAGTCAGACTTAGACAATGAACTGATTTTTTAACAAAATGTCACTATTAATAAACAAAATTGAATTACCTCACAGTAATTCCAAAAGATGATGCTGGAACACTGCATCTTTTTCTGAAAGTTTGTGCAGGAACAACTACATTTTTCCCAGAAGGAAAATAATAAAACCCAAGTCTCTCTCTCTCTCTCTCTCTTTTTTTTTTTTTTTTGGATAACATATATAAAAAGTATCTTGGTTTAGGTCATAGACCAAAGAACTAAAATCATAATACTTCTAAAAGAAAAAGAGGAGAAAAATCTTTGCAATATTGGATAAGTATTTCTTTAATAGGTCACAAAGAGTACAAATTATAAAAGAAAGAAAATGACTAAATGAACGGCATCAAAATTAAAAACATGTGCTCTTTGAAAAACAAGATCAAGAAACCAAAGGGGCAAAGCACAGACTGAGAGAACGTATTTTTAAAACATGTACCAGACAAAATGTTTGAATCTAGAACAGGTGGAGAATTCTTACAACTCAATAATAAGGCAATTCTGAAATTTTTTTTAATGATCAAAAGATTTGGACAGACATTTCGCAAAAGAAAACAAAAATCCAATAAACATGTAAGAAGGTATTTACCAAAGTGTTGGTGAGGATGTCGAAGAGCTAGTATTCTCAGGCTTTGCTGTTTCCATTGGCATGATGCTAAACTCCTTTTGGAAGACAGTGTGGCAGTGTCTTATAAAGTTTAATACATCCTTACCTTATGAGCCAGAATACCCCACGATAGACATTTATCCAAGATATATAACAAAACAACTCATGTGCATGAATGCTCATAGCATCATTCTTGTAAACCACAAACTAGAAACAACACAACACGTTCAGCTGGTGCACAGATAAAGAAACCGTGACATGCCCACACTATAGAACATATTTGGCAATAAAAAGGAACAAACTACAGGTACGTGCACCAACATGGATGAAGCACAAAAGTTTCTATTACCTGAAAAAAGCCAGACGGAAAGGTGATAGAGGGCAGGTCAGTGGCTGCCTGGAGGCAGTAATCACCCGTGGAGATAATCAACTACAAATGGAAAAGAGAGAACATTTTGAAGTAATGGAAGTGACTTGGTCGTGCTATTGGTTACACAGCTGTATACAATTGCCAATATCATCAAACTGCACATTTAAAGTGGGGCAATTTTACCTCAAAAAAGCTGAGAACTTACATATGAGAAAATGTAATAAATCATGTAATATCAACACTAAAGTTCTCTGATTATGAAACTATTTTCTTTTTGTACTGTAAGGGAAAAATAACGAATGAGTGCATGAATAGGCGCCCCCCCCCCATTCCTTCTTTCTACTAGAAACAATGAATCCATGTGGATGTGGCCTCCATCAAAAGTGATGCCATGGTACAAATGAACACAAGTAGAGTGCAAAGTAAAGTTATTTATATCCAAAATTTCCCTTCTAATGCTTCAAATGATTCAGAGAGAACACTGACATCATCATATGTGATTCAATAGCTTTTTAGTGCTGTTTGTCCATTTGGGTTCTCTTTATTCTGTTACTCTCTAAAGTTGTTCATCAAATCCTCAGCCAGTCTCAGACACAGCACGCACTCCGGTCCTCCACATACCATCTGACCTGTAATGGAAAGAAAAGCCATCAGTGTCAAATGTCATTGTAACTCCATTGTCATTCAGTCATTGCTTCATTCATCTGAAAACAATTTACTTAGTGCTTGAGTGTCAGGGCCAATATGAAGAGCAAAGAGGCTGTTTAAGACTTGGCTGTGTATGCAAATAAATGCAAATCAGCATGGGTGACAGAAAAGTATACTTACACAAAATGTGAGACATATATCCCAGTCTTCACTGAACCCTACTTGCCAGAATTCTCATTTTATACTCAGGTTATATTATTATCTCTATTTTACAGATGAGGAAATGGAAGCAAAAAGAAAGTCAGAAACATGTTCAAGTCTTGCACAAATCCCTGCTATAGCTATATTGTCTACCCTATAGATCGTAGAGTGGACAACACACATCACAATACTAAAGATAAATAGGCCAGGACGCGGTGACTTACACCTGTAATCCCAGCTCTCTGAGAGGCCAAGCCAGGTAGACTGCCTGAGCTCAGAAGTTCAAGACCAGCCTGAGCAAGAGCAAGATCCCATCTCTACTAAAAAAAAAAAAAAAAAAAAAACTAGCTGGGCATTGTGGTGGGTGCCTGTAGTCACAGATAATCAGGAGGCTGAGGCAAGGGGAACACATAAGCCCAAGAGGATGCTATGAGCTATGATACCACAGCACTCTACTGAGGGCAAAAGAATGAATCTCTGTCTCCAAAAGATAAACATTGATTTTAAAATAGAGATAAATAAATAAGCAAAACTAAACAACAGTCATTGTTCCTATCTTTTTCTTTTTAGAAAGAGTCTCACTCTGTCACCCTCAGTAGAGTGCTGTGGTGTCAGAGCTCACAGCAACCTCTAACTCTTGGGCTTAGATGATCCTTTTGCCTCAGCCTCCCGAGTAACTGTCTCTGTAGGTGTCTGCCACAATGCCCAGCTATTTTTTTGTTGCAGTTTGGCCAGGGCTGGGTTTGAACCCACCACCTGCAGTATGTGGGGCCAGTGCCTTACTCACTGATCCACAGGCACCACCCCATTGTTCCTATCTATAAGCAGTTCACAATCTTACAGGCTGAGTACATAAAACAGGTGCCATGACAGGCTTATGAAATACTTTAATGCTATACTGGGTGCGTGTGTGTCTATATGCGTAACAAGCCAGAGACAAGTAATGAAAATACAATGACCACAATTCACCATCAGATATTTAAATTAGAACTGTCCCTCCCTTCTAGGAATCTTTCTGAGTTGCTGAGTTAATAGAAAAAGATATGGTTGGGAATAATTTTGCTCCATTTTCAAATTTTTCTATAATATTTCTTCTATTGTAAACTCCTTAAAGATAGGTACAATGCCACATAAATACTTTTAAGTCCCATAATGTTTCTTATTAAAGTGAACACAAAAATATTGTTTAAATGCTAATTGAGTTCATAAACAGGTTAAGTTTTTAAGAAAGCAAAGAATGCAGTCATCTGAGTGCTTCCTGTGATTCCTAATGACCTGTTGATTTTAATCTCATGTTGATGTTCCCTGTTCTCTAACACATCATTCTAATTAAATACACACCAAAGTTTCAGCTTCATACGAGAGAGTGTAGAAAGCATACAGTGTGCTTGTCACACAGGTGGCTTCAGGGGTCAATCTCTAAAACTCCAGAGATTGGTCTGAGGCCCAGAAAAAGAAAAACAAAAGTAAAAGAGGAAAGGGAAGAAGAGAAGGAAGGAGAGAGGGAGAGAGGAAGAACATTTCTCCTTCTCTAAATCCTGAGGTCTGAGGGAAGAACCTCCCACCAGAAATTGTTCCTGTTGAATCTGTCACTTCTGTACTTCATCGTGGCTGTGGTCTCCTCCTCAAATCATGAGTCCCTCTGAGTTCTAATTTTCTCATCTGCAAATTATAGATAATTGTAGTAATCCCAATCTTTCCAGGCTGTTGCAAGGCTTAACTGTGACAATATGTGTGAAAGCAATTGAAAGCTTCTACAGTATCTTACAAATATTCACCTATTGTGGGAATGTGTGTTCATGAGGAGAAAGTGTGGAGCTTCATCCTACATGATATTCAACTCCCTCTGATCCCTCCCTGGAAGAAGCGTGTATGGAAAGCTACCCTTAGAATCAGGAAGAAATGAGTTGCCAAAGATGGGAGGAGGTAGAAACAGGGAGAGCCGGGACAAGAGACTGTTTAATGTTCAAAACCTGTGCCAAGCTAAATTAGAAACATGAGTCTATGTACCTGTAACTTACCTCATCGGTATATAATTTGTAACCTGAGATCCCCTCACAGAGAAGTAAAAATAGCCAGGCTCTGCAGAGGCCTGTGCTCTGCTGAGTGTGGAGGGCAGGGTGGGGGAGGGCCCGCAGGGAAGGGGTAGAAGGGCTAAAGATGCTAATCATGCTTTCTTAGAGAATATGCCTACTCCGCTGTCCCTAGGGACGGCATGGGGAATACAGCCAAGAGAGGTGACATAAAGGACCCGCCAAGAAAACCTTCTGAGGAAAGGGAGACCTGCTGCCCTAGAGCCACCTATTTTTGTTTTTCTTTGGGTTCTGTCATAGACTCTATGACATTTCCTCAAAGTGAAGTGTCATTGAAGTTCTGCACCTGCCCAATCCTGCCATGATGTAGAAAAGTCAACTAATTCATGAAACCCAAGAGAAGCAAGTGCTCCCACAGCTGCAGAGCAGATCAGTCTGATTTTTCAAGGTGTGTAGCCACCTCCTAGCCCCAAGGAAGGAAAGGAATCGCTACATCAGTGATTTTCAACCCGTCTGCCACAGAGCACTAACATGCCCTAAAAGGATCTTAGGTGTGCCACAAACAGTTTTAAAGACCATTAATTAAATTATTTTCCAAAGAAGTTCAAAGCCCAGGAGGTATATTCTTCTTTTTACTCTTTTTTTGATCAACATAAATTTAAGCATACCATGAAAGTTTAACTATAGGTTCGAGTATGCCGCCATGAGATAAAAAAGGTTGAAAAACAAAGTGCTAAATGATTGCCTTGCTCTGTGTTAATGCTCATTCTCTGAGAGAATGAGACCATGAACTGCCAAAGAACAGTTTGCTCCCTTCCTTCAATTTAGGGTCTAAGCCATTGGTTCTCAACCTTCCTAATGCCATGGCCCTTTAATACAGTTCCTGTGGGTCATGACCCACAGGTTGAGAACCACTAGTCTAAGCCTTTCACATAAACTGCAATGTATTTTGTCATGATTTGGCTTCCCTTAACTCCTGCTATATGGAGAAAGTGATCAAGTAGTAAGGAGAGCTGATTTTTAATTAATCACATTAGAAATATTAGCTCCCTTTTAAGTGCCTACTAGCCACATGTGGCTAGTGGCTGTTCTATGGGACCTTGAAGCTAAAACAATGCCCAGAATTTAATAGATGCTCAATGAATGTAATGTTTCCTCTGTTCACTAATATCTTAACCAAATCTGAAGTTTGGTTAGCACTGAAGTTTCCACTTTGAGAGCAATGTAAATAACATCTTTGACACAAATAAGATGTATTTAATAAACAGGCTTGCTCTCAGCTGGGAACAAAGCACAGAAGTGGCATGATTTCTATTCACCACAACACATATTATCCAAAATGATCTGGAACTGCAGCCACAAATTTGCTCTAGTTTTTAATGCATTTCAGCTTCCATACTGTGCATTTGACACCCTCTTGGCTTTGAAAATTAATGAACTCTTGGGCTAAAGAACATATCACATGCCCATAGCCAGAGTAATTAGGCAAGATAGATGGACAGATACATAGATAAATGCAAATAGGAAAGAAGAAAAATTATCTCTGCTGCTGACAGCTCGTGTATTTAAAAAAAACCAAAAAACTCCACAAAAAAAAGTTGGAACTAATAAATGAATTTGCCAAAGTTATAGGATATAAAATCAATATATAAAAATCAGTAGCATTTGTACACACCAGCAATGAGCTATCTACAAAAGAAATTAAGAAAACAATCTCATTCACAATAACATAAAAAAAATTGTAAATTTAACCAAGATGATGAAAGGTCTGTGCAGTGAAATCCATGAAAACTTTGATGAAAGAAATTGAGAGATACAAACAAATGGAAAAATGTCCTGTGTTCATGCATTGTAATGTTTAATATTGTCAAAATATCTATACTACCCAAAGCAATATATAAATTCAATGTAATTTCTATCAAAATTCTAATGATATTTTTTCATAAATAGAAAACAAAAGTCCTAAAATTCATATGGAACCACAAAAGACGTCTAATAGCCAAAGAAATCTTAATTGAAAAGAATAAAGCTGGAGGCCTCACATTATCTAACTTCAATATATATTACAAAGCTATAATAATCAAAACAGTATGGTACTGGCATAAAACAGACACACCCACCAATGAAATAGGATAGAAAACGCCACAATAAACCCACATGTTTACAACCCATTGATTTCTGAGAAAAATTCTAAGCACGTACAGTGGAAAAAGAATAGTCTCTTCAACAAATGGTGTTGGTAAAACCAGATTTCCACATGCAAATAAAATCAGACATTTATCACATACCATATACAAAAATCAACTCAAAATGGATTAAAGATTCCAAAATAAGACAGGACCCTGTCAAACTACTAGAAGAAAAGATAGAGGAAAAGCTCTACAACAATGGGCTATGCAATGCTTTTGGGATAGGACCCCCAAAGCAAAAATATACAAATGAGATTACATCAAACTAAAAAGCTTCTGCATGGCAAAGCAACAAAGTGAACAATAAACATAATGAAAAGATAATCTACAGACTGGAAAAAACATCTGTAAACCATATATCTGATAAAAGGCTAATATTTAAAATACATAAGGAACTCAAACCAAGAAACTCAAGCAAGAAACCAAATAACCTGATTTGTTTAATGGGTAAAAAGCCTGAGTAGACACATCTCAATAGAAGACATACAAATGGACAATAGACATTGTTGAAAAAGTGTTCAACATCACTAATCATCAGAAATATGCAAGTTAAAACCACAATGTAATTGTAATACTCAATACATACCAATAACAAAAGGTGAATGCCCCTCACATTGAGCAACTCTTGTAACTGCAGTAGTCAAATGTAAACTGAGCATTACAAATTTAATACATTTTTTTTCCTTTCTTAAAATGTGTATTCATTTCTTGCCACAATTATCAAAAAAGGCAAAAGATGGCTAGGCACAATAGCTCACACCTTAATCCTTGAGCAAGAGTAAATTTTTCTAGTACTAACACTAGAAAAATTATCTGGGTGTTGTGGTGGGCACCTGTAGTCCTAGCTTCTCAGGAAATTGAGTCAAGAGGATCATTTGAACCCAAGAGTTTGAGGTTGCTGTGAGGTAGGATGACACCACACCACTCTGGCCTGTGGCAACAGAGTGAGACTGTCAATAGATAGATAGGTAGGTAGGTAGATTAGATAGATAAATAAAAATAACCAGTGTTGGCAAGGATGTGCCTATTGTTATAAATATAAATTAGTATAGCCATTATGGAAAACACTAGGACAGTTCCTCAAAAAATAATAAAATAGGACTACCATATGATGCAGCAATCCCACTTCTGGGTATACGTCTAAAGGAATCAAAAGTGGTATATTAAAGAGATACCTGCATTCACATGTTCATTACAGCATTATTCAAATAAATAAGGTAGGAATCTACTTAAATGTCCACCAACAAAATAATAGATGAAGAAAACATGGCATGCACACACAATAGAAAATTATTGAGCCTTACAAAAGAAGGCAGTCTTGTCCTTTGTGACAACATGGATGACCCTGTAGGCCATCCTGCTAAGTGAAATAACCCAGGTAACAGAAAAACGAATACTGTATAATCTCTCTTACATGTGGAAGCAAAAACAAAGTCAAACTTACAGAAGTACTTAAACAGAGTTCATAGAGTGATGGTTACCAGAGGCTTGGGGTGGGGAGGTGGAGAATAGGGAAGTGTTCGACAAAAGGCACAGTTTCAGTTAGGCAGGAGGAATACATTTTCAAGATCTATCAAACAGTATGGTTACCATAGTTAATAGAAATGCATATTACACATTTTAAAATTGCCAAAAGAATAGATTTTACATGTGCTAACTACTAAAAAAAATGACTGTCTGAGGTGATGGATATATAAATTAGCTTGTTATATTAGGACATCATACTGTATGTCATAAATAAAAAATCTACATCCATGTTGGAAAGTTTATAACTCATCTTTTCTAAAATACCCCCACTGGAATTTTACCAAGAGCTTTCTGAATGTCACAGCTATTAGTCTGAAACCGTCCAACCCAAGATTACCTGGTCTCCTCTCAAGAAGGCAAGCTGCTACTCAAGTCCATTCTGCATTGTTATTGCTGAAGAATATAGAATTCTGAACAAATAGAAGACTCAAAGATTGGGCCAGACTATAGTCACAGATTGGGGTTCTTTCAAGGGCTTTCTTTGTCCCTTAAGTCATAAGGACGCTGATGCTTTTCACAGATATTCTGGGGGGGGGGGGGACACAGTATTAGAGCTCTCAGATGATCAAAAACACATGGCACAGTGGTTTTACATCTTTCTAAATCTCCTGCATCTATCTCTGTTGCCTTCCCAGCATCCCTTCCTCATGCCATTGGTACCATCTCCCTAATAATCCTTGGGGGAATTAAACTTCCATTGGACAAAGCTTAGTGAGACTCTTTAATTAAATTCTCTGGTCCTGTGTGCCAAAAAGTTTGTGTTTGACCCAAACTAAACCAGTTTTTTCTCTCCTTACAATCTGATCCTTAAGCAAAGTGACAGAGGATTCAAAATGGCTAACGTTTTTCACTCTGATCCTGATACACTAACATTGAAGAGACTATCTGTAAATTCTCCCACTGTTAGCAAAACCACAGGGGAGCTTGGGCCTAGGTCTAGTTACCTGCTTTACAGATTTACAGATAGCCATTACTAAGACAATGAGGACTGCCAAGAAAGGAATTTTTGTTTTTGTTTTTGAGACAGAGTCTTACTTTGTCTCCCTCAGTAGAGTACCATAGCATCATAGCTCACAGCAACCTCAAACTCTTGAAGTCAAGTGATTCTCTTGCTTCAGCCTCCTGAGTAGCTGGGACTAGGCCCCTGCCACAATGTCCGGCTATTTTTTGAGATGAGGTCTTTCTCTAGCTCAGGCTGGTCTTGAACCCATAAGCTCAGGCAATCTACCTGCCTCGGCCTCCCAAGTGTGAAAGACATTTGTCAGGAGAATAGGGAATCAGAATCAGCCTCAAATCCATCTCTCCTACTGAAGGAGCTTTTAAAAGAGGGGCCATGTGTCCTGGGGAGCTGGTAGTATTACTAACAAGGCCCATGTGCTTTGGGGGCAGTTGTGGAGGATAGTGAGTCTTGATGTCAGGAAGCTTACTCAGGGGCCTTCCGAGTCTCAGCTCCAGAGTCTTGTAAAAATCCTGCTTTTTTGGGAAACAACTTATAGCTAGTCAAGGGAGAAAGTTATTAAAAAAAAAAAAAAGAAAGAAAAAGAACAGATAGGGGTTATTAGAATTTGTTCATAGCGCCAGTCACACCCCTAGATTCTAAGGGTTTCCTTGTTTCTCCTTTCCAAGGACTAGTCTGAGTCTTAGGCTTTTCCTTCAATCTCAGAGTTCTCTTGCATTCAATAAGTTCTTTTTGTTTTCCTCTTTAAGTTATCCAGAGTCGGTCTTTTGCTTGAACCCAACCATTCATAACTAAGATAATATGTAATGTTTTGTTATCAAATATGAATTCTCTCAGGCCCATGCCTGCTTGGTCAAAATGAACTTTCTGCTCTTTCCCCGATTAAGCAGAGAGATGCCGGTTAACGAGCTTGTGAAGTTGAGTAATAGTCTCAGACAATTGCTTTGCAGTCTCCCAAGAGCCCTAATTAGAAGCCTTTATTTGGCTTTAACTGAGGCAACTTTTACTGAGGAGGTGAGGATTTTTGAAGGACAGAGAATCTTCAGATTATTTTGACCTGAGAACAACACTTCAGAGGGATTCTAATTGCTAACAGCCATGTTGCAATACCAAGTATAACGAGGCTAGGCCCGAGGCAAGTAGCATTTTTTATTTCAGGGCAAATTGTTCACAATATGAAACTCCTTACTCAAGGTTGACCTCTTTGCTCATCTTCATCTTTCTTTATCAAGTTATATGGCCTTTTGTAGTTCTACTTCAGCAATTACTTCAGGAAGTCACAGATGCTTCAAGCTCTCTATCCTATCTGAAACAAACAAAAATTATGTACAATTAAATGGAAATATTGTTGACAGTGAAAATATTTACAGGTACTGGCATCGATACATAGAATACAGTGTGACTGTCAATGATGGAAAGATATTTGTGACCTGAGAGAAATACAAGACTAATCGTCTTGCAAGCATGATATAAAACAATTGCCAGAAGTCGTACACAGTATAGGGTATAAGCCCATTTTTCTTGTAATCTACATTACAAAGGATCATTTTTAAATGAAATCTCATAATTCTACTGCTGTGCCCCTGTTCCCATTCATATTTCTTTAGGAATGTTTTCTCTCCTGCAACATCATTACCAGTTCCCATATTTTAGGCGCCTGTGTTGATCTTGAGATCAAGCCACGGACTCTTTTCCTCCTTAATTAGGAAAAGTCTTACTTGGGTGCAAGATAAGCCATGTTTTTTCACATTCTCCAAGTGTATTATCTATGTCTGGCTAATAAGAAATAGACATTTAGAAGTTCCATAAATTCTTTCAGGTCATTCTAGCCACATTTGAAATCCTAATGCTGTAATTTGCAGATTTGAACCCCTATGGCCTACAAAGGTGAGTTCACCCTTGATTAGTTTACCCTGGAGAAAAGCAGCTACACAGGCCTGACAGGCAATGGTAGTATTCTGCCCATTAAATCTTCCATGACATTCATGCATCTCAGGAATTAGGGACTAATGTAAAATGGCAACTTAATATTCAGAAAACATTATGGAATAGTCTATCTAAAGCACGTTGCATAAATTATAAAGTATTTAAATATTCACCTTAGACAAAAGTGTAGTTGCCTCGTTATTATTTGTCAAAAAATGTGAAGGGGCTAAGATTTTACTCTACTTGCCAGTAACAGAATTAGCCTGCCAGTTTCATGGATGTTGGCAGAAGACACAAGACACCAGGGTCAGAAACAAAGGAATTTATCATGTATAACGTGGCAACCAATAAGAAAAATATGTTTGCAACAGGTTCCCTTTCTCCCAAGTTTCCCAGAAGTGACACAGATCAGCCCAGTGTGTGGTGTTACAGAAGAAAAACCCTGAGCTTCAGCCACATCTTATATAATGAGCAGTAGGCGTGCCTTCTCTTTGCTCTGGAGGAAACATCATCTCTGTTATACTGGACTGTAAGGAAACATGCCCTTCACTCAGGAAGGAGATACTATCTCTATTTTCCAAGTCTGTTCACTAAACATCTTTGAAAAGATAGTTCAGAAGAAAAGCCTCAGTGCCTCAGGGCAGAAATACAAATAACCCAACAGAGAATTGTCTCCCTATATTCCTAGCCCATGTTCAATTTTCTATAAAATGTTAGAGATGCTTTTAGATAAAATGTGACTAAGAGTAGGGAATACCTAATAAGGATCATTGATCAATGACAGATCTGTTTCTTAGCCTCTTTATTTGGGGCATCTTGATCAGAAATATAATTGTAATAGAAATAGAAATTTCTCCTTAAAGACAACTGAAGAGCTATTTCTTTTAATTCAAGATATTAAGTGTATTCTTTGTGAGTGACATAACCTACCTTATAGAATGAACTAGATATGACTTACTAAAAATATAGGTGTATTTGCCACTTACTCTGAGTATAGCATGACATTGTGCTCAATAGTTTGTTTATGTTATTCATGCCTTCTAAAATATCTTGGCGTTATTATTTCAGTGTTGATATGGACGGCAAGAAGTAGTGTCCTTGTGGCTAAAGTTCAGGGTGCTCCTCAGTACTGTCAGGTTCAGAAAGGGGCAAGACTTTGTACCATGGAAGAAGTGGCAGTGTTCCCAGAGGGTCTTCAGTGTTATCAGAGGGACAGACTTTACGGAGGGACATATGGAGTGTGGGTATAAACAGTAAGGCAGGAAAGCCACGAAGCCACCAGGGCCACCTCCTTGTGAAGACCTAAGGTTTAGGGAGTCTTTTCTTTGAGTTGACTGGGCTGTAATCTTTGTTTCTCTTACACCGTACGTAATATCACTCTGAAATTATCTTAACCATTCAGCAAAAAACTTTACATATACCTGTGAATTCTGGAGAGTGAGTCTTTCAGAGACTGAAATAACGGAGCTCCACACCATTTCCTCCTAGACTGGCTTATACCCCTCCCATGGCTCAGACTCATAGTCATCAGTTATCCTTCGTTGTGGATCCTGCAGTCATGTTCTTCAGGGAACAACCCACGAGTATTCTCAAGCCTAGGGAAGGCAGCTTTTGCAAGAGGGCCTCACTGACCTCTAGGCTACATTCCCAGGGATCAAAATCCGGCTCTGAAAGTACACAATGTACTTAGTATTGCTGTAATCCTTTCTGTCCCTGGTTGCCACTGCATGCAATTGTGCCAATATTGGATTTGCAAAGTGGCGAAAACCAGAAATGATGGGAATCAAATGTCCCTTCTTCCAATAGATGATACGTTAAGGACCCATTTGCCCTTTTCCAGGAAGAAAATAACTTTCAGGAAGAGTTCTTGGTTCTCTGTGATATTGCATTTAATTGCCTCATGTTTGTGTGTGTCGGGGGGGGGAATAGTGGTGGGGGGCATTAGCATACCTATTTGAAAGAAAAAACAAAAAAGTCTCGGAAATTTCAGATAACGAGTCCAAATTCATGTAACTACTCAAGGCACACATAGGATTTAAACTGAGTTCTGAGTCCAAACCCTATGCTATTTTAAAAAGTCTATGAATGCCTTTTGTAAACCAGAGGTATAAAATATACCATAAACGTGGGCTATTGTGAACATATCTTTGGAGACTTTTGCAGGAAACAGAGAAGACAAAATCTGGAGCTGTCCTAAGCGATTAAGTGATTTCTGATGGATTTACGACCACACCATCCTCCCTACAGATAAGAAAGGACTCAACTCCTTAGTGAATCTCTTTCACAAAAGCATTTCAGATTGCAGCCAGCTTTTCCCTCAAGCAAACCAATCCTAACTATAAGAAATCCAAAAACTAACTCCAGAAGTCATATGACCTAAAATTTCTAACCCACAACAGATAAAGCCAGCAAAGTCCAGGGCCAACGACAGGTATGAGAATGTTGGGGCAGTACTGTTACCAGATCTTACACCAGGCTCTGAGAGCAGCCGGAGCAGCCATGCAGTAAAACAATATTTAATTACTCTCTACCAGGGTTCTGGGGATCATTAACATACAAATAATCATTCAGATTTTCTTGTCAACAGCTAAGTGGTGAAAACCAGAAAAGATGGGATACAGGGTGACAATGACCAGAGTTTCTAAATAAAGGTGTTGGGGAGGGCGGGAGAGGGGTAGGTGCCAGTAGTCAGGGGAGAAGCCAGAGAGGAACAGTGACGTTTTCTTTCTCCTAGAGTCTAGCTTAAGATGTCAGCAGAAGACCGGCTGTTATCTCCAGGATCTCTGCTCTATTCACTGTCTGACTTTCCACCAGCCGAACCCAGACTTCAGAAGGTTATTATGGAAAAGCAGTGGTTACAGCCCAAGGTCCCATGCCAGTCTGGAAAACAATTCAGGAGATTGTTTTACCCAGTGATTCCACAGAAAAATTATGGATCTCTAGAGTTCATTCTTCTTTAAAAAATCAGTAAGGGGATTATGAAATGTGTATACCATAAAATATGTCACCTGATCTCCAGGTTTTTTGTCAGTTTTGATATTTATCAAGGGGTTACTATGTGCCAGGAAATCTGCTGGGTGCTTCTTGTGTAACATAGAGATGCCTAATCTTCACCAAAAAACCCCTCAAGTATGTATGACTGTTCTCATTTTGCAGATAAGGAAACTGAGTCTCAGAGAGGTTAAGAACTGGACAAAGGACTTATCAGTGATACAACTGGGTTTCAAACCCACGTCAGTAATTTGATTCCAAAGCCACCTCCTCTTCCAGTAAATAAACAGCTCCTTAAGTGAGGGTCAGAGAAGTTTGGAGGGCAGGTATTTAGTATCTTTAAGTTTTATATTGGAACAACTCTTTAAGCCAAAGACATTAATAAATACATCTGTAGTTGTGTACTTTATCAGTGGTCAGACCAGAAGGTATTGTCAAGAATAGCAAGAATTTTCCTAATGGGCCTGGCTGTGAGGCCAGTCAGGTCTGGGAGCTGAATCTCTTAAAGTACACTAACTGTACCCAGAAGGTGAACAGCTACCGGCCAAGTATTTGTACATAGATAAAAATCTATCTTTTCCCTCCAAAGCCACTGACCCAACACTGGTCAGGAAATTGAGCCCAGCCCTCTTCTCAAAGAGAGTGGCAAGGACTCACTCCAGGAAACTTTGGGCCCCTTCCACCCAGGTGCTTGGGGCGTCCACTGATTCCAGTTCCTCCCACTCCACCTGTTTCTCTCAGGATCAATGAATTTCATGGTTACATGCTCAGGGGACCCAGCCACCCCACTTTCCTATCCTGGATGATGGTATTCCAAGCACATCCTGGAGATAATCATTTGAAAAGAACTTGTCCTCTTTTCCTTCGTGTTCCTCTTGTTACATCAGGAGTCAGAAATTCCTTTGGAGATGAACCTGGCTTTATCTTCCATTTGTTCCAGTCACACCACGCTTCACCCCAATTCCCAAATATACCTCAGAGTTTTCAATTCCTCAGCCTCTGTGCACACTGTTTCATTCCACCTGAGTGGCCAAATTCTCTGTCTCCATTGAATAAAATGCAGACACATTTATTTTCTTTATAACCATCCAACCATCCGTCTTTTTATGGTGAACACTGGATTAGAGAACTTGGTTTGAACCTGTAACCTAGACCTTGGGACCCGCCCATCTGACCCAAGGGGAGAGTCAGATACCACTCTACAAACTGCAGTGAAACTGAACAAAAATTGCAGAAAATGCCTTTCTATCTATTGGTATACTCTGTGATACAGAAAAATAAGATGATTAAATCTTTAAGTGAATTTTCTCTGATAACCAGGAACTGGGGATCACCTTCAAACTGGTTTCTTTCACATATTGACATTGAACCTAGAAATGTGGCAGCCTTAGGTCTGCTCCCTAAATTATACACAGTTTGCTCATTAATTTATATATAATTTTTACCGGGAAATTTATTATGTTGACTTATTGCTTTATAACTTTAACATTTTTAAGAATAATATCTGGGGAAAATATATAACTGTGATATTATGGGTGAATACTCCACTAAATGCCATATTTAAAAGTTTAAAACAACAGCTAACATTTACTTAGCACCCACTACATGCCAGATAATTGTTTTACACACTTCAAAGAGATTTATTCATTTGTTTGTATTCACTAATTTATTTATTCCCGTGAGATTGGTACTGCACTTGTCTGTATGTGTCAGTTTAGGGAACAAGGTTTGGCTTTGAATTTCTCCTTTCTTTCTTTCCTTGGTGAGATGGGTTGAACTCCCGTGATACCATGTATATAACCAACTGACCACAAAGGGATCAGAAGATTTTCTCTGCCTGCTTCCTATGAAGGCTGGCGTAGCCAAATCTCTTCCTCTCTCCTCTGGCCCCACCCTGACCTACCTTGAGATTTCCAAGCCAAACTGACTTCCAAGCACCAGGCAGCCACGGGGAAAACCTGCAGCTGCGTCAGGAGCATGCATCTTAGTTCAGTCAGGATGCTGCCTACTCTAACAAAAGACCATAAACTGGGCAGTTTATAAACCACTGAAATTTGTTTCTCACACTTCTGGAGGCTGGGAAGTTCAAGATTGAGACATCATCAGATTTGGTGTCTGCTGACAGCTTGCCTTCTGGTCCATACATGTGAACTTTCTAGCTGTGTTTTCATGTGGCTGAAGGAATGAATTAATTCCATTGAGTCTCACTTATGATGGCACCAATGAGGGCTCTATCTCTCTTTCAAAAAGCCCCTACCTTCTAATACTATTGCCTTGGAGGTTAGGATTTCAACACAGAAATTCTAACGGGGGGGG
This sequence comes from Otolemur garnettii, assembly GCF_000181295.1. Lineage (NCBI taxonomy): Eukaryota > Metazoa > Chordata > Mammalia > Primates > Galagidae > Otolemur > Otolemur garnettii. The sequence goes on along the minus strand of NW_003852401.1, from coordinate 13,580,975 downwards.
GAGGGGGACACAACATTCAGGCCACAGCAGTCTCTATGTGTATGAGATGGGAGAATGGCTACATGACAATTCTTCTGCCCCTAGCATGGAGTGCGGTCTGACATCTTCTCATTCTTAGACTCAGGACCACTGCACAGCCCATGCCTGCGCTCCCAGCTGTTCTTTTCTCTCTCTTCGCAGGACATACTTGTGGCCACCACTCCCTCACTAAGGAGGCTAGAGTCGGGGAAGATGGTGAGGACCAACCCACTGCACCCACTTCCCCTTGCAGGTACAGTAACATCAACTGGCTCTCTTGCTATGACTGCTCACTACAAATTTCCCTGTCACTTCTATTTCAACATCTTTTATAGAAGCTTGGAATGCAGTTAGCAAATGTTATCCTTATTCAAATTTCCAACTTAAATATGAAATGATTGGGCTGTAAAATTCTTTCAATTATATTCTTAATAGGATGTAGCCTAAAAAGAAAGCTCAAAGCATCAAAGTGTAGCCCTGGACATCTAAAACAGATGACTGCTTCTGTGAAAGAAAAAGGGGGACCACCATGGCACAAAAATAGAATGGCCCTTTTATTCCCCATCTTGAACCTGAATTCTGAACACCAGATTCTGCTTTTCCCCAGGACCTGACACTCCTTTTACAGGACTCTGAATTTCTGAGATGTGTTGACGTACTACTTCTTTTTCAAGTCTGTGCTTTTCTGCACATTCATACATATACACGCACCCTGGACTTTTTTCACAATACATGTATTCTGTTTATAAGAATACCTGGAATAATCAGTCCCAACATTTCTTAAGTGCATGTATGTTGGGTACTTTAAATATATTATCTTGTTAAATTCACAAAATGACATAATTATCTTCATTTGAAACATGAACAATCTGTTTCATAGCAAGGTCAAATAACCTGCCAATATGAACACAAGTACCACAAATAAGAGTTGGGACTAGTGGGTCAGTACAGTCCTGTGCTTTCAACAGCCATAGGGTACTGCCAGTCAAGATGTAAGCAGAATCACTTGCAAGTGGAAAGTATAGCATAAAAGCACAAAGGTATCAACTTTACTGAGGACTTATAAATCTGATACTGTACCCTGCATTTTATATGCTTCAGATAATTTGAACTTGCAGGATCAGGTGCTAACTGTATCCAGGTGTCCAATGCTCATAAGGTTGGTACCATACTAATAAGTGGCAGATTTGGGGTTCACATTTATGATGAAGGATGCTGTGACTAATTTCAGAGCTGACTTTAGGCTTGGGAAGTTTATTGGGTGAAAGGTACTTTCTACTCCTGTATTTCTTCCACATTAGGATTTGCACTGTGATTCAGTCATATGATATAGGCTTTGCCTTGTTATTTCTATAACAAGTGATTATGAATTTCTTGAGAATATGCATTTTCTATTCAATAAGTCCTAGCATGTTGTCTGAAACTAAAATGAACTCAAATAAATATTGAAAGAATGGATGAGTGAATATGTATTTCTGGGAAGCCTTAATATTTTCAATCCCAGTATCTTTATATGCCAGTTTTTATTATTATTGTCCCTTATTTGCCTGTATCAAATTTATCTCACATACTTGTTGAAAATCAGTTTATCAGCACCTCCCACGCCCCTAGAATCAGAATCTCTGAACTGAGTCTCAGAGGCCTGCATTTTAAGAAGGGGATAGTTCCAAAGCAAATAAAGTCTGTAAGCTACACTGTGGAGAAAATCAGCTTAGCCAAAAGATCTCCTTTGGGAAATGCAGGCCTGGAGTAAGGCTGTGTCCTTGGGTCCTTGGAAGGGTATTTAATAAGAGAAAAGAAGAACAGGAAGGAGAACTTCCATGTCAACATCTGACCCATGCTCACTTGGTTAGCAGGTTGGAAATGGGTGAATTGCCTTGATTTCTTCTTAATTCTTTTTCAACTCTCATTGATATTTAATTTTTAAATTGTGATTTTATGAAAAGGATATGTGTATAATTTAAAATATCAAATTGTGCTAATGGGCTTTCAAAAACACTCAGTGACCTCTCCTTCTTATCTATTTCATATCATCTTCCCTAAAGGTAATCACTTTTACTTTTTTAAAATTAAGTATCCTTATTTTTCAAAAACCACATCTATTTACTCCCACATTATAATTCATAAATTCAGATTTTATTTTTTATTCCTATCTCTATAACTTAAGAATTTCACCTTTATTATGCTCTTTCTTCTCCTCCCTCAGACAGCTATATGACCATATTTTCATTATTACATGATGTGCATATTTGACCAGTCCTTAGTCAAGTGACATATTACAGTTACATATCCTTTATTATATAGTTCTTTGTTTTTCCTGGAGTTAACGATGTCATTATTATTTTTTTAAATCTATTTGTTTATTCATATCTCTAACTGAATCTCCCATTTCATTACTAAAATCTTTGAAAGATGCCTCTTAATTTTTCACAAGATTAAGTTCATTAAGTAATTTACTGTTTTATATATAATATGGCAGAATAATATAGAAGTTATATATCTATATGAAAACTTGGATTTTCCATCTACTTTCCCCAATCTAAATACATTGTTCTTTAGATTTTCACTTCTGTTATTTCTGTTATCTTGGAACTTCCCTTTGCAAATTTCCTTTCCTTCTGATCTGTACTGGATCCTGGTTCTGTTATCTTTGTCTTCCTTGATTTACTCTTATTTCAGTAGAATACATTTTCTCGTGCTTTACTGAGAAAGAGTACATTGGAGTGAAAATTGTTCAGACTTTGCATGTCTGAAAACACATTTGATCTACCATGACATTAGGTTTGTTGTTTTTATAATTAGAAAATTATAGATTGAAGAGAACTTACTTTAAAATTTTCAAGGCCCCATTGCCCTCTATCTTCCAACAAAGTTACTCGGAAGCTGACTACCCTTTTCACAGCATCCTGATACCTGATCCATTACATGTGTGAACATTTTTTATTTTCTATTCTTTGGGAAAATGTTAACTTGTCTTTATTGTGAATATGTCTTGGTAATAGGTAATCAATAGGTCTTGTCAATTTAAAGGCATTTGCTTTTCAGTTCTCTTGTTTCCTTGATTTTTTTTCTTTACATATTTTTCTGCTCAATTTTTGTAATTTCTACCAGATTTATTCTTTGATTTCCTCACTTTAAGTCTCTGTTTGTCCATCTATTTATCTTGTTGTATTTTTGGATAACATTATTATCCAAACAGTTCAGTGACTTAAGAATTTAATCTATTATATTTTTAATTCCCAAGACAACTCATTCTCAGATTATCCTCTCTTTAAACACTCTTTCCAAATTTCCAATATCTCCTACTTTCTCAAAGATAAACTGTGTATCTTCTTTTATGTATGTGTTGTGTATGTGTTGAGAGATTTTTAAGAGGAGATTTTAACAAAATTTTTACTTCAAAATTTTAAAAACAGATTTCTTGAATCCTAGTTTAAGATATGTTAGTTACAAGTGGTTCCCAAAGATTATTCATTAATACAGTCCCTAAAATCCTCCAAGAAATCATTTGGCCTCACCTCAAATCCATCCAATCAGAAATCTCACAAGGTGAGATCCAGAAACCTGTTTTGTTGGGAGTTTTTTGTTGTTTTGTTTTTTTTAAGTTTTTTAAGATAAGTATAAGGCCAACTTGGAAAACTACTACACAGATATATTGTGTTCTTAACCCTTCTCAGGTAATGGTGACTAAACCTTTTATCTGTTCCTCACAATAGTATTCCCCCCAGACTGGCTTGTTTGTTAGCAATTTGGAACAGAAGGGAAGGATTGCAGCTATGTCAAAGGTCTATTGCATCATTTTGTTATTGGATGTACCCATAAATCTGCACCAGTCTCCTTTGCCTTACATTCTGTTTGTCAAAGACCAAGAATAAAACTCTTTATCTGTATGACACATTTTGTTTTTCTCTGTTCAGCCTTTGTTTCTCTTTTTATCCATAAGCTTTCTCCAAACGCACATGAAGAGCATATGTTCTACACTCCAGCCACAGTGGTCTTCCTGCCTTCATCCCACTATAACATACCCTATTATATCTACTGTCTTTCCACATAGTACAGTAATACATGGTGTCACTACAATATCCTGTGTGCTGCATTCAGCACTTCAGATTAATATGTGAGCTAGATTAGTGAAAGGAGTTCCAGTGTGACATAGACCCCATTTTCTGTTTGTTTCATCCCCTGAATACACACACACACACACACACACACACACAAATCTCCAGCTATTTTCATCTGATTCTTATATGACACTCATATCAGTGTCAGAAATGTCTGCTTCCTTTATTCTTATCACAGTCACTTGGACTTTTAGCCCTGTAGAGAAACACCCTCAAAATTCGTGTTTCTTAGTGACCAAAAAGGTTAATATAACTGCAGAACATAACTGCAGAATACCCACTTTACTCTCTCAGCCTTGCAACTGCTGGGAAATTAAGATATTGTAGTTATTAGCCTTGTCTTGAAGTTTTATTATAAATGAAATGTGAGAGCAGATTTAATTGCTGAGAATCAAATCCTTAGTTACTTAGAACAATACTCTATCAGGAAGTTTATGGCAAACAGATCTGTCCTGCCTCTCTTCTCATTGCAAACACAGAGTCGAGTGTACATGTCACTCAGTGTCAGCCCTCATCCACTTGCTAGGCAAAATTCCAAGAACATGAAGTCAAAGTTGTCATCATATCATACGCAACTGAATTACACTTTCCTTTGCCCCACATATAAGGGGGGGAAAGTGGAAAATATGCTGGGCTTAGACACTGTCATATTGTAGGGAGCTTGAATTAGAATAAGGTCATCACTGTCAATGATCAATTCAGACTCAGCAAAAATATCAGATAGTATTTATAAAGCCATGGCCTCTTGAACAGTATTCTAAAGAAATTGTCCAGAGTGTCTATGTGTACAAAATTGTTTATTGTCAGAAATGTGAGCCAGTCATCTCTGTACACATGCTCAGATATCATAGCACACAGTAATGACACAGGCTTCGGGGTAGTCAAACTCAAAACATGCAGTTCTCTTTGGAGGTCAAATTCCAAAGTTGAGAGGGCTTTAAGAACATGTCTAAATGTTCTTGCACTGAGGATAGAGGCCTTAGGAGGACATGATATATGACATATAAACTAGAGGCCACATAGGGAAGTACCCACAAGAACCTGGATGAGTAACAGAGCTTGCATAAAAGAGCCTTGAGGATCATGGTTCCCTTCAATGGGGGATTAACCAGTTGAAACACATCAAGGTTCCATGAATGGAAAACACTGAAGTGCTAGGAGATGAGTCATATGTTGGGTCATAAACTTGATAGAGGAGTAAAAAATTATTAGGAATTTAGGCCCCAGGCTTGGTTTCACCATCCTAGATGCAGGTATACCACCTTCTAAATATAATAGTTAAAACCCAGTTCTGCACCAGGCAGACACAAATTAACTGACAACTTAGAGAATTCATACCAACCAAAACTCGAGATCACATGGGAATTTGAGTGAGAGCTGGTATTGAGACCTCAGTAAGGGCTTATGTCATTCAATCAATAATCATTTGCATGTCCAAATTCCCAAATTAATAGTTTGCTTATATTTTCATATTATATGGCATTATAAAAAGATATAATGTCTAAAAAAATTATTGTTACCAACATTTTATAACACTCTCCCACTTGATCTTTACTTCCTCATAGTCCCTCTAGACAGGGACTATTCCATTTTACAGATGGGAAAGTTGAGGTTCAGGAAAAATTTAAAGGAATGATCTGGGATCACATAGCTTGAATGCTGAGATTCCAAACTAAGTTGATCTCTAACTCTAAGTAGAGTTTTCTTTTTTTTTCAATTAAGGCAGAAAAATTTGACTTGAAGCAATTCTAAATTTTTCCATGCTTTTCTTCATTTATATCTCAACTCCACATCTTATTATATAATAATTTAACTACAATAGAACCTCTATAAATTGACACCCACGGAACTATAACAAACTATCACCATGGGAAGGTAACCAACATAAGCAAGTAGGCCTACTGTACTGATACTGATACAGGTACTTACTTGTGGTGCTTGTCCACTCTATGAAAATTAGGTCAACATAATGTAGTGGTCATTGTAGGGAGGTGGTCAACTATGGAGGTTCTGCTATATTTAATATTATTAGTTTGAGGATAGAAGAGACCATCCACTCAGCCAAATACCAGCACCACGAGCACTGCATTAAAGTCATCTGCAAAAATGACCAATGTTATGAGTCTTCCCTTTTTTACCATATGTCAGTGTTAAATTCTTTGAGAGGTGACATTTTACAGAATGCAGAGCGTGTCAAAGTTTCCCCATTATGGGTTCCAAGCTTCACACCCTGACTACGTTATGCAAAAAGCAAACATGGGGATTGACCTCCTTTAACATCTACTCCCCACTCTGACCATCCCCAAAGGAAAGTGGCCTTTGGGTGCCCTGCCTAAAATAAATGAGGTTGGATCAACACATTGGCCTTTTCTGGCATCCCAGAAGCCAGAGATATTCCTCCCTCAGTGATTTCATGTGCAGCACAGAAAGCATGAATCTTGGATGTTGTTTCAAAAGGAACCACGAGCCATTTATTCTTAGTCTAAAATTGGCAGGCTTTCCATTTCAGAGAATTTTTAATAGGACTAGCAGAGGAACCGACATTAGGGATTATTTTCTCAATGTGGCTCAATGTGGGGTTAGATGTGTAATACATATGTTTGCCCTGAGGACCCCAAGCCACATACTGTAAAACTTTGTTAAAATGCCTTTCTCTTCAACTATTAACGTTCTCCTGTGCATATTGTTCATTTATAACAGTCTTAGCCAAAAGTTTAGAAAGCTATTTTCCCCCACAGACCATTATTTTTGTGCTAATTAATGAGCAAAACCAATATCTCAGATATGAAATTCCAAGCTCTAGTTACTCGGTTTGGCTGAAAGTCTGTTTTTCTAATTATTGACTACTTTCTGCTACTTTAAGTCCACCACCTAGGTTCTTGGACAGAGCTGGCTTCTGGGAGCTAGGGAGGTCTCCAATGGCAACACAGTTCCACACTGAATGGTGGAGTGGGAGGGAGGGATCACAGCTGTTGGAGTCACTGAGGATTTGAGAGGAAGTAAGAGGAAGAAAAAGAGGAGATTTGTAGGGCAGACTTAAAAAGGAAAAAGGCTAAGGTCTTTTGACAAAATTCCAGTGCAATTCTCTAAAGTTGCTAATACAGTTAATAGTCGTAAAGAGGACAGAGCCTTAAAAAGTGTATAGCAAGGGGATAATTGTTAAGACTTATCTGGAAAAAAAATTCTGCATGTATATCGTGGTGTTCCTATGCTCTTGCTTGGTTTTATTTCTGGATTTCTGGAGCTGGCTAAATTTTGGTTTCTATTTGATAAGAATTTAGGCAGATTGTTTTCTCATTACTTGCAGTGTTTCCAATTCACATTGCATATCTGTTTCCATTTGGGAATATAGATTTACAGATACACTCACTCTCACACATACAATCTCTCATGGCTTTTTCTGATTATAATGCTTTTTATAAAGTTAAGAGGGAACAGAACTCTTACCATTGGTACTATTCCTTGAGCATAAAGCATGCTAAACACACTGAGCTGTGTGTTCTATATATACTGCTTCATTGTAGCTTTGCAACAACCAAAGAAGAAAAAATAATTATCTCTAGGTAACAGTAGACTACTAAAGGTCAGAGAGGTTACATATATAACAAAGGTCAAATTCCTAATATACATGCGGTAGAGTTAAGACTTGAACCCAAATCAGGCTAGAAGAGAGCCCGGGCTCTTTTTCCTAAAACAGGCATCCTCAAACTATGACCCGTGGGCCACATGCAGCCTGCCTAGGACATTTATCTGGCCCGCCAGGTATTTTTGCCACCGCAGCCTGTCCTGCTTAGTAGCCAACTCATCCAGGGGCCTGCAGTCTGGCCCTCCAAAGATTTGAGGGACAATGAACTGGCCTCCTGTTTAAAAAGTTTGAGGACTCCCATAAAACATATTTCTTAGAAAAATAGTTGTAGAGCACCCACATGCATGTAGAGTTTATTCTTAAAAAGGAAAGTTGTCCTTTTAATTCCTTGTTTTGAACATTGATTTTCAAGTCCCAAGATCAGTCTCTGAGTGTATACACAAGTATTCTGTTATTGTCATCAGACATTTTTACACCTGTCAATGGGAACAGCCAGCTTTAAGTCAGGGAGTTTAAGATTAAAGAGGACTCGTGGGGTATGAGAGGCCACACAGAAGAGGAAAGTAGGACAGAAACAGTGTAGTCTAAACAAGAAGTATAAAAGCTATGAATTAGTTTCAAAATAGGGCTCTGTACATTGGATACTTTTTCTTCCATTCATAACCTAATTATAGCCTTAGAATATGGGAAGGGGGTGAGAAGGCAAGGTGAGGGGGGTGGATGGCGGGAGGGAGGGAGATTGGTGGGGTCACCTCTATGGTTTATCTTACAAGGGTACAAGTGAATCTTTCTAAAAGCAGAGTATGAACGTTTTAACTCAATAACTAAGAAAATGACATGAAGGTTATCTTGACCAGTTTGATGAGAGTATTTCAAAATCTACATGAAAACAGCGCACTGTACCCCATGATTGCATTAATGTACACAGTTATGCTATAAGAAATAAAAAAAAAAGTATAAAAGCAAAAAAATAAATAAATAAAAAAGGAGCATAAGGGGTGTTTTCCTGTTGCCAAGGGCAATTTTTGCAGGAATCTCTCTCACTGTTCAATGTTTGATGCACTCTCTGGAAAATATTAACCAGCTACTCACCAGCCAGGAACTCAAGCTTTACAAATTTCCTAAGTTCACTCAACAACAACCAATTCTCAAATAATCTGATAATTTACTCCATTAGTAATAATACTTAGCAAGGACCTAAAGGTTAACTCCTTCCTTTCCTCATTCCCAGATGATCTGTTTGGTTTTCAAAAGAAACTTAAATGCTTCATTCAGGAAAAATAACACAACATACAACCATTGTAGGGATCATGGTGAAAATTTTGCCATTATCTGCATAATTATTTACCAAATCTCAATTATCCTTGCACCACCAGTATAATTTTGCCACATTCTACTATATATTTATTGTTACTTAATATTTTTATATCGACCTCTATTTTTACTGGTATATATTTTTAGATAATAGCTAAGCAGTTTGTTGAGTTGTATCAGCTTGGTGGGATAAAAATATGTTATAGTTTTATTTATCTCAAATTGCTGCCCTTTGTGCTATGTAAAATCTCCCTATCCACGGGACAGATTATTGAATCACATCTTGGGCAGATTTCAAAATCTCTCAGGCTCTTTTGGTTATTAAAGTTGTAATTTTCCATTTTCAGTTATTAGCTATGAATCAGCTTCAAATTCCCTTTTTTCTCCACTAAAACATATCTACTTGCCCATTGTAGACTAGAAGAGTGGTTTAAGGGACTTGAAGGAGAAGAGAGTAAAATTGGCCCTTTTCCTCACTCATTCTTGCCCTTGGAATGGGAATGCATGATCCTCCACTCTCTTATTTTCAAAGCCCTGTTCTGTAGACATCATCTTGGCCTTGGCTGTCTCTGTCCTCTGGCTGTTATGAATCTCTGTGTGTATGATGTCAAGCAGCTCTAACTCAATCTTTTCCAAATCCCTGAGGCTCAGCTCTCCATCAGAACATCATGCAATGTCTTTAAAAAAAAAAAAACTTCAATACTTTTTGTATATTCACTCTATTAAACAATGAGCACCACTATACATGTATGTGTGTTTGAAAAAGAAAGCTTTACACCAAACCATTCATTTTCCAAAACCATATTATCTGTCGTAATTAGAAGGTAATCATAGAAAATTATTAGAAAAACGAAAACAATGGAACAACACCCATATCATTCATTCAGTTGTTGCTAAATAGTGCTGACCCCTGAAGTCTCTGGGCTTGAGATCCACTGTCTTCTGAGGAAAGAGGTCATCCAGGGTTCTATCAGCATAGAGGATATTCTAGTAGGAAATGAAATTTTCCCCTTGCTCATGAATCATCAAAACAATTGAAAAGTGAAAAATAGTTTTTCAAATGTGATTGGATCATGCTATTACTCAATGGCAAATCCACTTAAAAATAACCAATGACAATAAATAGATAAACAAACAAACAAACAAAAGTCACCAATGATATGCGTTCCATCCTTGTGGAGGCACAGTGTTAGGTATTTTCTGCTGTGTGCAGGCTTGGTCTTTCTTTTGCCAGAATCCCTGTGCCTTCTCAATTTTCTTTAACTCTTCTTGTGTTTAGATCTTTATAACTACACCATTCCAGCCACAGCAAATGGCCCATAGAGAATAAGAAGCCCATCTGACAACCAGAACTGAGGACCCAGACACATGGCCCCAGCCAGTTATCTCAGCATCTCCAGCTGGTCCAGCAAAGATTTAGTTACTGTGAAGCAGACACAGGTGATCAACTAGGACATTCCTTAATTACTGACCCCCCAAATTATAAGTACACAAAAATGTTTGTTTCTTGGAAGTAGAATTTGGGGTGCTTTGTTACACAAATACCAGAAACACAAATATATAGGGGGACTATCATCCAGGTTTGCTCAGAGTAGCCCCAATATATGCCTGTTATCCCAACATAATTATGATCAGTGCCAGTTTCATTCATCCTTTAAAGTATCTGATTGGGAATCTCAATTATATGTTCACCCTCCTAATACATGTGAGCTATGTTCTGTATGTTGGATTATGGTTTTGCCAAATTGTATTCTCTTATAGCAGGGAGGTCCAACCCTTTGTCTTTTCTGCTATACATTGGAAGCATAAGAGTTGTCTTGAGATTTATACAAATAATAATGAAAGTTGACCAGCAAAAATGGTCCATGTATACTTTTTGTGGTGTCTAATAGCACAGATAAACAAAAGAAAATGTCTTCACAAAATTGGCATGCAGCCTGTGGGCTATAGGTTGGACACCCCTATCTTAGAGTATCTTGAAGTTTGCATAACAAGGTGCTAAATTTTCCCTGATTCTGAATTTGGACTATACTTGTGACTGAGCAGAACATTGCTCTCAAGAAGAATTCAGAATTTTTTAAGCATTCTTGGAAAAAAGATATCTTTTCTTTTTTATTTATTAAATCATTTGTACATAGATCATAAATACATTTATGCCATTATGGGATTTGATGTGTTGATTATTTGTACAAATTGGAGTGCTTACATCCTACTAATCAACATAGCCTTCACCTCATTTACCCAATTACAGGATTAAGACATTTGTGTTCTACCCCTGATAGATCCAACTTGTACTTGCAATATGCTCCATAGGTGTGGTCCCCCTACTAACCCTCCCTCTATCGGCCCACCCCCCACCCTCCTTCTCTCCCTCCCCTTCTCTTCTTCATCCTAGGGTATAGCTGTGTTTCATTTTTCATATTCAAGTGTGAGTGATTGTAAATTGGTTTCACAGTACTACTGAGTACACTGGATTTTTTTTTCCATTCCTGAGATACTTTACTAAGAAGGATATTTTCCAGTTCCATCCATGTAAACATAAAAGAAGTAAAGTGTTCATTTGAAAAAAGATATCTTTAGAAGAAAGTTTCTCAACTTGTGACACTGAAAATGCCACATATCAATTTTTTTATAGTCTAATATCTGGTGATAGTAGAATATAAAAAGAAACAGTTATAAGGAAGAGAAGTCAGATAGCAATATTTTTGTTACATTCAAATCTTCAGAACCACACATTGTTGAAAGAGCATAAACCACTAGCCATTATTTTTAAGATTAAGTGTTTCAAGACATAGAAGGACCATGCTGTTCATATTTACTAAAAGCTATTACTTCTTCAATGCATCTATTCAGCAAGCAAAACTACACATGTTATTTTATCTAATTTCCACAATAACCTGATAAGATAGGTCCTATTATTATCCCCACCTTATAGACAAGAAAACTGAGGCTTAAAGAGGTTGAGTGATCTGTGTAAACAACAAATGCTGAAAAAGAGAAGGCAGGATTCCTACCTAAGCAGTCTGATTCCAGAGTCTGTTCCCTCAGCCTTTCACATTAATATAGCATAGAAAATAATTTGTAAGGAACTAAAAGATCACAGGATATGATATAAAGTATATATAGTATGTAGAAGAAACTGAATCTATAATTTCTGATTACTTTTTTCCTTCTGATGCATATATTTCTATTCTATTATGGTATAGACCAGACTTGCAGGCAAGCAAAATCAAAGATTATTGGATATGTCATCTGTGATTATATTGATTTTCAGATGCTTGATGTTTTATTAATATGTTAACATTTTTCTTAGATTATATACTCATTATACTGATTGCAACAATGATTTATGAATGATGTACATTATTCACAAAACGCCATTATTAAAGAGTGATTTGTATCACTTAAAGCTATACAGGGGCTGGTTCTCAGCCTGATACTTTTCAACTTTATTTTTTCTTTTATTTTTAGTGTCAACACATATTATGTACACTTCTGGAATATAAAGTAAAATTTCAATACATGTATAAAATGGGTACTGATCAAATCAGGGCATTTAGTACATCTATATTCTCAAATACTGATCACGTCTCTGTGTTAGAAACATTGAAAAGCATCTCTTTTGGCTATTTGAAAATATTCAATAAACTGTCAAGTATATTCACTCCACATGGCCAGATAGAACAGTAGAACTTATTTCTTCCTTCTAGCTATAATTTTGAATCTGTTAACCAACCTATCCCTGTTGTAGCCTGCCCCTCCTTTCCCAGCCTCTAATAACATCAACTCTGCTCTCTACTTCTAGGAGTTTGATCATTTTTAGCTGGTACATATGGTATTTATCTTTTTGTGCCTCACTCGTTTCACTTAACACGATATCCTCCACTCTCATCCATGTTACCAGGGATGACAGGATTCCAGTCTGATGGCTGAGTAGCGTTCCATGTGTATATGTGCCACATTTTCCTTATCCATTCATCCATTGAGGGACACACAGGTTGATTTCTTATCGTGACTATTGCGATGGTGTTTCAATAATCAGAGGGATGTATATGTCTCTTTAATATGCTGATTTCTTTTCCTTTGGATAAATACCCACTAGTGAGATTTCTGGATCATATGGTAGCTCTATTTTTAGTTTTTTGAGAAACTTCCAAACTGTTTTCCATAATAGCAGTACTAATTTACATTCGCACCAAGAGTGTCTAAAGGTTCCCTTTTCTCTGCATCCTTGCCAGCATTTGTTATTTTTTGATAATAGCCATTTTAACAAGATGATATCTCATTGCAGTTTAGCTTTGCATTTCCCTGATGATTAGTGATGTTTAGCATTTCTTTACGTACTTGTTAGCCATTTTTATGTCTTCTTTTGAGAAGTATCTATTCATATTCTTTGCACATTTTTTGAACTAAATTATTTGGTTTTTTGCTGTTGAGTTTCTTGTATGTACTAAATATTGGTACCTTGTTGGATGAATGCTTTGGAAATATTTTTTCCCATTCTACAAATTATCTCTTCACTTTGTTGATTATGTCCTTTGCTGTGCAGAAGCTTTTTAGTTTCACATAGTTTCACTTATCTTAGTTTCTTGTCTATGCTTTTGAAGTCTTCCCCCAAATATCTTTGCCTAGAACAATGTCCTAGAGTGTTTCCCTATGTTTCTTGGACTTATTCTATAGCTTTGGATCTTCCATTTAAATCTTTAAGCTGCTTTTGCATATGGTGAAGGACAGAGTCTAGTTTCTTCCTTCTTCATATAGGTACACAGTTTTCCCAGCACCATTTATTGAAGAGGGTATCCACTCCCCAAGATATGTTCTTAACATCCTTGTTAAAAACCAGTTAGCTGTAAATATATGAAATTAGGGCATCTCTATTCTGTTCCACTGGTCTATGTGTCTGTTTTTATATCAATATTAATGTGTTTTGGGTTATAGTTTTGTGATATATTGTGAAGGCAGGTAACTTGATGCCTCCAGCTTTGTTCTTTTTTTCAGTTTTGTAATTCTATATTAAAATTTTAGGTTTTTTTCTATTTCTGTGAAGAATATTAGGTATTTTGAAGACTGAATAGGTATTTTGAAGACTGAATCACATCTGTATATTGCTTTGGGTAGTATGATAATTTTTTAATTATTGTTTGGAATTCATTGAGGGTACAAAGAATTAGGTTATACTGATTGAATTTCTCAGGTAAGTCCCTCTTATAATTGTGTCCCACTCCCAAGAGGTGTGCCATACACTGCGAACCCCATCCCCATCTTTCCTCCCCTCTCCCTGTTCCTCATTCCCCTACCCTCCAATAATTTTAATAATACTAATTCTTTCAGTCCATGAGCATGAAATATCTTTCCATTTTTTTTTGCATGTGCATCCTCTTCTGTTTTTTAAAAAATAGAAAAGTGTTTTACATTTTCATTATAAAGATCTTTCGCTTCCTTGGTTAAATTTATTCTTAGTTATTTCTTTTTGTACCTATTGTAAGCAGGTTGCTTTATTAATTTCTTTTTCAGCCAGTTCATTACTGACATGTAGAAACACTACTGATTTTTATAGGTTTTCTCTATCCTGGAATTTTAGTATATTTATCAATTCTAAGAATTTTTGGTGGAGTTATTAATTTTCTCTATGTATTAGGTAACATCATCTGTAAAGGGGAACATTCCAATATGAATGATCTTTTTTTCTTTGCCTAAATTGTGCTGACTAGAACTTTCCAATACTATGTTGAGTAAGAGTAATGAAAGAGGGCTTCCTTGTCTTTCTCAGTTGTTAGAGGAAAAGTTTTCAGCTTTATCCAATTCAATACTACATTAGCTGAATGTTTCTCACATACAGCCTTTATTGTGTTAAGATATGTCTCCTTTATACCTAATTTGTAGAGAGAGTTCTTATCATCAAGGGATACTGGATTTTATTAAGTGCTTTCCTGCATCTATTGAGATGATCGTATGGTTTCATCCTTCATTCTGTTGATGTGATGTGTCACATTTATTGATTTGAAGACATTAAACCATTCTCGAATCCCTGGGATAAATTCCATTTGATCATGCTGTATTATCTTTTTGGTGTGTTGTTGAATTTGATTTGCTAGTATTTTGGTGAGAATTTTTGAATCCACATTTTCTTAGTCTGTTTTCTATCACTTGTAACAGTATACTTGGAAGCGGGAAATTTATTAAGAAAATAAATTTATTTCTTACAGACAAGAACAGTAGAATTCAAGTTCAAGGAGTTACATTGGATGAAAGTCTTGCAGTTGGGGTAACTCTGCAGAGTCCTGAAGGGGGGCCAGGTGCCACACAGACGGGCATGCCAGTTCAGATCTCTCTTCCTCTTCTTATAAAGCCTGCAGCTCTCTTCCTGTGATAACTGTATCTATCCTCAAGTGCAGAACCCTCATGATCCCATCTCCTCTTAAAGGTCCCACTTCTCAATACTGCCACACTGAGGATAAGGTTTCAACAGGAGTTTTAAAAAATTCAAACCATATTATATGTTCATTAGGAACTGGACTTTTGGCATATCCTTGTCTGGTTTTGGTATCAGGGCAATGCTGGCCTCATGAGTTTAATATTTTGGAATAACTTGAGTTGTTCCTTAGAATTTTGGTCTGATTCAGCAGCAAAGTCATCTGATCCTGGGCTTTTCTTTGTTGGGAGACTTTTTATTGCTGATTCTATCTTGTTACCCATTATTAGTCTATTCAGGTTTTCTATTCCTCCATAGTTCAGTCTTCGTAGGTTATGTGTGTCCAGGAATTTATCCATTTCCTTTAGGTCTTATAATTTGTTGTCAAATAGTTGTTAGCAGAGTCTTTAGTGATCTTTTATATTTCTGTGTCATGAGATGTCACGTCTCCTTTTTCATTTCTGATTTTATTCTTCAGGTCTTTTCTTAGTCTAGTTAATGGTTTGTCCATTTTATCCTTTCACTCAATTTTTATTTCATTTAATGTTTGTAATTTTTGTCTCTATAAGCATATTTTACAGACATTTACAGATATTGTGTCTCCTTATAAATTGAAACTCTTCATAGAGCAGGTCAGCTAGCATTATTTTTTCAACATGTGCTCAATTCATGTCTTCATGTTAGCATTTTCTAGCATTAAAGTATTTTTAAATTAGGGCATACATATTGTTGTTATAGACATAATGCTATTGTATACTTACTAGACTATAGTGTACTGTAAACACAACTTTTATATGCACTGGAAAACCAGAAAATTTGTGTGACTCACTTTATTATAATATTTGCTTTATTGTAGTTGTCTGGAGCCAGACTTGCAATATCAAGATTTGCAATATTGTAGTTGTCTGGAGCAGACTTGCAATATGAGGTAAGCCTGTATTTCATTTATTTTTTCCCCTAATCTTTACTATTTCTTTCTAATAGTTCTGCATTCTAGTACCTTGAGGCACATTAGTAGATTATTTGTTTGAAATCTTTTTACAAAAAGTAAAATTGTGATGTGTTTACTGATTTAAACTTCACACTTAGTGCTTTCACTGAATCCCATAGGTTTTAGTATGCTGTGTTTCTGTTTTAATTTATTTCACGAATTTTTAGTTCCATCTTAGTTTCTTCATTGATGTGTTAGTTATTCAGAAAAATGTTGCTTAATTTTCTTGCACTTATACATTTTCCAAAGACCCTCTTGCTATTAATTTCCAGTTTTATTAAATGCTTGATAAGATTTTGATTTTTATAATTTTTTAAAGACTTGTCTTGTGGCCTAACATATGGTTTATCCTGGAGAATGGTTCTTGTGTTAATGAGAATGTACATTCTGCAGCTGTTGGATGAAATCTTTAAATGTCTGTTAGGTCCATTTGGTCTATAGTGAAATTTAAGTCCTGTGTTTCCTGGTTGATTTTCTGTCTAGATGATCTATCCAGTGCTGGAAAAGGTGTGTTTAATTTCCCAAATGTTACTGTATGAGAGTCTATCTTTCTCTTCAGAATTAATTATATTGCCTTATATCTCTAGATGCTCTGGTGTTGTATGTATATATATTTACAATTTTTGTATTCTCTTGATGAATTGATATTTTTATTATTATACAGTGACCTTCCTTATTCTTTTCTAGATTAACTTAAATTCTATTTTGTCTGATATAAATGTAGCTACTCCTGCAGGGTCTCCATTTTCTTTTCCATAGCTTCACTTTCAGTCTATGTGTATCTTTGTAGGGAAGTGAGTTTATTGTGGACATCACATAGTTCAGTCTTATTTTTGTTTATCCATTCAACTTGTCTATATCTCTTAATTGGGAAGTTTACTTTCATGGTTTTTATTGATAGGTGAGGATTTACTTTTGTCATCTTTGTTAATTGTTTTATATATTTTCTATTCCTTTTTTCCTATCTTACTGTTTATCTTTGTGGTTTGGCGGTTTTCTGTAGTAATAACATTTGATTCCTTTCTCTTCTTTCATTTGTGTATCTTCTCTGAGTATTATATGAGTTTTATGTGCACGTACCTCAAGAATAATGAAGGTTTTGTTCCAGACCACTGCAATAAAGCAAATGTCACAATAAGATGAGTAACATAATATTTTTTGTTTTCTTGTGTACATAAAGTTATATTTACACTGTACTTTAGTCTACTAAATCTTCAATAACCTTATAGTGAAAAAATGTATATACTTTCATTTTGACATGCTTTCTTGCCAAAAAAAAAAAAAAGATCTTGCTAATGATCACCTGAGTCTTCACTAAGCATAATCTTTTTGCTGGTGGAGAGTCTTGACTCTGTGTTGATGGCTAATGATTAACTGTTGGTTGTAGAAGATTGGACTGGCTGTTGTAATTTCTTAAAATAAGACAACAATGACGTTTGCTACATTGATTGACACTTCCTTTCACAAAAGATTTCTCTATATCACATGATACCATTGGATAGCATTTTACCCACAGTAGAACTTTGCTTAAAATTGGAAGTCAATCCTCTCAAATCCTGCCACTGCTTTATCAACTAGGTATGTACTATTTTAAAGTTTCTCTTGTCATTTCTTCAGTATTCACAACACTTTCACTCAGAGTAGATTTCATCTCAAGAAACTGCTTTTTTTGCTCATTCATAAGCAATTTACGTTTAATCATGAAATTGAAGCAATTCAATCAAATCTTTAAGTCCTACTTCTAATTCTCTTGTTATTACCATCGCAGATTCAATAGTAGTGACATCAAATATCATTGATTACATATACCAAAACAGATATTACAATAAAAATTTGAAATGCCAAAATGTGACACAAAGTGGTTACATATGGTTGGAAAAATGGAACTGATAGACTTGCTCAATTCAGGATTGCCACTGACTTTTTTGTTTTGTTTAGTTTTGTTTTTGTTTGTTTGTTTTGCAGTTTTTGGCCAGGGCTGGGTTTGAACCCACCACCTCTGGCATATGGGGCCAGCACCCTACTCCTTTGAGCCACAGGTGCCGCCTGACCACTGACTTTTAATTTGTAATAAATGCATTATCTTTGAAGCAAATTAAAGTCAAATGCAATAAAATAGTTTTATTCTAGTTTTCATGTTGTATTTTTCATGTGTTAACATCATGTTGATAGCTATCATCCTTTTGCATCCAGATGTGGAACTCTCTTAAGCATTTCTGGTAGGACCATCTAGTTATGATGAATTCTCTTGGTTTTTATTTGTCTAAAAAGGATGACTTCTCCTTCATTTCTGAAGGATAACTTGTTGGGTATAGATTTATTGGCTGACAGTTTCTTTCTTTGATACTTTGAATATATTATCTCATTCTCTTCTGGTCTGTAAGATGTCCACTGCAAAATTTGCTGTTAATCTCAATGAGATACCTTCATATGTGATTTGATACATTTCTCTTACTGTTTTTAGAATTGTCTTTGTCTTTAACCTTTGAGAGTTTGGCTATAATGTGACTTGGACAGGACCTTTTTGGGTTTGATTTATCTGGGGATGTTTGAGTTTTCAGTATCTAGATATCTATATGTTTCCCAACATTTGGGGAGTTTTAACTTATTTCATTCAATAGGTTTTCTATGCCTTTTTTTTGTCATATCTTCTTCCAGAATTCTCAAAATGTAAATATTTGTTCACTTATTATTGTTTCGTGTATTACATAAGCTTTCTTTATTCTTTTAATTCTTTTTTTCTGTTCTGTCTTATTTCAAAGACACATTTCATGTTCAGATGTTCTTTATTCTGCTTGATCTAGTCTGTTTTGTTGAAGTTCTCACTTTTTTATTTAATTCATGTAATTCATAGTTACAATATTTCTGCTTGTTTTTTTTTAAGATGATATCTCTTTGTTGAATTTCCCATTAAGATCACAAATTGTTTTCTTGATATCTTTGAACTGGCTGCCTTACAAAGAGGTGGCCAACACACAGGGAATATTTTGGAAATATTTTGTAAAAGGTAAATGTATAGGTACATTTAGCAATAATTTCCCATCTTCTCTATGTATAGTGACTTTGGGGCAATTAATTTTATAATTAATTAAGTCTTTAGTAGTGTTATATTATACTAATATTAAAGACTTATTGGATAGCATTGCCTTTGATTCTAGGTGGGTACAATAATATAGCTTCTGTATGATTTCTTTGACAGTAACCAGTGTCAGTGGTGTGAATTCCTCAGTGGCTTAAGCTGTAGTTCATAATGAAGGCTGTGGCAAGCCTTTACTCTGAATGAGGATGCCAGGTGAGCCAGTCTTTGTGCCCTTGGGGGTGTAAACTGGTGCTGGTAGTGACAGGTGTGATTGGGCCAGTTAACAGCGTGCATGGGTCTTGTCAATGGCAGCAGTGGAGTGAGCAGGCTGGTCTTTGCAACCCTAGGCAGCTTGAGTTACATTGGTGGTGGCAGTGGGACACCTCTTGAGCCCTAAGATGATGTCTCTGGTAGTA
Source organism: Otolemur garnettii (assembly GCF_000181295.1). Taxonomy (NCBI): domain Eukaryota; kingdom Metazoa; phylum Chordata; class Mammalia; order Primates; family Galagidae; genus Otolemur; species Otolemur garnettii. The sequence continues at coordinate 13,561,038 of NW_003852401.1, read as the reverse complement.
AAGAACATTGGTAGTATCTGTAAGTTTCCCAGTGGCCTAAGCTATGGTTGTTTGTGGAGGCTATGGTATGACTTTGCTGGTAATGATACTGGGTGGGCTGATAATTGAGCACTTGAGAAGCAAGTGGTAGCCCTACTGCATGAGTGGTCCAGGTTTCCAGCAGTCCCTGGGCAGATGGGTCTTTAGTCCCATGGGCTGGTGTATATGGATGCCAGTAGTGGTAGACTCCAGGTGGATTCATCCTTGGGCCCCTGGATGACATGCACAGGATTCAGTTCCCAGGTACCTAGTATCCAAGAACTTAGGCATGCTGTAGCCCCATTACTAGAGGAGGAGGGGATCACTCTCAGCAGTGGTGGTCCCCAATGGGCAGTTCTCAGGCTTGGGGTAACATGTATTTCAACTCTCTATATCCTGGGTATTAATGTTGGACCACCTGTGTCCCAGAACACAGTGAGGCTTCAAGTACTAAGGACATAATTGCACTGTTGGGTCCAGCTGGTGTCATAACACTGCTTCCCTCTGAGTAAATGTGGGAAAATGTTGGCAGAGCCACAGGTAAGTGAAGATGTGGAGGTCACTGGGTCCAAGGGCATGATGCAGTCTGGTGGTGCTCTTTGTGGTTTCCTTGCTGAACCAGTGTTCTTCCTTGGCCCCCCTAGATGTGTGGTTATCTATTTGCCCAACTTGACCCTGACTATTTTGCAATAGAAGCTTAATAGATATACTCCTTATAGTTTCTGTGATACAAAAAGTGATACACAATTCATATTTTCAACTTAAAATAACAAAAATAGAGAAGCAATTATAGCGCAAAGGATCAAGAAACTCAATGTTAGTAATAAAAGATACTGCACATATACAAATTGTTTCATTCAAGCATAGCCTACCTCAGAGGAAAGGAGTATGGCTACAATTACTGGGAAAAAAAAAAAAAAAAAACATGTATTAGTAATTTCTAGGAAGAAACACAACCCCAGCGTCCTTCCTTATTAGGAAGGAGGAGTTTACCTTCAACTTAAATCTGGACCTTACTCTTCCTAACAAAAGGCACCAAAGACATGTCTCCATTCGTTGCTGTAACATGGTACAGGACTTTCCTTTGGCCAGAATATAAAGTCAGGAGACAAAGCATTTGTATTTGAGAAAGAAAAATTAATAGCAGTGCAGATAGAAAAAGAAGCCAGACATTTTTCAAAGTGACACAATTGAATAGTGATTTTAAAATCAAGAGTTTTCTATAGCCATGTGCAATTCTAAGTGCTTGAAATATAATAACCCATTTAGTCCTTTTAATGACCCTAGAAATAACCCTTTCTGCCCCCATTCCATACATTAAAAAACTGATGGGAAAAGTTAAGTAAGTTGCCCAAGTCACAGAGCCAGGATTTGGTTCTATATATTCTGTGCTCATAACCACATTGGACGGCTTGTCAGAAAAAAAAAATACCAGTTTAAATAAAATTTCAACAAAATATGAAAACCCAGTCAACATAAGCAAAAAACAGAAAGCAGGCATAGCCTTTTGAAGATCAGCAGATCCTAAACAAAGAAGATTTACCTGGATGAAAACAAACAAAACTATCTTCTTATCTTGTAGAAAAAAAATTTTAAAATAATCCTAGTTCATTGGTAAGAAGGTATAAGACAAATACAGAGGAGATTAGAAATAAATATCAGGACCTCATAGAATCATATTTTCAGTGTACTATTTAGGATTGTGTTTAAGTAAGCTTCATTCTGTGTCATTTATAATATGATCCCTCTCTCTCTCTCTCTGATTGCGCTCAGCATTTTAGAAAGTGGCTTTATTATTATTATTATTATTTTAAGGAAACTTCACCTTAGAAGGCTTCATTTTTCTTTTCTTTTCTTTTTTTTTTTTTTTTTTTTTTTTTTATCAGGGCTGGGTTTCACCCATCTATATGCCCACCTCTGGCATATAGATGGGGCCAGTGCCCTACCCTTTTGAGCCATAGGCACTGCCCTTAGAAAGTGACTTTAAAAGATCTCTGTATCATAATAGCTATAAGCTTAGCACAAACCAACAATTCATTATGGTTTTCTTTTTAAATTCAGAAGGGTAAATGGTATCAAAGACTAGGGCATAGTAATCATTTTATTCATTATAGTGATAGGTTTGATAATTAGACTGTAAAGAATTTAAAGGTGTCAAGAAAGAACTATTGAAATCATAAACAATGCTTAAACAGAACCTAAAGAGAAGCAAAAAGAATCAGACTTTCTAAACACAACAGAAGGCTACAGAGAAATAGTTTTCAAATGTGAGAGCAAACACAAACTTGTGACATTCAACTTTAAGATGAATTCCTGACTCCAGGTTTTGTAAGATACTGAAACAAACGAGCTTTGTATTTTTAATCTTTTAAAGAAAAGAATCCATCAGCTTGTAATAATTTTAATGCATTTTTTCTGTGAGCTGGGCCTTGATTAGATGGCATTTCAGAGTCCTGAAAATTCTGACCAGGATCGAGCCTAATGCCTACACGTACAGCCATGGCAAACACCAACCAGGATCGAGCCTAACTCCTCCACGTACAGCCATGGCAAACGCGGACCAGGATGGAGCCTGACTCCTCCACGTACAGCCATGGCAAATGCCGACCGGGATGG
>NW_003852401.1:13401322-13558277 GCF_000181295.1 Otolemur garnettii | reverse complement strand
AAACGCGGACCAGGATGGAGCCTGACTCCTCCACGTACAGCCATGGCAAATGCCGACCGGGATGGAGCCGAACTCCTCCACGTACAGCCATGGCATATGCTGGCAGGCACTTTGTACCCGCCACCACTTCATAGCTCCACGGGCCATTATTACAACCCCAAACAGCACAAGAGCAGAGTTTTTTCAGCTGTTGTCAGTGGCATGCAGTCCTGTATCCCATAAATGTAAACTAGCTTTAATTTGGACTTTTATTTAGAAAAGAAAAGGCTCTTAGGGGAAAGATTTCTAAGGACCTCCCTTCAATACTATATAGCAAAAACACACAACATGCCATATGAACCTCGCTTGGGAAATTTAAATAAGGAGCTTTAGAAACATAACGTGATTTGGCAAGAGCGTGATTTGAATGTGGTTGTGAGGTCCCACCAGCAACATATGCTTTTACTAAGCGGCACTGTTCCTTTCTTTCACAGACTGAGCTTTTAAACCGTTACTTTATATTTTCTACGATTATCATTCAGAACCAAAACCAAAGTAGTTAACTCTGAATAAAACTATCCTATTATGAAATTAGAGCTCATCCTGGGGAAGAGGAGGGGAAAAAATGCTTAAATGTGACCCCTTTTCTCCTCTTTCCACTCCCTCCAAATACACTCATAAAAACTAACACAGTGGTGGGGGGAGTAGGGGTGAAGTCTGCTTATGATTATGAATTGAACTTTGAACCATTCCTATTGTTCCTGCCAAGGATTTTTGAATGCTAATGTAAAAAGATATATATAAAGTCAAATCTGCTAAGGTATTTTAAAAGTCTACAGTAATGCACCCAGCTTTTTTCCTTGCTTCATTGTTAAAGATAATATGCCTTTCTAACAGAAATGCTTTCAAGATGTAACCATATTTTGAAATGAGTATCATAATACACCCTTTGCAAGCCTGGAATTTGGAAACAAAGAACTTGCTTTAATCTGTTTTTCTTCTTACCTGACGAGGAGGGTGACAGTGGTACAGGAGGAGGTTCAGACCTGTCCCCAGCCTCATTTGCTTTTCTTTCTCTTTCTTCATCGTGAGGGCCCTGACAACATTTCTTTCTGAAGCTACATAAATTAAACAGGACTAAGACTATCAGCTCTTGTACCAGCTCCAAAACAAGCCAAAACAAGAAAGGATCCTCTAGTTAGGTGATAGACAGACTTCCAGTGTTTCTGCTAAACCGGTAGAGCAAAAAAGTCCCCACGCTTTCTTCACTGAAATAACAAGCAGTGGTTGGCTCCTGACTGGCTTTCATGTTTTCCCCTTGTCTGTAGCTAAAGGAATACTTCAAAATATGTAAAAAGGAAAAATGATTTTAATCTTCATTGTTAATCCCTCCTTTCACAAATGCTTCCTGTCTTGGAGTATTGCCTCCCTTGAAGTCGTACCTAAGAACCTCAGCTTAACAAGCCCTGAAGTAGCCTGAGTTCACAGCAAACCAGGGAACTCTGTGGGTTGAAATGGTCTTTAAACATGGTTGAGTCAAAATTTCCCTGATAGGGTCTGGATCAGCAAAATAATTGGTGATTTTTTTAAATAGGTACACAAAGAGTGACAATCAAAGGAAAAGGGGTGTTGTGCTTCAATTTGCAAAGTAAATGATACATCCGTGCTACCATCTGATAAGGGGATATAATTAGTGAGACTCAGCCAGTGATCCGAAAGCCCCTAGGAAAAGACTCAACAAATAGAAAAGGCCCGATATATTTTAGTTGAATCTGGATCTCAGAGCTGACCTTGAAATCTAGGTTTCCAAGTAGACATTACTTAAGAAAAACTCCTATCAGTTTTCCTATGAGAGAGTTTTGTTAAGAATTGCAGCCTTCAGAGGAAGACTTAAGGATTTAGTTTACTCAGAGAGAGTATTAGTCACCCTACAAAACTTTCCATTGTCAACACCCTTCGGTCTTCCAGAAAGAAGAACACAGTCGTGAATTGTAAAGCCTACCAATATTCTCTAACAGTGTTTAACATTGCATTCGGGGAAATCTGATTTTAAACAGAATAAGCCCCTATTATTTCTAGCAAACATAGGAACTTACATATGGCTAATTTCTAAAATTATTGTGAGGTTTTTGCACTTTTATTCTCTATTCTACCTAACTAATGGTGGTATCTGGGTTCCAACAAAGACGTCCTCCCTGGGACGCCTATGGGCCCCTGTTCTTATTTGAGCCAGAATCAAAACCCTGACAATATTATTCCAATATCAAGGAATTTAGTAAAACCACTGCATTACCAGACAGTTATGTATGCAATAGTATCTAATTGGCTAACTCCAGGAACAATAGACAGACAATTGATATGGTTGTATTCTGATGAACTCACATTAAATATGGGTTTAATCAAGGAATATGATGAACCTAAAGTCATAACGTAAAAATAGACAAGAAAAATCAAAACTAATAGTTATGTACTCCCTCCTTTCCTCTCGTATCTGTACACATTAAAAACAAAACAAAAAAACCATGCAGTTTTTTACTAGTCTGAAATGGTGTAAGACAGAAAAGATTTTAGACATTTTGAATGTAATGAACAGAAATAATTGTTAAAATATATTAAGTAATTTCCATGTATCAGCAAAGCATTACCAAAACAACACTATAAAGTAAGTGTAGATGGTATTTGCCTTTAAACATAAGGACACCGAGGTTTAGAAAGGTTGGATGAAGCAAAGTTCTATAGCACATAAATGACAGCGCCATCTCTGAATCAAGGCTATCTTTATGCCTATTTAGACATAATGACGTAGAAAGTATATATGTATGAGAGAGGATGTGGGGTCACTTGTGCACATAAAGAGAGGGGAAGGGCTTTAGAGACTCTCTTTTGCCCCTCTTTGTTTCTTATTAATATTATCTACAAAACAGTACATCTTTGAGTGATTGGAACTCTGGACTTGCAAACTGTTCCCAACACTGCTTAATCAATCTTCAGCTTCTGTGTGTTACTGTGTTAGGACTTATGACAGCATTTTCTACAACACCTTCATGGCAGAATGTAATCAAGAAGAAAATCCTCTTTCTGAGAAAGTAAAGGAAATCATCACCAGTGGCAGACAGCAGAATTAAGTGGATAATGTGCTATCTTGGTGAGCCCTCCTTAGAATTCCCAAAGTACTTGCCATGAGTTTCACATTCCTCAAAGGGAGCAAGAACTGAGTTTTCTGTCCTTCCCACCATTTGCTCCATAGAAATTATGTTCAGTAGATTTTAGTTCACTAATCTAGCCCAACCATAATGAGAAAAAATTGGGTATGACAAAATAAAAATAGAATGTGTCAAAAGGCAAGTAAGAATCCGGTTTGAATGTCTGTCTTTCATTTCTACCTTCATAGAACATGATATGTTCAAAGCATTTTGGAGGATTAGATATTGTGGGGAATGTCCAATATAAATCATTTCTCATATATCACTACACCTAAAAGTGGTAAGGAAACAAAATAAAGAAAGTTAAAGAAGAATTAAGCAAAAAATTATATAAACATTGTTAAAATATTAGCATGATATATGTATTTATTGAGATCCTACTATGTCCAAGACATAGTATAGTACAGTAGACAATGAGTGGGTTTTGGAGCTAAGAACTAGATGAAAATCCTAGTGCTAATACCTAGTAGACACAATACCTAGTGTGTCTCATTGGGCATCTGAGTTCACTGCTGAATATCAATTCTAACCTCAAAAATGGGAAAGAACAATTTGAAGAACTGTCAGAATGGAACAAAATTTCCCTTTCCCTGAGTTAGGAAAGTTGTCACTAATATCCATTATCCTTTTCCTCTACAGTAACTGAGTTATAGTTGGAATGTAGCTATCCAGCTAAAAGCTACATTTCTCATCCCCCACCCCTTGCAGTGAGGTGTGGCATGTCATTGAATTTTTGCCAATGGAATGGAAATGGAAATGATGTGTGCTTCCTCCCTCTGAGCTTGATCCACAGAAACTTGCACACACACTCCACCACACTGTTTTGTTCTTTCTGCTTTTGGAATGGCAATGGCCAAATCAAGCTGAGGATGAAAAAGTTATAACTAGACTATGTCCCAGAAAGAAAGGGCCCCGGGATTAGGACTGTTCCTGAACTGTAACACATTCCTGAAACTATTAAAAGGCAAAAAAAAGCCTATATTCTTTAAGGTATCAAATTATTCACTGAGTCCATTTTTATAGTAGTTTAGCCTACCCTAACATATCTCAGAATATCAAAGATTACAAGTAGTATTATATAAAGCATAAGTCCTATCTTTAGGAACTTGCGATCAAACTCAAGATTTAAAATCACCCAGGAAATTTTACCCCAAGGCAGGAATGTGGACAAAGGTGAGCTAGTGATATGGAGCAGACAGTTCTATCTATTTAACAGATAATTTAATTTTCCTTTTGGCCACCAAGTCATTCTACATGTCCAAGTTCTCTTTGTATGTCACAAGAGAATATGACTATTTACCACCAATGGAATGTAGAAGTCAGGAATGTCAATTCCAAGTCTGGCTCCACAAATGCCCAATGAAGTTCTCATACTGCCACCTTTTGCTGACTGATTTCAGAGTCTATCAGAGGCCTCTGAGTTGGTCTAGGGGATGCCATGGAGGAAAAATCCTAGTTCCTCAATGAGAAGTATACCTAACATAGCCATCTGTCTGGGAATATTGGTGCTAGAACTTGTCTAAAGCAGAAATGATATTTATGATATGATAAACCACTGAGATTAGAGGTTGCCTGTTACTGACTAATACAATGATAGAGAGAAATGATCACAAAGAGAAGAAAATTATTTATGGGAATGATTGATCAGAGTTGGTTTCTTCAGGAGTTAGTATTTGAGTTCACTTAGCTAAGTAGAAGTAAGGGAGGAGGACAGATGGTGAATGTAGTTACTGGTTTCATATTTCATTGTGGTAATTACTTCAATTTATCCAGAACAAAAGTTTACTGGGAAAAGTATTTTCTATTCTTTTCAAATCAATCTTATATAAAATCCTTATATTTAAACAAATTCTAGTGGAATTGCCCTTAATAAGTTAAGAACATGGCTGTACTAGTTCAGCCTTTTTGGGCACTTTCTTACTAAACACATGCCCCTGGACCACACTCAAGTGCTGAGAATTGAGCCCCCTCCATATCAGAATATACTCAGATATAATCTGATAGGTTTGCTTGAGCTCTTCACAGGGGACCCCACATGCAATACAATATAAAGGGTACAGCAGCAAACTCTGAGGTTAGATAGGAAACCAATCCAGTTACCCAGGATAAACAAACCCTTAAACAACCTATGAACAGAAGTAAAATGTCTAGGTTACCCAATCTATCCTTTTCTCCAGTATATAATTTACCTTTTAGAGCTAAAGTTCTGCATGAATCTTTCCTATGAGAATGATTATTTCAATGAAATTAAAAGTGTTTCAAAGCCAGTGTGCAGATAATTCAGGGGAAAATGAGGGTATAGAAAACACCACAAACCTGTCTCCTCACCTAGACAACAATTACACTGGCAGAATCTGTCCAACATAACTATTTTGAAAGTCTGGAGTCTCAGTACCATTGGGAGACAGCTTGGGTACTAAATTGTTTGCTGATTAATCCTGCTCCCAGCACAGGCGCTAAACATCTCCTGTCCCCAGTTCTGTCACAAGCAGCTGTGCAGATGATCCTGTAGCAACCTATACACAGCTTGAGGAAGCTGTGGTGGGTAAAAAAGACCTTGTCCACCAAATATTGAGATTTGTATGTTGGTTGCTCATTGCTACTTTTGATCACAGGTGCACAATAAGGGATAATGGAGGCCACTGCTGTTTTACCGTCCTCTGTTGTTGCAAACCCCCACCCCTTCAGCTGAAATGACTCCAAGGAATTTAAAGGCCAAGTGACCTTCTTTTTTCTCTTGTTTTATTTTTCTATTTCCCCTATGAAAGCCATATATGGAAGACAAGGACATTTAAATGCCACTTCATATAAGGGGAAAATTAGAAAGTGATCATGTATAGCCAGGAGAAAACAAACTGTAAGAAAAGACCTGAGAAAACCTTAAGTTTACTCTTTAGACAGATGTTTGACACAGAGACAGCCTACATCAAAATAAAACCAATAAAAAGCAATTAAAGTAAATCAAAACCAGGGTTTGATTAAAGGGAGAATCTGTTTTAAAGATTTACCACATTATTAGAGTCAAATGTCCAGTTTTCAACAACAACAACAAATCACAAGCACACAAATAGGAAAAATATGACCCACTAAAGAAAAAAAATCAATCAATAGAAATTTCCCCTTAAAAAGACATGATGGAAAATCTACTAGATTAAAAATAACTAAAGGACTGGAGGAAGATGCAAAGAAAGTCAAGGAAATGATGTATCCACAAAGTAAAATATCAATAAAGAGAAAAATCTAAAAAAAAATCTAATGCTGAAAAGTACAATAACAGAAATGAAAAATTTGTTAGAGGGTGTCAGAGGAAGATTTGAGCAGGCAGAAGAAAGAATCCATAATTGAAGATAAGCCTACAGGAATTATCAAGTCTGAGGAACAGAAAGGAAAAGATTGAAGAAAAGTGAAGATCCTAAGGTACCTGCAAGTAGACTAAGATTTGCATTGTGGGGGTCTCAGAAAAAGACTCTGTGGGAGAGAAAAAGAAGAGAGAAAATTCAGAGAAATAATGACTGAAAATGTGCTATATTTAATCAAACATATGAACATAAACATCTAGGTATTTCAACAATCTCCAATTAAGATGAATGCAAAGAGACATAGTTTCATCAAACATTTAAAAAAACAACGACAAAGAGCATCTTGAAGCAACAAGAGACAAATGATCATCTGTAAAGGATCTTCAATAAATTTATCATCAAATTTTTCATTTGAAAGTGGAGGCCAGAAAGCAGTATATTTAATAGGTCCTAAAAGAAAACACTGTCAACCAAAATTCCTATATCCAGAAATACTATACTTCAAAAGTTGCAAGAGAAATTAAGACATTTCTAAATAAAGTTGAGGGAGTCCATTACTATTAGACATATACTACAGAAAAATATTCAAGTAAGTCCAACAGGGTGAAATCAAAGGACCCAAGGCAGTAATTTAAAGCCATAGGAAGAACTAAGATCTCAAAAAAAGGTTAAATACATGAGCAATTATAAAAACTAATATTATTTGTAACAAAGGTTGGTAACTCCACTTTCTTTTCTATGTGACCTAAGAATGAATACATTTAAAAAATTATTAGTCTAAGAAATAATATTATTGTTATAATATTGTAACAATATATTGAAATAATATTATTATAATATTATAACCAGCACCTGTGCTGGGAGCTGGTTATATTGAAATAATATTATTGTAACTTTGGCTTGTAACTCCACATTTGTTTAGTAGATAATTTAAGAGAAAAATGCATTTAAAAGAATTATTTGTATATATTTTGAGGGACACGATGTATGAAGATATAATTTTATAACATCAGCAACTGAAACACACTAGATAGAGATATTCAAGTATCATAGTTTTTATGTAATTATGGTTAGACAGGTATAAATTTAAGTTAAAATGCTATAACTTTAGGAAACTAAATGTACTCCACAGAGTAAACACAAAGATAATACCAACAGAATATACACAAAAGGAATGAAAAAGAAACTTAAATATTTCACTATAAAATATCAACTAAACACAAAAGATAGTTATATAGAAATTAAAGGATAGGAGAGCAATAAGGTATATAGAAAACACTTAGCAAAAGGTCAGAAGTCCTTCTTTATCAGAAATTAATTTAGGCAGCACCCATAGCTCAGTTGGTATGGTGCCAGCCACATACACGGAGGCTGGAGGGTTTGAACCTGGTCTGGGTCTGTTAAACAACAATGACAACTGCAACAAAAAATAGCTGGACATTATGGTGGGTGCCTGTAGTCCCAGGTACTTAGGAGGCTGAGGCAAGAGAATCACTTAAGCAAAGAGTCTGAGGTTGCTGTGAGCTGTGACACCATGGCACTCTACCCAGGGCAACAGACAGCTTGAGACTCTGTCTCAAAAAATAAAACATAAATTTAAAAAATAGGAAAAAAGAAATTAATTTAAATGTAAATGGTTAAACCCTCCAATCAAAAGACAGATTGGCAGAATGAATAAAAACATGAGATTCAACTATATGTGATCTGCAAGAAACTCACTTTAGATTTAAAAAATAGAATTAAAAATGAAAGCACTGAAAAATATATCCCTTGGGAAAATTAACTGAGATAGCGATAGTGCCTTTGCTCAAATTACAGAAAATAGACTTTAAATGAAAAAAGCTTACAAGAGACAAAGAAGGACATTACATAAAATAAAAACTTCAATACAGCAAGAAGATATAATAATTATAACATTTAAGCACCTAGTAATAGAGCATCAAAATACATAAAGCAAAAACTGACAGCACTCCAGGAAAAGAATAACTCTGCCATAGTTGTGTGATATTTTGATACCCTGTTCTTAATAATGGATATAACAATCACACAGAGATAAGAAACAGAGTATTTATTAAAATAAATGCAATCAACCAACAAGATTAAACATCGTATGCATAACATTCTACTCAATAGCAGCATGCACTTTTTTTCAAGTGCCTATGATACATCTAGAATAGAGCATATGATAGACCAGAAATTAAATCTTAACAGATTCAAAAAGATATATATCATACAAAGTATCTTCCCTGCCCATAACAATGCAAAGTTAGAAATCAATAACAGAAAGAAAACTGGAAATTTCACAAATTTATAGAAATTAAACAATATACTATTAGGTTAATCAATGGATCCAAGAAGAAAAATCATAGGAGAAGTTATAAAATTCTTAGAGACAAATGAAATTGAAAACGAAACATACCAAAACTAATGAGATACAGCAAAATCAATGTTAAGAAGGACATTTATAGTTACAAATGCTTATATTAAAAGACAAAAAAAGATCTTCAATCAACATCCTAACTGACAACTTAAGTAACTATAAAAATAACTTAAGAAATAATGAAATAAATGAAAAGAGAATTGAGAAAAATCAATGAAACTAAAAGTTCCTTCCTTGAAAAAATAAATCAATAAAATTGATAAACCCTTAGCCAAATGGACTATGAAGAGAGAGAGATTCAAATCCCTAAGGTCAGGAAAATATACTACTATTGATTATATAGAAATAAAAAGGACTGTAAGAGTATTATGAATCGTATGCCTATAAATTGAATAATTTAGGTAAAATGGACAATTACCTAGAAATACATAACCTACCAAAACTAAATCACAAGAAATGGAAAATCTGAATAAACAAGTAACTATAAGTAGTAAGGATATTAAATTAGTAACCAAAAATTTTTCAACAAAGAAAACCCTGGACCTGATAGTTTTACTAGTAAGTTCTGTCAAATATCTAAAGAACACCAATCATTGTCAAAATTTTCCAAAAATGTGAGGAGAAAAAACACCTTTGGACTCATTCTACGAGGCCAGCATTACCCCAATACCAAGCCAAAAAAAGACACCATAAGAAAGAAACCTACAGAATAATATTCTTTATAAATATTGACAGAAAAATCTTTAGCAAAATACTTATAAACCAAACATACCATGATCAAGTGGGATTTGTGCCTAGAATGCAAGGATGGTTCAACATATAAAAACCAATCAATGTAATCCAGTATATTAACAGAATGAAGGGGGAAAGGAACATGATTAGATGCAGAAAAAGCATTTGTCACAATCCAACACCCTTTTATAATTTAAAAGAAGAAACAACACTCAACGAGCAAGGAATAGAAACTACTTCAAAATAATAAAAATGATATATGGATTAACTCAGAAGGAATATGATACTCAATGGCGAATAACTATTTTCACTAAGATCAGGAACAAGGCAAAGATGCTCACTTTTGCCTTTTCTAGTCAATATAGAACTATAAATTTTAGTCATTGCTATTAGATAAAATATAAAAGGCATCCAAGTTAGAAAGGAAAAATAAAATTATCTAATTGCAGATGATACTATCTTATATGTACAAAACCCTAAAGATTTTACCAAAAACCCACAAGATCTAAACAAACTAGCAAAATTTCAGGATACAAAGTCAATGCTCAAAAATCAGTTGCATTCCTGTACACTAAGACTCTGAAAGAAAAATTATGAAACAAATTCCATTAAAATAGCACAAAAACCCACCAAAAAATACTTAGGAATTTACCCAGTAGATGAAAGACTTGTACAATTAAAATGACAAAACATTATTGAAAGAAATTAAAGAAAACATAAATAATGGAACCACAGCCTGTACTCAGGAGTTGGAAGATATTGTTAGTATTAATATTATCCAAAACAATCTAGAGATTCAGTGCAATTCCTATTAATATTCCAAAGATGTTTGGGGCAAAAATGAAAAAAGAACTAATTCTAAAATTCGTATGGAATCTCAAAGGAACCCAAATAGAATAGTATTGAAAAAGCACAAAAAAACTGAAAGACTCACACTTCACACTTCATGATATTAAAACTACAGATCTATAGTAATCAAAACAGTGCAACACTGGCATAAAGATAGGCACATTGACTGATGGAGTAGAATATATAGAATTAATATAAATAACAAATATATTTTTGACAAGAGTATCAAGACCATTTAATGGGGAAAATAGTCTTTTTGAGAACTTCTGAAAAAAACTATTCCCCTGCCAAAATATAAAACTGTACCTTTACCTATTATATATAAAAATTAATTCAAATTGGCTCAAAAGCACAAAATGTAAGACCTAAAATTATACAACTTTTAGAAGAAAACATAGAGCAAAATCTTCATAACATTACATTTGGCAATCATTTACTGGATATGACATCAATAGCACAGGAAACCAAAGAAAAATTAGACAAACTTTATAAAATAATTTAAAATATGTAAATCAAAAGATAATATCAGCAGAGTAAAATGGCAACCCACAGAATGAATGAAAATGTTTGGAAATCATTTATCTGATAATGGATTTATGACTACATAGAGAACTCCTAAAACTCAGCAAAGAAACAACCTGATTCAAAATTGGCAAAGAACTTGAATAGACATTTATTCAGAGAAAATATACAAGTGGTCAATAGCATCTAAAATGATGCTTTCAAACCCTTTTATGTACCCTGATTCACAGGCCACTTCTGCCTAATTCCAGTCATGTGATGACTTATTGTGTAATAGGTGACAGAGTTTACATTTTGCTTTTATCATTATATGTGATTCAAAAGTAAGCACAAGTCTGTAATAATTGATATTTAATGCAACTAATTCACTTTTCCCCAATGAGTCTACAAATTCCTTAAGGCAGGTTAGTCCTCTAAATCTTAGTCACTTCTCCAAGTCCACCACCTACCCCCTTGTCCATTGACTGAATTATCTGGGTAAAAAATAAATAAATAAAATGATGTTCAATATCACTACTCATTAGGGAACTGCAAATCCAAACTACTGCCTTACCCACCTTAGGTAGTTAAAGATAAAAATTTAGTGTTTCAGAAAGAAATCTGTTCCTTGAGATTCACTTACAGGAACCTGTTTATTGCCTAATGCCATACAAATAAATTATATTCATTTTCATATTAACAATAACAATTACCATTTATTTGTTGCATACTATTCATGAAGTTAGAACCTCTAAGCCTTACAGCAACCCCACAATTAAGCATTAATGTCCCTAATTTATGGGTGGAGCAATTGAGACAGCACTACCCAACTGCTAAGCAGTGAAACTGGTATTCAAACTGAGCTGTTTCTCATTCCAAAGATAATCCACCTCCCATTGAACTTCAGTTGCCATATTTCTTTTTATTCATGTAGAAATATGTTTTACAGGTGCTCATAAGGCTCATTTTCAAAACACATAGCCATATTTTCTGTAAGACAAATCTGAAATGGACCTGTGCTATATCTGTGAAAATGGTTTAAATGAAATACAGGTTCCATCTGTTAATGCCAGAGTGATGAACAGCCTAAATATGAAAGCTAAAAATTACGAAAATTATTTCTATCATCATTCATCAATGTACTATTGTTATAAGTCACCCTATCCCACCTTTACCAGCTTTTAATGTTCTGAAGTTTCTGAATAGTGGATTATATATTTAAAGGAAAAGTAATTTGGTATGTCTCCAGGAAAGACTACAAAGTCATTGACTCGAAAAGATCCTTGTGTTGACATCAGTTTTTTATCTCATCAATCCATAAGACATGGTTAGTTTCTTATTGTTTCAACATTTCCTTCTCACCAAAATTTAGTTTGTTTCCCCTAGAAACTTTTGTTGCAACTCCATATTACATTTAATTCATTCAATCCTTCCAATCCAATCTAGAATTTAACATTTCTTTTTTTTTTTTATTGAATGGTAACTATGTATATTAATGCACTTCTGGGGTACACTGTGGGGTTTTCACACACAGAATTTAACATTTCAAACATATATGAGTTGATGGAATAATCTAGTAGCTTCCCAGATTTGAAATTTAAATCTGAGAAATTAAGCTGGAGTGTCATTGGCAGGTATACTTTGAATGTCGATGGAATTAGAGACCTCTTTTTTCCATGCCCTCAAAGGTTTATAAATTCAGAAGTGACATTTTAAAGTTGTTGGGTTCCTTAAGTATCTGATGAAAACTTTTAATTCCTTTCCCGGAAAAAAAAAAAAGTGCATGCACCCAAATTTGGGGGAATACTTTAGTAATATCATAGCACCACAAAAGTTTCTAATCCTAGGTAAAGATCTCTTGCTTTAAAAGGAAAAAATAGGACAAAATAAGTTGTTCTCATCCTCCATTTACGCTGACATAAACTCACAGACTTTTAATTTTTAAGGAGTGCCCTATAAATGAAATTTCATGAGAATGATTCTATCATTAGCTACCACATGGGCACACTGAGGACCTGGATATATATCCTTCTATGCTAGAAGCACTACAGACCAATTTTAGGGTCAGAATCTTTACTCCTTGGGAGATTACCTGGCACATCTAGAGGAATAGTCATTCATTCATTTCTAAGCACCTCATGCCTCTTATATTGAGGATTCAAAAGTGAATAAGACAGCCCCTAAATAAACTATGCTGCCATATTTTGTCCACCTTACTGCCCTTTCCTACAACTTTCAAATAAAGAAATGTATCAAATTTATGTCAAATGAAAAAAGGCAATCTTGGAGGTAAAAAAAGAATCTCATGTGGATAAATGCAAGGAAGATTTTTCACTTCATTCACTAAGACCATGTGCCTAGCAAGTTTTCATAAAGAGAGCTGACAAAATTGATGACCTGGGCCTTGGGCATGAGAAGCATATATGGAACACAGGAAAGATAATAGCTCCTATAAGCCTTGGTGAACAAGAGACAATTAATGTGACTTCTCACACTTAGATACAGATCTGATTGTGTGGGGGTAGCTCATTCTTCTTCAATAACACCAGAAGCAACCGTTCTATAAATTAGGGGACACATTGTATGGATGGCACTGTGCAGAGCACTTCATATGAATCATCTCATTCATTGTTTATAACAACACTGAGTAGTAGATGTGATTTCTTTTTTAGTTTTTCTGAATTTACAGAGAGAAATTTTCTTAGAGAACATAAAAAGGTTTGCTAAGGCACTAAAGATACAAGCGTTAGAATAGGGGTTCAAAGACAAAGTAGACTGATCCAAAGTCAGGGTAGAATAATATTTTTCTACCCTTACTTAGCACATCCCAAAGAGAATGCAACATCAAACAGATAATTTTTTTAAAAATTAGGAATTGAGCATAGAGGATGAAAATATAGACATAAGAGAGTTACCTAAACAGTACATGCATTTATTTGTGCATGCTAACCCCCAAAGAGGGAAGATCATCGTGATCTAAACATAAGTGCCACAGACATCTAGCAATATCTGCAGATTAGTAGAGCCAATGAAAGTCTGAAGAGAAAGAGAGATGCTACTCACACACACTCTCTCAACATACACACACTCACTTCAAAAGTGTCACAGATTCATTCAGGGCTATGCCTTCTAAAAAGTAAAATCTGTGGCCAGCCTAATAATCCATGAGAAAGGTCCTTTTGAAGCTCTCTTGAAATTCTTGGTCAACCATCAAGATTCAAAGTCATTTTATCAAACTATGCAGAGATACCATCACTATCTCCATCTGAAAGATACAACTTATAAATGAAATTATTCTTCACATGCATTCTAGAACATGAATACAAATAAGCACATACACAGCTTCCCTTCACCATTAAACACAAGCCAATCCTTCCGGCATATTCTTTAGAAAAATAAGATTGCTGTGTAATATTTAAAAATAGGTAACAAAGCCCCCTATTAGGATGTGATCCAGAAACATCAGAATTTTGGAGAATAATATTCACAACTAGATTTGGGCCATTTTGCTAAAAAATACAAATTTTTATATGTCTTCAAAATACTTGTTGATATTAGGTTTAACTCATCAAATATGCTGAAAACTGTCTTTAACATACTCTATCCTTCCTTACTCCAACTCCAATCTCTGGCCTCTCTAAGCTCCTGAGAATGGGCTTAATTCCGTACATGCTATTCTAACTTTATAACATATTCCTTATTTTCATAGGCTAGAAATGATGTCATAAATTACTGATTGTACCTCTTTAAAATCTCTCCCCCTTCTCTGTACCACTGAGCATATCAGATTGCTGTGGAAACTAAGGAACTACAGAGAAGTTAGGGGAAACATTCATTTGAATGCCAGAGTCAAAACAAAGCTACTAATTCCTGGTAAACTCCTCAAGGATGACAATGACAATGCAATTATTACTCAGAGAATTATTTATGAAAAAGCAAGTCACAAAAATTCAAATGGTAGCCTTAAGTTGTCCCTGTGGAAATGGAGTGGCCTCTCTTACATGTCACATTCCTCATTTGTCAGAGAGTTGGCAGAAGCTTCCAGTCAAAGACCTTGTGTTTTGTTTTTTTTTGTTGTTGTTGTTTTGGTGTTGCTTTTTTTTTGATATTTCCCAAATAAAGTACAATCAGCAAAACTTAATAAACATTCTTTGTCAATGTCTTTCCTCAGTCCTAAGAGTAAAGCTATAAGCTTCTCAACTCCCGTAAGCACTATTAAAGCCACATGTACCAAGTTGGAAAGTAACTCTTTGTTTGGATATAATAAGCAAGTTATTGCACATTATATAATGATCAAAATGCTTATTGAATTCTACATAGGGAATAACAAGTAATATAGTAATACCAATTACATAGCTCTTAACTTTCAGTAATTATGTCATTTGTAATCAATTGCCTTTTCATTAGTCATATTCTATAGCTGGTTTCTATTACATAATTGTTTATCTTCAATAAATATGTTTTAATAAGCACTTGTATTCATACTCCATTAAATAACAGTCTTAATTAATCTATGTTGAATACTCTTTTGGGAACTTATATTCAAAGCGCTGCCAAACATTCTGTAAGCATGATTCATGTCAAGATGAATAACAAAAGGTGTACAATGTACTAAAAAATACAATTTGCAATGACTCCATTTTACAGGAAAGTTGTAAAGTAGCTAGTTTTCATTTTTATATCTTATGATAGTTCAGAGAAAGAGTACACATTTCTTAAGACTTTACAGCAACGTCCCCAAAGGGGCCCTACATGCTACTGAGCAGGGATGTATCTCTAATACAAGAGCCATTTTGCTTGTTAGTTTTGTTTTTTTCTACAACTAAACTAAACAAAGCCACTTAGTGCAAAAAGAAAATGACTTTTACTATATGATAGTTTTGAACAACATCATTTTAATAGTTAAAATATCACATTTCACTTAACAGAGAAATGTTAACGAAAGGCAAAAGTACATGGTTCAATTTTTATTTCACAGAAGTATTAGACTGAATTATCAGACAGGCAAAATAGACTAATCCAAAAAGTAGTTTTTCTGGTAACTAGACTGATGTTTCTCAGTCAATCCTCAAAAATAAAATACTAGTTAAAAAAGAGAAAAAGGTGCTTTTATTAAATAAAAAAAACTCTGAGAACATAGTATCTAATTTTTTTCAAATAATCAACCCCCCACTTTTTGCTGCACTCTGAAGAAATTTGGGACATTATGAGATGAGGAATGTTCTAGAATTACTGAGCCAAAAAAGAAATGTCAGAGCTATTCCTATGGGGAACATATTTTAAATTCATTTCATGCACATCATACATACATTGACTTAGACCAATTACATGCAGTTGGAAGAGAAAAACTAGTTTATAGAAAACTTTGAAAGAATGCGTATAAATGACCGGGGTAGAGAAATATGCACTGAGGTGTGAAAACAGGTCATGTCCTTGGTCAACAGAGGTCTGAGCAGAGTAGAAGTTCTTGGGCCGATCTTTCAATTTATAAAACATCATTTTTAATATATGACATTTCTAAAGTCCCTTCATGAACAAGACTATTGCCTCTCATTATATATTTTTAAAGTCTTTAAAACCATTAAATAACTTCCAGTGATTTTTGTGAGGTCAGGTTAAGGTTAGAATAGCAAGAGGACCACCCACATAGCCAAACTGGCATATCTCTTTTCAATTTTCATTGTCAAAAGGACAAAGGAACTGTTTTAATGAAGTGTTTTTCAGTTGTCTTTTGTTTCATATTTTACACAGGAAAAAGGAAAATGTTTCTTCAGTTCAGGGCATCTGAATCATATTTCCAAGGGGACAGGCATTTTCAGGACAGTAAGTACTAAATTATAAATAGATTTCAATAAATTAAACTGTAGTCTAGCTTTTTTTTCCCCCTTCCTTAGAAACACTCAGCCTTCAGAAGACTTAATTGTTCTTCAAGATAAAATGACAGTTACTTCTAAAGTATATAAGGCAATTGGACATATGTCAGTTACAAAACAGTGACGAGATAATGTGGCACAACACACTTCAGCAAGAAACTCCACTGAACCAATGAATGCAAATATATTCCAGTTTTCTGCCTTGTGTCAACTAATCCAACTTGCAAAACTGGGTAAGCTCTCTGTTAGTGGTTTGAAGACCATAACAATGTTTGTTATATTTCAATGCCATCACATCATGTAGAGTGAACAGAACAAATAAGGTCCTTATCCCAATAATCAAAGCCCAGAAAATAAACTGAAACCTCAATAGTCTAGACATTTTGGTTGAACATTTTTAGGCTCTGTATTTGTTAAATATTTCCTTTTCTACCTACTTTTCATCAGAAAAGCCGAGAGTTCCACAGAAAGAAGCAAAATGAATACAACAGTTTGTACTTTCCTCATTAAACGGAACTGAATGAATGTTGTTAGGTTATATTTACAAAGAACAGTAAACTCTGATTTGCCCATCTTTCCCAATTACAGAAGAAACTGATTTGATGAGAGAATTTTCTTGTGGAACACAACTACAAGAGGGACTCTGCCTCAAAAATTATGATCTAATTGTTTGTTGCCTCAGAGTAACCTGAAATTAAACAAACAAACAAATAAAAAACTAACAGGGCCTTGTGGCCCAGTCCTGTAGTCCTAGCTATCTAGAAGGCTGAGGCAGGAGGATGGCTTGAGCCTGAGAGTTTGAGGCTGCAGTGAGGTATGATTGTTCCACCACACTCCTGCCTGGGCAACAGAGTGAGGCCTGTCTCTAAAAATTTTCTTCTGAGCAAAGTATCACAAGAATGGGAAAAAAGTATCCAATGTACACACCGCTATTATGAAATTAATTTATACCTTTTATATGAAAGCTATAACCTAATAGCCTAAGAATACGGGGAGGGGGGAGAGAAAGGGGAGGGGTAAGTGGGTGGAGGGAGGGGGATTGGAGGGATCACTTCTGTGGTTTATCTTACAAGGGTACACGTGAACCTTTCTAAGAATAGAATATGAACGTGTTGGCACAATAACTAGGTAAATTACATGAAGGCTATGTTAACCAGTTTGATGAAATGTTTCAAATTGTATGTGAAAACACCACACTGTACCCCAGAAATGCATTGATGTACATAGTTACCATTTAATAAAAAAAAAAAAAGAAAGAAAACTCATTTTCCTCTGGCCCAAAATTAAGCCTTGCAAACATTTTGGAATTCATACTCCCAGTCTTGTGTACAAGTATGTGTGCCCATAAATAATTATTTATATTTAAAAAATGGAATTTTGTTGCACAAAAAAAAAAAGAAAGAAAAGTTTTCTTAAGAGTGGTTTCTCATATAATCCTGCCCAAGGAAGGAGCATTTGGAAAAAAGAAATAGGAAAAAAGAAGACAGTAATTAAGACAAAGAATTAAATTGCTTATCTAAATGTTTTAGGAATCAAAGGGGGAAATATTTTTGGAGTAGGGTTTTTCTCTCCTTTTTCCAATCCTCTTAAAACATACTATGCAAATAGTGGCCCACCCATAAAGTTGGCTATGATTAGATGGCTCTAGATGCAAATAACAACAACAAAAAAAAATTTATTCTACAACCCAACCAATTTTACTGTGTTATCATTTCTGAATATATTTCCAACCAGTTTTCCCAGCTCTGCTATCATTTCCCTTTCATGCCTATAATTCGACCTAATAAGAGAAGAATCCATTTGAAAATACTGTTAGGGCCCAGGCTCGGTGGCTCATGCCTGTAATCCTAGCACTCTGGGAGGCCAAAGCAAATGGATTGCTTGGGCTCAGGAGTTAGAGATCAGACTGACCAAGATTGAAACCCCATCTCTATTAAAAAAAAAAAAAAAAAAGCTATTCAGGATACTGAGGCAAGAGGATAACTTGAGCCCAAGCGTTAGAGGTTGCTGTGAGCTATGATGCCACCACACTTTACCAAAAGGCACAAAGTGAAACAGAAAGAGAGAGAGAGAGAGAAGAAAGAAAGAAAGGAAGGGAAGGGGAAGGGGAAGGGGAAGGGGAAGGAAAGGGAAAGGGAAGGGAAGGGGAAGGAAAGGAAAGGAAAGGGAAAGGGAAGGGAAGGGGAAGGAAAGGAAAGGGAAAGGGAAAGGGGAAAGGGGAAAGGGGAAGGAAAGGAAAAGGAAAGGAAAAGGAAAGGCTTTTATATACAAGCTAAGCTGCTCATTTAGGAAGAAGAGTGGAAGAATGAAGTAGCGGCATACAAAAATCAAAAGGTAGACAATCTTTAATCCTAATATTATTAAGAAACACAAAATAGAAGACATATAGGGACTGCAGTGAGATATGATTGTTTCACCACACTAATATTTGTCATGGACATTTCAGGAAGACTCCATTCCCTGTATGTTGGGTATAACTTGTAGGTATAAACTACTCCTGGGCATCAGTGGCCTTTCTTAACAGGGTGGTTAGAACAAGGAAGCTTGTTTTATTCATTTTCTTCCCTCTTAGACTAGAAACTTAATGGCTGTTCAATGAATGGATGGACAAAAGAGTGAATAGGATGGCAAATAACACGAAAGAAGATGGAAGGAAAGTTAGAAGAAAGAGGAGAAAAAGAAAAGCACATAATTCCATTATTCCAACCTAGACCAAGACAACGTCCCATAAGTCTTTTTGACACCTGGTCATAATGCAGAGTTTTTACAGACAGATCAGCACCGTGTCCCTCTTTTTCTTCTCCTCTTGCCCTCCCCATCTTCTCAAAGTAGGGAAGTTAAGTGCTGCACAGATCACTGGGCAAAAGGCCAGCTGTTCTCTGGGGAAAGCCAAACCTGATTCTCATTTTAAATGGACACTGATTTTATGGCCAGAGGTTACTGTAATCAGAGAATACACACTGAACTTGAACTCTCCCAGACATGTCCAGATCTTTACACCATAGAATGTAGATCTTTTCAACCTGAAATTTTCAAGCTGATATAATTATTTGAGTTCTACTGTCAAAACATGAAGATTATACCACGGACCTCGTCTGCCATGTCTTCTGACTTTCCTGAACTAGACTATAATCTCATCCACGTCTGAATCAAGTAGCATGTTATCTATGTTCTCTTACAGCTTTGCCACTTTCTATTGGTATTATTATTTATGTCTAATCTCCTCAAATGGAGAGAAGCTTCTTGAGGACAATATACCCTGAAAATGGACAGAGTGCCTTACTTCTTGGCCATAGAAAACCCTCACAATTTTTGATTGTTTGTATCTGAGTAAATCAATTCTTACTGTAGTTCAGTTAAACTATTGGTCAAAAGAACACCCACCAATAGCTTACATTCCAAAACGTTCAACGTTAACCTCTCCTTGAGGGCTCCTTTTATGCTGTGCCCGTGCTAAGCACATTATTTGTGTTTTTCCTTCCCTGGGACTTTCTCAGCCGGACATTCTCTCCCCCTTTACAATTAGGATGCTGAGACTTAGGGAATGAGGAAGTCTTCTTGAATAAGCAACTCATCCAAGCTCAACCAGTTAGAGAATTGGCAAAATCGATTTTAAATTCAGACCACTTGATTCCAAATTCCACACTCACAGCCATTGTATAATCCTGCCTCCAGGTCGGCAGAGTAAGAACTTCCAGGTTCTTATTCCAAGAATCATTTCTTAGAAAGAATCCAAGCATTGCTTATATGCAAGCCAGCCAATGGCTATGGTCTCAGAAAGATAATTCCTCACAAAAAGAAACAAGCACTGTAGAGGCTTGAAATGCCACCTCTCACTGGAAGAGAGAGGACCTTGAAGGGAGGGTGACAGTAAGTCAGGCTTAAACCCAGGATGACCTGGAAGCCCAGACAGACCATAAGTTTCTGTGACATCTGAAAGCCCATTGTGCTGGCAGCGTGTCATCTGGGAAGCTGAGCTTTTGTTTTTGAACAGGAAAAGGACTTCAAAAGCTCCGGCTCCTACTGGAATAGATTTTTTCATAACTCAATTTACCCAGATTTATTTTTCATGTGCTGTGTACTACTTTTTCAGGGAGATTATTTTTCAACATTCCCTTATAAGTAATTTTCTTAAAGTAAAAAATACAATTAAGTATTCAAGGCCTTGAGCTATTGCATAAAAAGAATTCATGCTTAGGAGATGGTAGCCTACATCTAGGTTCACAGTTAACATTGAGACACCACAGGTATGAATGTTACTCAATCTTTCGTGCTCTAACGTGTCTTCTTGCTTAATTGGAGCAATAAGTCCTAGGAGGCACTGGAGATTTTTTCCAGATTTACATCACCCTTCATTCTTAAAGCAAGATACTTACAGAGAAATCCTCAAAACAACAATGAGATATTCATTCATGTACACCGACTTATCTCCAGGTGTTACTTGGGAAATTTGCAGCCCTGGGAATCGTCTTTGTCCTGAAAAATACCTGTGGGTTCTGTTACTTTCTTGTCTTTCATGCAAAGCTTTAGATGAATGAAATAACTGAGAGGCAGTAATGGTAGTGAAGTTTTGAGGTCCAGATTTGTTAGGGCACAGTGGCACGTGGCCTTTTTTCCCTGCCTTTGCTGTCACTCCCTGGAAACAGGTAGATCCTCTGGCCATTTCAGTGTCAAAAAAAATTTTTTTAAGTCTTTTATGGACTCAGACCAGATTCAGAAGGAGTACCTCTTGGGCATTTGAGAAGAGAGGGGTTTTGTTATTCTGGGCGTTTCTGTACACGTGGAGTATTTGGCTTGGGGTTACTTGGCAGACATCTGGAATAACCATATCCAGGCAGCAACATAGCTTGTCTGTGTATAAGATACTCGGGAGCAACTCAAACACCATCAAAGTAAAAATCTTCTCATAATGAGCTGAATAATAACATAACTTTTGAATATTATCTTGTTTAATTCCAGTAATAATACCCTGAGAGAAGGACTAATTATTGTTGTCTAACAAATGGTTTGAGCATTCAGCCAGTTACACAAGTAGTAAGTGGTAGGGCTAAGACTCAAAAAAAGAAGCAAAGGAGACACCATGTTAGACACATCACCTGTGCGAGCCCTTGTACTCACTGCTAAACTGGCTTACTGAAGGAGAAAGGAAATATGCAAGGCCAGACAATTAAGTTCGCGAACTCACCCTAGACAAAGTGCTACAGGTCTCATTGCTGAATATCACTATGGTCATCTTTGGAGTACTACCCTGGTTGGGCCACGCACCTGCACTAGCACCTAGTCCACTCTTCAAAGCACTTTTTCCAGGATGAATTCACAAACTCAGTTGTCAGGCCACTCCAGAAAAAGAGTTCCAAAATTGATTTGAATGTAATATGAAGTTTTCTAAGTTATTTATCTCTCATTTTTCTTTCTTTCTTTTTTAAATTTGGAAACCTTCAGTGTCTTAGATAACATTTTTTGAAATTATTTACATTTAGTTTTGATGAAGACTACAAATTGTCCAATTGCCAAGAAATACCAAAAGTTTCTGTTTGCCTAGGTTCACTCTTGACAAGGTGTAAAATAATTGTCAGGTAACACTTAATGGCTGTTCATAACATCAGTGAGATGACAGAGGTGGTAAATAATTTTTCCATACCTCCTGATTAATGAAGATGATAAAAATTTGAGGCTTCAAAAGGAAATTTTGGAAAGGTTGGCCTACTAGTCAATCACTTATTTCAAAACCAAAGAATTAATCAATAGGATAGTTCATTAGTCCCCTCTAATTTATAGTGTGTTACCCACAGTCACCCACAGTCCAAAATTAGGCAAGTACAGTACAATAAGATATTTTAGGAGACAGTGTCTGCAGTCATATTACCTTTACTACAATATATGAAATCTGACAATTAAGATCACAAATGCATTCTAGAAAAAGTACAGCATACCTCATTACTGAATATCACTATATCACCTTGAAAGTACTCCCCTTAGGAAGCTATGCACTGATGCCAGTGCCTAGACCACACTTTACAGCAATGTTGAACTCTTTTTCTGTAATGAGCATAAGAGCTGTCATTGTAAGAGGTCTAACAATTAAGTTTGCAGACTTGCTACTGTGTATTTATGTTGGCAGCACTGTACAAACAACCCAGTAAGTTTTCATAACCTTGGTATATCAGTGTCTCACAGCTGTGTTCATGTTGACTTGTAGTGATGTCTTACTAAGTGGATTTCACCATTATTACTGTGTGTTTTTGTGTGCCATATACCAATAGCTCTGATGTTGATGCCAGATAAAAAGTTCCAAACTCCTCTGAAGGGGGGAGTAGGAACTGGTGTCAGTGCATGGCTTGCCAAGTGGAGCACTTTTTTTTTTTTTTTTTTTTGCCTGTCTTGTAACTTTATTATGATCCAAGACTGGGGAGAGGGATGGGGTGGGAGGCACTGTGTCATTGAGGAAACACAGGTCCTTACACAGCTTCAAGTTGGAAGAACTGGGGGAAGAAGAGAAAGATCTCTTCCTCCTTGCTAATGATGGCAACTTAGTGAGAAAGTCTAATCCACTGTCAGCTGGAGGTCAGGTGGCACAGTTGTGGAGCACTTTTAAGGTGACCATGATGATGTTCAGCAATGAGGTATGTAGCACTTTTTCTAGGATGAGTTTGCAAATTCTCTGACCTTGTATCATTATAATTATTCTCTTAGTAGTTATTGTGTTAATCTCTTACTACACCTAATTTATAAATTAAGTTTTATTACAGATAAGTATGTGTAAGAAAGAAACATAGTATATATAGAGTTCAGGCATCCACTGGGGGTCTTGGAGTATATGTCCCATGGATAAATGGAAGACTACTCTATTTTTAGAATCCTACTAAGTCCAAAGTATAGTGTTAGGCTTTAGAAGAGAAAAGGGAAAAAGTACCAAGATAGGCAGAAGTGAGAAAGAATGGAAAGAAAGAAAAGGAAATATGAAAAAGAAGTAAGGGAAAGAGGGAAGGAGGAAAGGAAGGAAGGAAAGGAGAGAGGAGAAGGGGGTGGGGGGGGCAGAAACATTCATAGGCAGTTAAAATCCCTTTTCAGCTCATAACTATTCTTCTCATTGAAAGTAATTCTTATGAAAGTCTTCATTATTCCTGTGAATTCTATTGTGATATTATAGATTTTACATATTTGTTTAGCCTATTATCAATGAACATAGAAAGAAGAAAACAAATATAGTTAGCCTTTAATCTTTAAAAAATCACTTTATATTCTCTGCAACCCTGTGTATTCATTAAATAACCCAGGATTCCTTGAAAATACTCTTTGGTACATTTTTATAAACTCTTTCAAAATGCGTCTTAGTCATATTGTTAACATATGATGGCTCTCTCCTTTGGGAGCATTTTCAGTATTGACCCAAATTGTGTTGCAGGGAATCCTCCTCTGACTGAGGAGGAGTAAGGGACAAGATATCTCTTATATAAGGAGGCGAAATGCAATTAGAAAATCAAAATTATTTTGTGCTTTCTTGCCCTTTGTCAAGAAGTCAATATTCTTTTTTTTTCTATTTATGCTCCCTTCCTGGAAACCTTTTCTCTGAGGTTCAGTTTAAAAATACTTTTTTTTAATCTGTTGAGGGTTTTCTAAAAATAAGACTGTTTGGGAGCCTTCATATAGGCCATCCAGGCTGATCAAACTTGGATTTTATCAAGAAGGATTGTATTAAGACATCCCTGTTTGCCCAAGACAGTTGCAGTTTACCTCTATGGTTCTGGCATAATTATGAATACAACCTCCTTTCATTCCCAAAATGTTCCACTTTAGATGATAAATTTTATGGTTACCTAGAACTTACATCATGTATGTGCATAGAATAAACATAGTTTATACTGCAGTAGAGAATATAAACAGGTTGGAATCAGTACTAGTTATATGATCTTATACAATTTATTACCACTTTGAGCCTCAGTGTCTGTGTTATAAACTGGGAAACAGAATTAGCCCTTAAAGTGTTATGCAAGGAACCAAAAAGACAAGGTCTATGAAACTGCTTTATAGACTGCAAAGGTCTCACAATTGTTGGCCATTATTATTGTTCTAACTCAGCTTTCAATACATTATGTAAAAAAAAAAAAGAACAAAACTACAAAAATTGTACATCTGGGGAAACAGGACCCTAAGAAAGAGATGAATTTGCTTTCAGACTGGAATAAGAACAAAAAGCTTTACGTTCTACTTCTAGGTTACCAGTTCGGTCATTCAGAGTCTAACAAATGTTAATGAACATACAAAAAAATGAACTAAAGGGTGTGCAAGCTAGCTTATGTAATATCTTTATTCTAAAGAGTGTTAAGAGTGTCATTTTATAGATTAGAAACTAAAAATAAAATTCCGATAGCACATCACTAAAAAAAGTAGAGTTTTATTTTAATTCTCTTCTGAAGGAGGATCTCAAGTGAGCTTATTTGTTTAAACCAGGGCTGGGGAGCCTAAGGTAGTTTTAGGTCCTTAAGTACAGTCTTTTGATTGAAATCAAATTTTATAGAACAAATCCTTTATTAAAAAGGGTGCAGCAGACAAAAATGAAGGTTTTCTTGCCTCCTCTGGTACTTAAAAATGGACAATCTCGAAATCAGAAGGCCATAGTTCTAAACCATGATTATGCAGTGTGCTAACATTTAATTGCCTAATTGTCCCCATATTTTGAGACTTAAGTCATTGGTACATTTTAATCTGAAGAAATAAAGTGAAGGTGACTCCATTATTACCTTTTAATTATCTGCACTAGATCATATTTTGATAATAGATGTAATCAATGGTACTGTTTAGGGTATTTTATAGAATACAGTCACAGATTTTTATTTCTTTTCTTCTGTCACAAAGATTTTAATAGTATGAGATGTTTTAGCTGTTGGCCCCAGGATTTAATTTCCAAAAAAATAAGCCCATCTGCTTCACTTAATTAGGAAAGTAGTGTGTTGTGTTTGTTAACAGATAACATGGTTTATCAGTTTTTTGAAGAGGCTGCATATTTTTTGCCACCTGAGTCATTGTTATCTGCTTTTTAAGCAATTGGAGCTAGTAGAGAACCCCTCAGAACAAGAACCAAAACAGTAAGGGTCTCACCTGTTTTATTTTGGTCAGTGGGCAAAAATTAAGTCAACTATTAAACTTGTTTTAAAAATAAAAGGCAAACAAAACCAAAAATATTTCAGGATTATGAAAATAGTTCTCCTTTCCAAGTTTTAAAATTATTTATTTTGAAAGCTAAAGAGTTTTTTTTTTTCCGTTGTTATTTTATTTTGATTATGAATTCTTTCTGCTCAAGAATAGAGCAGTAAATTTGGCTCACTGTCCCAGAAAAGAGGAGAATTTCTGGCACTGAGTCATTATAACAACATAATTTTCCAGCTCGTGCCTACCCATTCTCTAGATTACAGAGACATTTGTTTGTAGAGCAAATCTAGACTCCTTTTAGTATGAGGTGGTGATGCCACGTGATACACAATCAGTTTAGGAATTAACCCTCTAAGCAAGTGGCTTATGGTGAGTAAACTGCCAACTTGGAAACATGGGAGAATCTTATGGTTTATATTTGTTGACTTCTATCACTGTTGAGTTGACAGGAGTCAAAAAGTGGGAAAGATACAGAAATTGAGGGTCCAGTGACGTGAAACCGTCAGTGCTACCAGCAGTAACCCTAGACTCCTTCTTTAAAGCTAAATTTTTCAAAATCTGACCCTCCACTTACATCTTAAACTCTTCTTCTGAACATTGCCCACTGGCATTTTTCTCTGAGTATAGTCTCCTTTTGCCTATTTTGGTTCCCTTACCCATGGACTCTTCAGTATCTACCTGGGATATTCCCATAGTTCCTTGATGGCCCAGTATAAACATTGCCCTCTCTATAAATCCTTCTGTGATCCCTCCACTTACAGAGGAACATGAAATAATCATTTTATCTTCTGTGATATTTGATTTATAGTAACCTTCACCAGTTTATGTAGAAAAAAAAACTTTTACTGGACTATGGGATCCTTAAAACCAAAGATATCATCTTAATCATCTGTATCTCCACAGCATCACAAAAATTTTGGTACATGGTAGGAAAACAAATATTTGCCCACTTAGTTAAGTCATGGTTTGTATAACATGGTAGGATAGTGGATAAAGCACTAGGCATGAGGTCAATCTTCTAATCTCGTGGGTGGCTGTGCTCATTGACACTTATAAGCTGTGTGAACACAAGAAACACAAGAATACAGCTTTATGCCCATAAATTTGACAATATAAATAAAATTAATTTTGAGACTCACAGTATCCCAAAACTAACAGAAGAAACAGGAGGAAATGATATATTTATATATTCGTATGTATGAAAAGACACACCTAGCAAGGAAGTTGAATTAGTAATAACTTGTTTTTAGATCCCACAAAGAAAACTCCAAGTCATTATGGTTTTTCCAGTGAATCATATCAAGTATTCAAGGAAGAAATGATAATGATGTTACACAGACTCTTTAGAAAATAAAGTCATTTGGAATACTTCCTCACCCATTTTATTAACACTACTTTACCCTGATAACAAAACCGAAGTAAAGCATTATAAGACAATATTAAAGACCAATAGAATATATATAAAGTTTCTTCACAAATTATTAGACCACCAAACCCAGCAATATATAAAAGAGAACAATGCATTACGCCAAAGTAGGATTAGCTTAACATCAAAAATACTCTATGTAATATAGAAATTAACAAAACTAAAGGGGAAAAAACTATATGATCATTCAAAAGATATACAAAAAGTATTTTACAGAATTCAACAATCATTCAAAAAATTCTTAAAAAGCTCTCAGAAAACTAGGAATAGAAAAAAAATTCCTCAATCTGAAAAGGGAATTTGTAAAAACCCGCAGCTAGTATAACTAATAGTAAAATACTGAATAATTTTTCTCTAAATTTGAGAAAAAGCCAAGAAAGTGCCCTCTAGCTATTTCTGTTCCACATTTGACTGGACGTTCTGACTAGGAAATAAAGCAAGGAAAAAGAATTAAAGGACAAGATTTGGAAAGAAAGAAGTGAAACTGTTTCTACTCCAGAGCAGGCCTTAATTTCTACCATATTAAATTAAGAAGTTGGGTCTTAAATAGTTAATAGTCCACATATTTTATACTTCAGTAAATTATAATTCAGTTGTGGAAATCAGGGGAAATTATCAAACATGACACATTAAAGCATAACCGTTTTTCAACCATCTCTCTGACCAACTGTCTCCACTGAGAACCAGCTACCCCTGTCTATCTAGAATTATGCCGGGTAAAGAAGACAGTGTAGATGAAGAATCTGGGCTGCAACAAACAACCTAAGTAGGGATGCAAAACTAACAGAGCTTATGCATAGATGTACTTCTATCTTTGTGCATTTAAAGACCCAAATTTCGGTCTACCTCTAACAACTGTATTGGATCACACATTGTACATTTCTTTGCGATAGCCTGATGACTGTGTTTTTAAATTCACATTTTCTCCTTGGCCCATACTTATTATCAATAGGTTATTTCTTTTTCTCTGCTTATGCTTTACATACATCTTAAATGAGAAGAATATGTTTCAATTGTCAGAAATTAAAGGAGTAGGACTGAAATTTGGAATAGCTAAATTTGAGAAGAAAGAACTAAATAATACATCTGAAGCAAATACTATGAGTGGGTTAGAAAACTAAAATGTGTTTGAGCTCCTACTACATCCTAGAGGTCTTTACGTATATGAAATCTCACTTCTGCCTTATAGGAATGCTACAAATGAATATCTGTATTACTGCTGTTATCATCCGATGTCTCTGCTTTACAGAAGAGGAAATAGAGAATCATAGAGATTTCTAAAACTTCTCCCCAATCACACAGCTCATGAATGACAAAGTCAATTAGAATATCAATGTAAAATGCTACTTGAAAGATAGAGAGGTGAAATAATGTGATATCTCAGCTTGCTTTCTAATACTCCAGTGGCAGGGGACACGGGAGCATTGGTAGTAGAGGCAAATTGATGAATTAAGATGTGCAAAATGTTTACAAATGCTAAAGCTGGGTGATTAGCTTTCATTCTTTCACTCTTTTTATGTATAAAACTTTTTATAATCGAAAAAAATAGATTAAAATTCACTCTGTAGGCCAGGCATAGTGGCTCATGCCTTTGTAATCTTCGCACTCTGGGAGGCTGAGGTGGGAGATTGCCAAAGCTTATGGGTTCGAGACCAGCCTGAGCAAGTATGAGATCCCTATCTCTAAAAAATAGCTGGGCACTGTAGCGATGCCTAGTCCCAGCTACCTGGGAGGCTAAGCAAGAGAATCGCTTGAGTCCAAGAGTTTGAGGTTACTGTGAGCTATGATGCCATAGCACTCTACCAAGGACAACAAAATGAGACTTTGTCTCCAAAAAAAAAAAAACAGGCTTGGCGCCTGTACTCAGTTGTTAGGGTGCCAGCCACATGCACCAGGGCTGGTGGGTTCAAACCCAGCCCAAGCCTGCTAAACAAAAAAAATAGCCAGGTGTTGTGCTGGGCTCCTGTCATCCCAGCTACTTGGGAGGCTGAGGCAAGAGAATCGCTTGAGCTCAAGAGTTTGAGCTATGATACCATAGCACTCTACCAAGGACAACATAGTAAGAATCTGTCTCAAAAACAAACAAAAAATGCACTTTGTAAAAAGGCCACATTTCTCAGTTGTGTCCACTACTCTGCCTTGCCTAGATAAAGCCTTAAGCTGAGGTTTGATAAGGCAGAAAGAAAGAGAGAACAGAAAGGGTTAGGAACTGACTAGAAATAAGACAGCTTTTCTATGAGGAAAAGGCAGATAGATGACTCTAAAGAGGACATGGAAAGGTATACAGTAAGTTTGGAAATGTTGCATTAAATCATTAAGAATCTTAGGGGTGGCACCTATGGCTCAAAGGAGTAAGGCGCCAGCCCCATATACTGGAGGTAGTGGGTTCAAACCTGGCCCCAGCCAAAAACTGAAAAGAAAAAATCTTAAAATCTAAGCAAAGAACAAGATTTCTTTATTCTTATCCTAAGCTCCATCTTAAATCCATCACTGAAATATTTATTGAGAACATTCAAAGGCCTAAGGAAAAATTTATATCAAATACCATAACAGCGAATGTCATTAGAACAAAAGCAAACACATATATCTTTTCCCAAAAAGACTTCATTGTAGCAAAAACCAGACAAATATCCAATTTGTTAAAAGTAATTCATAATTCAACAATATTTCAGCATAACCAAAATTTGTCCTTCCTCCAGAGCGTACTGTTTTTGTGACTTGTGGGAGGTCTAAAAGTGTCAAATCCTTGTAGGTTCTGAATTTATCGGTGTTCAGTAAGAGAAAAAGGTTTCTCTGTTAGTAAGAAGTTTTGAGCTCGACAGAATAGAGGCTGAATTCTAGGACTTCCCTGCCATAACTTTGATGCTTACTATCTCTTCATCTGTAAAATGGATATGGGCTCAGCACCTGTAGCTTAGCGACAAGGGCGCCAGCCACATACACAGGGGCTGGTGGGTTCAAACCCAGCCCAGGCCTGCCAAACAACAATGACAACTACAACTAAAAAATAGCCAGATGTTGTGGTGGACACCTGTAGTCCCAACTGTTTGGGAGGCTGAGACAAGAGAATCACTTAAGCCCAAGAGTTTGAGGTTGCTGTGAGCTGTGACACCATAGCACTCTACCAAGGGCATCATAATAAGAATCTGTCTCAAAAAAAAAAGATATGATAATGCCTCCCTCAATATTTGGTACATACTTAAATAAAGAAAATTAGCATATGGAAAGGTAAGGTAGGTAACTTAGCACATAGTAATGTAACCCTTTCACTTTTACCCAGTATGAACTATTCTGATCCACTGTCACATTTGAGAGTCTGCCTTCCATAATGAATATCACAGCAGTTTAATGACAGGGCGTCCCAGCAGCCCCCACCTGTTCTTCCTGTTCTGAAATGTCTCCACACTACTCACTTGCCCCTGTAACCAACCAGTCAGGGGCAAACGTCCCTGAAGGCCAGTTAGAATGTGGAGAACATCCTTCTACAGGAAATATTGCAAGAATGGGAAAACAAACACCACACGTACCCCCTGTTGAATTGAAACTGAACGCTCGACCCTTTTGGACATACCTGGAAGTAAGACTCAGTGAAAACCAAGCCGGTGGGGGGAAGAGGGAACTGATAAATTCACACCTAATGGACGCAATGCATTCTTTCTGGGCGACAGGCACACTTATAACTTTGACTCAAACTGTACAAAAGCAGTTCATGTAACCAAAACATTTGTTTCCCTGTAATAGATTCTGATTGTTTTTTAAAAAAGAATGTCTCCTTCATTTCCTAAAACCCACTTCTCAAAGCTTATCTTGAACTCCTGACCTCAAACAATCCTCCTGCCTCAGCTTCCCATAGAGCTAGGGTGTGAGCCCCTGCATCTGGTGAGCCACCAAGGACCCCTGAATGTTTATCAGTCAGAACCTTTCTCAATATTTCCTCTTTTAACTCTACAAATTATACTCTCTTTTCTAACTCCCTTGTAGATCTGCTGAAACAGATGACTCCTCCACTCGAGTTTATGAATAACTAGCCTTTGTCAATTTTGTCTCAAACCTACTTTTGTCCTTGACTCATTATATGGCAGGCCCATTTTCTCCCAGCTCTGGAACCAGAGCTGTCCCCCTGAGCACACCATGAAGTGAGCATTCCAGGACATTATCCTTTCCACCAAAAGAGGTGCTGAATTTTAAAAAGCGCCCACAGTTGGACACTGCTATGTACATCTTTATCTTAAAGAATCAAGATGATCCTGAATGCATTGAAGTCCTTTGGTGGAGATAATTTTTGCTTATGCGCATACACTTCAAATTCGTTCCACATCATGGAATGCCCACCTGCCCCCATGGTGTTCCAGTAAGTTAATCATCAGCCTCTTCATTCTGGTGTCACTTTCATGTGGCTGAGTAATGCCTTCAGACGTTAACTCACCTGTTAGAATCACAGGGGTGCAGACAAAGGCAAAGACAAGTTGATAGAAGAGGGGGAAAAGAAAGAGAGGAGATAAAAGACAGTGGAATGAATCAAACAGCTAGAACATACATGGAAAGTATATTGGAAGAAATTACACTGAGGCTCTTAATTCAAAACACTGTTAGGGCCAGGGAGACTACATTGGAGCCATTGAAATGTCAGTGGTTTTTGTCTAACAGAAGTTGAATTCCCTCCCCAGATCTTTCTTCTACATTAGTTTTTGTTCATCTTCTAGGTCTCTGTGAGGGTAAGTTTCAAACTAGATCTTTAAATCTTTAAAACAGTCTGGCTTTGAAGAGCACTAAAGCCTGTAAAAGGAATGGATTGGTGCATTGCAGCGTCAAGCTAGATAGATGATTTATTGACACTTCTTCAGAACTACTCTAGGCTATTTTTTGTGGCATATATCCAAATTGAATAGCACCAAGGTATTTATATAGGCTCCAATTTCCACACTACTCCAATATCTGGCATGAAATATTCTTATGGTAAATAACCTCTGAACTAGTGTTTAGTCATCCTTTAAGCTGAAAATTGATCATTGCCTGAGTATTTGAGGAGGCTTAATTGTATCAAACAATTTACATGCTGAGAGCAAATGGCCTGACAATTACTTTGTATTGTTCTGTTTGGGGCAAACGTAGGAGACTGGACAGTTGTGCGCGTCTAGATGAGTGTAAGCAGGAGTTCTCCGCAGAAACGGAACCAGCAGGATATGTACGGCCACGTAGGAAGAGATTATGAAGGATTGGCTCACATTCTCATGGCACCTAAGATGTCCCACTTTCTGCTGTCTGTAAGTTAGAGGTGTAGGAGAGCTGGTGGTATGGTTCTAGTCCAAAGCTGAAGGCCTGGGGATAGGCATGCTGAAGTTCAAGGGCAGAAGATGGGAGTCCCAGTGCTAGCAGAGAAGACAGATTTACTCCTCCCCTGCCGTTTTAGTCTATTCAGGCTCTCAGTAGACCAGATGCTGCCAGCTTCACTGGTGAGAGTGATCTTCTTTACCCAGTCTACAGGTTCAATTCTAATATGTTCTAGAAACATCCTTCACAGACATACTCAAGTAATGTTTTACCTGCTATCCAGGCATCCCTTAAGCTGTACTTGTGCTCAAGGTCTTGTTCAACAAAAACAAGAAATGATAATAGTTCATGAAATAATAGCTCATGCTATTATCTGGGTTGCTGCATCCTTCAGTGGCCAGACTAGAGCACCAGAAGAGAGTGAAATGCAGACCACACTCTGGTCAAGACTTGCACCCAAGGCGCTGCATTGGCTAAAGTAAGTCAATTTCTCCAAATTTGCATACTAGTGACCAGGAGCCCGATTCCTTTCATTCATTCTCTCACTCAATTGATGTTAACTAAGTACCCACTGAGGAAAAGATACTGTTCTAGCTGTTGTAAGAGTTAAAAAAAAAAAAAAAAAAAGATAAAGCTGCCTAGGAAGATTAGGCATGCACACAAATATAAATTTAACAAGAGTCAAAGGAACCGAAATGAATTCCTAGGAATGGGCTCTAAATTCTGGGTCTCCCCTCTGATGGTTCCTTCTGGTAGGTCCGTTGGTTTTCACCTGTTCCTAATCTCGTTCACCTTCATGGCTTGACCATAATACAACTCTTTTCTAACCTTCATCACTTCTTCTCTTCTTTTTGTCTCTCATTATTGATAATAAGGATTATGAACAAACCTGGTTTCAACTTACCCTTTCTTATCTCTCTTTACGTTTACCGCACAAATACAGCTTAGCTGTCAATTTTTGTCCCATAATAGCAGCTCTGCTGTCCTGTGTCCTAGACCAGTGGTCTGCAAACAGTTAATATTTTAGACTCAATGGGCCATATATTCTCTGTTACAGCTGCTTAATCAGGGGTCCTCAAACTTTTTAAACAGGAAGCCAGCTCACTGTCCCTCAGACCATTGGAGGGCCGGACTGTGAGCCCCAGGATGAGCTGGCTGCTAAGCAAGACAGGTAGCGACGTCAAAAACACCTGGCAGGCCAGATAAATGTCCTAGGCAGGCCGCATGTGGCCCACGGGCCATAGTTTGAGGACGCCTGGCTTAACTCTTTGCTTATAGGCAGAAGCAGCAATAAGCAAAGCACAAGCAAAGGAGCACTGCTGTGTTCCAATAAAACTTTATTTATGAACACAAAAACTTGAATTTCACATCATTTTTAACATGCCATAAAAATTTTCTCTTTTGATTCTTTTCAACCATCTAAAAATGCAAAAACAATTCCTAATTTATAAGCCACACAAAAATAGGCATCAGCTAGATTTGGCCTATGGGTGTATTAGTTAGCTGCCTCCTAGCACAAAGGATCTGTAGGGTAGAGAGTGAACCCAAACTGTAGGGACGAGAGCAAGGTAGGGAGAAGGGAGAAAGGAAGATGATGCTTAGGAAGGTAGAATATTGAACTTTGCTGGAAAGTGAAACTGTATAACGCCTGCCCAGCATTTCTGGGATTTTCTCACATGCATGACCAGCATAACAGGCAAATTTCACATGAGCAGTGGTAACAGTTTTCATAAAATCAGTCCTAAATTTGTTTAGCAGAGAATTCAGATCATCAGAACTCTTTCCTTTTTTTTTTCTTGGTCAAGCAAGTAGAATACATTTTCCAGCCTCCCTCACAGTAAGCTGTGACCACATAACTAGTTGTCACATGGAATGTGAGCACAAATGAAGTGCGTCCCTTTTTTAGAGGGTAGCCGTCTCCGTGCTCCCTTCCTCCAGCTGAGTGCTGTTGAGGAGGGGCCCCAGGGATGATGGAGCTACACAACTGAAGAAGCCTGGGCCCTCGGGGACTGCACAGAGAAGGGCTGCTCACTGACTGGGGCGGAT
The DNA here is from genome assembly GCF_000181295.1 of Otolemur garnettii. Taxonomy (NCBI): domain Eukaryota; kingdom Metazoa; phylum Chordata; class Mammalia; order Primates; family Galagidae; genus Otolemur; species Otolemur garnettii. The sequence goes on along the minus strand of NW_003852401.1, from coordinate 13,523,568 downwards.
CACCTTAGACTACTACAAGAGCTGTAAATCCGCTTCTCTCACATTTGAACAGATAGAGATACATAGAGATGGGCATTGATATATAGAAAGATATACACATGGTCTCTTTATAGTATCTAGTGCTCCCTAATTAATACAGTTAAAGTGGAGTTATGTCTTATCAATATTAGTGCTTCTAGCATACGTCTCAGTGCTTGGCACATAATTGTTGGTGGGTAAAGGATCAACAAACAAAAAGAGAGCATCGTGGTTGACTTGTATGCTTCTATCTTCCATCAGGCTTCTTTTATCTCTCCCCTGAATGTTACTGGTCCCCTCATGATACCTCTTAGCTGTCCACGTTTGTTCAATTGTATTACACCCCTGCCTTACCTAAGTGATATTCTTGGAACATTAGTTTTTATTTCATTTTCTTTAAAACCTATGCTTATTAAGTGGAATAGTTACTTTGTGCTAAGGTGGAAATGGCTGTAAATGGTCTATTGGGTGGCCGTTATTCATAGGATACTAAATATGTATTCACATTTTGAAAAAGAAAATGTATCCCCTTCATGTGAAAAAAAAAATCACAAAATTTTTCACATCCATGAACGGCTCAAAGAGCTATATTTTGAGATGCGCAATATTGATGACTGTCTTTTGCTTAAATAGACTGGATGCGGTCATATGAGGAAAGGAAAACATATGTCTCGGTATCCACAGGACAAAAAACTAAATGTCAGGTTTTCACCATCCTTAAGTTTTTATAGTTCTGAAATTTCTATTCTAATACTAACTTTTCAATTCTTCATTTTCACAGACCTGTGAAACTTTAGATTTTGAAAGGTCTTGGATGTCAGCATGTCTAACCTCTCACCTCTAGAGAGAAATACGTTGCCATTATCAATAATATAATTCTTGACATAGTGAAAGATTCTATCCCCCAGTCTTCCCTTCGCAAGGAGCAATAGTCCCAATTCCTATAGGAATTTTTTTTTTTTTGCATCTATATTTTAATCCATTAATCTTTTTCATTCTTCCTTCACTTGTTCACTCTTTCTCAGGTTACGAAGTTCAGAAAGGGACATGAGAGTCTAAATAAAGACATAACTAACAAGGCCAGCCAGACCTATGTATAGACAGAGTTGAAAGCTGCCAGCCTGGTTTGATTTGAGATGCAGAAAAGCTCCCGGTTCTCCTTTTCTCCAGCCTCACTCACCCAGCCAAAAATAGCTCCCCTATCTTGCCTGCCAAGGACAATTTTCCCATCATTGGAGGGCCTTTGGGAAAGGGGACAGAGGACAGCCAACTAATATTTAAGAAAAGTACTCGGTTCTAAGTTAGATACATTTTATACATTGTTTCATTTGAATGTTACAAGTATCCTGAGAAGTTACTAGTGCATATAACATAAAGACAGCAGTTCGGTAAAAGATGAGAACATAGGTCCTGTAGTCAGGCCTAAATTTGAATTCCAGTTCCGACACTTGCTGTCTGGAAGACTCTAGCTAATTTCTTTATCTTCTCAGAGGCTCAGGTTTCTGATCTATACTGTTCACTACACCAACAGCATAGGATTTGCAATGAACAAAGGACAAAATCTGTGTGCCTAGCCCAGTGCCTGCCTCCTGACAAATAGCACGTGTGAGCCACGATGATGGCCATTTTACGGAGAAGCAAATTGAATCAGAGATATTAAATGATTTGCTTCTGGCCCTAGAGCTAAGAAGTGGGAGAGACACGGTCTGAACCTAGCTCTGCCCTCAAAGCTTGGGTTCTTTTCACCCCTGTTTCCAAAAGACTCTTCATAGATTCATACAAGTTGCCTAGGAGAAGCAGCACAAAAGTTCCACCACCTCAATTTTAGAGTATCCAACTTAGGAGCCAGAGATGATGTGAGTCAGGAGGTAAGCTCGTAAAGCCGGAAAGAATGAGTCAAAATACAAGAAAGGGTGCTGCACAACAGAGGAGACAGCAGAAGGGCCTCAGGGGAGCTTGGCTGTCCAGGGACACCTGCTATGAACACTGAGAACATTTGAGAGTTACGCCCTGAAAGCAGGGCAGGGCAGTGTTAAAAACACACTTTGCCTGACCTGCAGTAGCTCTAACAGGAACTGAAGAGTTAACAGCCATTCGCACTCTGACTGCCCTGGACCCACCTGTGAAAGCAACCCATTTTTTCAAATTGGTAGAGGAGAAAACTATCAAAAAGATCAGGTAGATAAGGTAATCAATAAACAAGAGGACAAAGGGAAGTCTGAAGGTGAACGTGCTTCCTTCACCTTCTTACTGTTAGCGGTCAAGCTAGAGTCCACACCTAGAGCTGACCTTTTTTTATGCCTGTATTATACATTGTACGTCCACTCAAAATTTAGTGACAAAGTTCTTGACCCTAATGCTATTCATGTAGGTTCCTTTACTGCTGGTTGTGCGGTTTGGGACAAGCTACCTTATTTTCTGGACCCTAGTTTCCTGGTCCATCCAATGGGGATACTAATACCTGCAGGGGGAATGAGGATTCAGAGAGTTAAAACATGGAGCAGAAGGCATTGCAACAGGTGTCAGCTGTGGTAATTCTCTCATTTCATTCTCAGAATCAGGAAACGAACACTGAAGACAGTGAAGTGTTTTGCCCGAGGTTTCCTCTGCTAGTAACAGGAGGGATTAGAGTGCAAAGGCAGAATTGATGGCCCCGGGTTTAGTCTTCCTCTACCTCACCGTGCTGTTTCTATGACACACAAAAAAGTGTGATGTATAAGGAGAGCTCAGTCGCCTGCCAAATGGTGCTTTCCCAATAATTCGAAGCTTCCTTTTATTGCTTTACAGTCAAGACTGGGAATTGGAGATGTATCTTCAAATAGCTCAGTGCCCATCCACATGTGGCCAAATGTCATTAGTGACAAAAGCTAAAACATCAGCCTACTCACTCCATATAGAAAAGAACAGACAGACGAAACGGAGAGGACAAGTATACGGCACTCTCATTTCTTTCCTAAGGGACCCTGGACAATTATTTGTTGGACTGCGACTGCTAACAGCAGTTACTCCTAGTGAATTAATGAAGGCATCACCATGCTCTCTCGTCATCCTCCCTACACAGAAACTGAAGTGGAGATGGGGCCCACTAAAGGGTCCTCTTTAGACACAGTAATTTCAAATCATTAGCAAGGCCATTGTGTAGCTAAGGGAATGGTTATGAAAGCAGGAAAATGAATAAAAGAAGCATGGTTCTACATAAAAATGTGAGGTGCTAGCTTATTTGCGAAAGAATGCCTTTCAAGCCTCGGCGCCTGTGGCTCAAGCGGCTGAGGCACCAGCCACATACACCTAAGGTGGCGGGTTCGAATCCCCAGCCCGGGCCTGCCAAACAACAATGATGGCTGCAACCAAAAAATGACCAGGCGTTGTGGCGGGCGCCTGTAGTACCAGCTACTTGGGAGGCTGAGGCAGGAGACTTGCTTGAGCCCAGGAGTTGGAGGTTGCTGTGAGGGTGATGCCATGGCACTCTACCCAGGGGGATAGCCTAAGGCTCTATCTCAAAAAAAAAAAAAAAAAAGAATGCCTTTCAAATGATAGGTAGTTAGAAAAATGTTTCTCTTGCTCTCTCTTGCTAACTGAATTACTATTTTCCCTCAAAATGTGTGTGTATGCGTGCCTACAGCTGTTGGCTGCACATAAATAAAAAGGCAAGCAAGTGAACGTGTCTGCGATTCATACTGGTGGGATACCTTGAAAAGATGTACGCTTAAAGAGCACACGATCACTTCAACCCTTTGGGAGCACTTGGAGTGCCCACATTTACATTGAATTGTTCTACATAACATCTGGGACATTAGACAGACCAGAGCTGAGTTTAGGAAGTATTAACTTAAAACCCGAAATTGACATTTGCATAGGTCAAAACCTTATTGAGTACGAGCCACTTGATATGGTCTGGTGGCACATATTGCTGGGATAATGAAGATAAATCCTGCGATGAGCTTGATCCCACTAAATGGGGGGGAGAGTTTCCTAGCAATTGGGAAAAAAGTGGTTCTATTGCAGAGTAACATAGATCTGTTCATATAAATCTAGACTAGTGACCGGGGTATACCCAGGAAAGAACTTTCTTAAAAGAGTTTCAAGATCAGAGTATACCCTTGGACCCTAGGAAAACTCAAGCTCAGTGTAGTTTTGAATGTCTTCTTACATACTGAAATGTTCTTTACTTTCTGCCAAACTATCATCATAGCCTTCATAAACATCAAAATCCTTATTATTGAATTGGATTGAATCAATGTGGTATGTGGAATGATACAAACAGAAGCAGCTCAGGTTAAATACAAGAAACATTCCCTAATTCTCCTAAGCAGTCTAATCCTTCGTGGTGAGAAGAAATAAAGTCAGATGAGTTAAATCATATTTCTACTGACCAAAATAAATGGTCAGATATTTTCTCTCTTCAGTTTTCTCTGGAACTTAAGTGTTTCCATAGGAGCAGACCACTCCCTCATTCCTATTTAGCATTGGACTTAATCAGAAAGGGTGGGGAAATGACCAGAGACCAGCGGATCTTGATATGGGGGTAGAGGTTTCTGAAGGGATCTTTTTCACACAATTTAAACATCAAGCTTGATCCTTGTTCTCACTCAACAAGATGAAGCAAAAACCATTTGTCAATATCCAACCTTTTAGATGAAGGAGCCGGCAATGATGGTTCTGCCCCCCTGCAATTAGGTGGCTCAATATTTGGAAAGGGTTGCCATGGTGGCTCAGACAAATCTCAGTTTGTGTTGGTGCTGCTTTTTCTTAAAATACTAAAGGTCAGCCCAACCCATAGGTTGGTGCACCTGTAAATTCTCACTCCACTTCCAAAGGACTGTCAATGAGAAGTGTTTGCTCAGAGAAAGGACCAGTGTACAGAGAACAAGGAAGCAGGTGCAGGGGAATGGGGAGCATGCTAACTACACGGCAACAGGAAAGTGAGACATAAACTTAGTGATAGAGGAAAGCAGGCACTTCCAGCTACCAGAACAGCCTCTTCAGTGACAAATCATCACCTTTGTGACCATCTCAAATCTTGAAAATAAGGCTAACCAAGTTGGGGTTTGCCTAAGGGCCACAGACCCAGAAATCCTGCCAGTGTCAACATAAGGCTAGCAAGTGTGATCACCACAGGCATGAGCAGGAATAAGGGCATCCACTGTCTAACAGGCACCCAATACCACAGGCCCAATGCCCAAACCCCCAAGTCCGCCTGGCTTTCTCTAAGCCCTGAAATAATGGATTTAAAAGATCATAAATCATCTTTTTCAGACTGGAGGATGCACAGGGCAATTCCTAGATGAACTTGTGAGTTAAGGACACTCAAAAATACCCACATAGGCAGAAATACGTGATGCCACAAAATATCTGTATGCTTCATTTTTAGTATGCATTGTGTCACATTTATATTTTCCATTTGGCAAGGAGATTCTTAAGAACAGGAACAAGGCCTCCAATATCTTTATGTGTATCACCACTCCTATAATAGAGCCCAACACTAGAAACACAGTACATGTCTATTGAATGGATGGATGGATGAATGTTCATCTTTATAGCAGTACTGAAAAGATGTGCTCACCTGAAAATAGAGACCACACATTATTACCTTCCTTTTCTTCAAAGATGTGGGGAGCTCGAACTCCAAATGAGAGCCCTGATAATTACTTCTTATGTCCTAGCCTAAGATCCACTACTTGGTACCAAGTATATTGAGACTTAGGAAAAGTGCAGAAAGGAAAAAAAATACCACTTGATAAAATATAACATCTATGAATAACAAATATTATCCCATCTTGCCACATTAAACATTTCAGCATTTCAGCTGCTCTTTTTCTATAAGGCTTCCCACTTGGGGAAGAGTATAATAAATAACGTAAGGTTAAACAAGGTCCCCAAAGAATCTAAACATGGCTCTCTTACTACGAGAAACAGTAGATTGATTCTCTTCTACTTTCTGCAGAATTCATTTTGGAGAGTCAGTACTTTCTGATACAGTAAACACTGGCACCAAAGGAAACACAAAAATGTGACCAGAACACTACAGAATAAGGTATCAGGGACACTTATGAACCCGAAGAAAGTTATAAAATAAGAAGAGTTTTGTTTCTAGTTCAGAGCAAGTAAAACAGGTTCAGAATAAAATCAAAAGACCAACATTTAAAACAAAATATCAAGTCACATGAATATGCCGTTTGGAGATATAGATTTTATAGTTAAGAAAGTTCAGGAATGTTAGCCAAGGAAAGATAAGATACTGCCAAGAAAAGTAATGTCCAGTAAAAGCAAAGAAAGAAAAAAAAAAGTATTTGACTTTGCTTCCCCTTATTTAAATTGTTGTAGAAATTTAAAAAGCATGTTGGAGGAAATTTGTTTATTTTTCCTTGCTGTATAATTTTGAGAAGCTACAGTCATTGTCAGCAATATCAGGAGGTATTCAATTAGAAAAGTTTATAGTAGAAATTTTGAAATACATTTTTTAAATGTCCAGTGAATTTGGCTATGAATACAGAAAGAAAAACATTTTCGTTCTAAAGCGGAAGTATTTATCAAACTATCATGTGATCAGCTGTGTATGTGACAGAGAAAATGAGCCAGACATGGTAAATGACATGTTCCCATTTCTACGCTTGTTGACCTTTTGGAAATTTTGAAAATCCTATTGTAAGGACAATTTTTGATTGCTCTAATTCTCCCTTTAATATTTCATAGAGTCAACCAACTAGTCCATGGTCCTGCTTTCCCGAGCATGTAATTAGTTATTTCTATGTAGACATGAATTAGTAGAGGCTGATTGCTTTACGTTCACATCAACAATGTTAACTACACATGTTTCAAATGGTGGCCTCAAACTGAGCACAGATTTCAACACGGCCACACTGATCATGCCTGGCTACGTGAATTATGCAAATTATAACACCAAAACATGGTTTCATATTAAATCATTGAAGTTGACCCTCTGTTATCAATAGTTTCAACACAATAATCCAAAAACTAATGAGAGATGTTATGGTTGAAACTAATCAGAGATCAGTATGGTTGAAATCTTGGTAGAACCAAGAGAAATTTAACAAGCCTATCGTAAATAAAGGTCAACAACACATGGCCAAACTAGGCCATAATTACTCATTATATGTGTAATAGTCATTACTAGCAAAAATTTACCTGGGCTAAATCCCTTGGATTAATGGTTGTAAGAGCTGGCAAAAACAATAATACAGAAAATACGAACAGAAAAGGAGAAGAGAATTGAGAAAAGGAATTTTCTCAATGAGAACTGAGAAAATTCCTGCAGAGAGGTGATTTAGAAGCATAGCATATTTTAATAGCTAAATATGTTATAATCTTGATTCATTATGGTTTTTAGCACCTTTTATTAGATCAAAATAAGAAACTAAAACTCATCCATATGTTCGCATGAAAATAAATATTTGTTGAATATTGTTATTTACCTTTCACTATAGGGAAAAAACCCTACATATGGAGATTGCTCTGAGCATCTCCCCCAGACCTAAATATTAAAAAAATGAAATATTTTTTATTACATTATCATATAAACATGTTTGAATTATCTTTTTATTGGTAGCATCAGACAAATGCTTTCTATATCTTTTTCCTCAAACTATTTTTTGATCTAAGAACAAACCTACATAGTGTTTGAAGCTAGTATTATTAGAGATAGCAGGCATTCTTTCTTGATTTCTGGGATTCTTTTTAGTATTGCTGAGAAAACATTAGTAATTTCTATGTCTTGAGGAGGCTGAATTTGAATAGAAAATTACTAGCTTTATTATAATCACTTACAGTCTTTTAAATTAAGCTGTCAATATTTTCAATAATGTATTTCACTCTTGCTTTAAATGTTTAGTTGGATAAGCACTTCCTTTCTCCACTTGCTCCAGCGGCTGCTAATTCAATATAGTCATTGAATAGGGTGTCATGCTTCCCCCCAGATAAGCAAGAATTAAAGCCACAATCTGTAGGGGAAAGCTCGTATGGCTAGCATGTTGGAATTGATCAGATTCAATACAGCAATGTTACCCGATAATGCCAACTTAATTGTCTCAATCATTAATTCTAAAACTATTCTCCTACCATGGCAACTTTCCCCAGAACATCCAGAAATCTAACCTGATGACCCAGGTCTCTGTGTAAGCTGAAACCTACTCCTCTTTCTAAGCAAGGAAAACTCCAAGAGTCATTATCACTACATTTGTACTTGGAGGGTTCCAAGATAAAAGTTCCCCCTCAATACCACATACAAATTCATTAGCCTGGTATTAATAGTGATATAGTTTAAGAAAATTACATGTATCTTTGCATGTGTTTGTACAAGCTAAATTTTTCCAGTTTGATTACTCCATTTACACTTGTGAAAATGGAAGCCACCGAAGTTTTTCTTGAATTATATATTTCAGGCATCGTATATGAAATACTATTAAGAGAAGAATAGTTTATACAGAATTCTTAGAAATAAATTCATGTGTTCTGGCAGAAAAGACCTGAGTTTAGTGTTTAAAGGCTTAAGTTCAAGCTCTTTTCACTAACAGACCCATTCTAGGCCCTAATTTCTACATTTTTTTTTATTAGAGTAAACCAGATGTCTCTGAAATTCCCTTCAAGTTCAACATACTGAGATTGTTTATGACTTTTGATGATATGGGTTTATTTTTTATTTTAGAAGTAGGTGATCCCAAACTCCTCTGTTGGTCCCACAGTGTCAGAGAGCTTTCTCTCCCTAAATAGTTAAGTACTATCTTTTGTTGGGAGAATAAGAGAATAGTACATATAGGACAATTGATATTTCAGAATTTTTGATACTTGATTTTGAAAGGCAGTTGGAGATATAACCCTCATACTCTTCCCCCCTCTTTTCTAAGTCTGCACAACTGATGACAATCTGACAATCTGACATCCACCTAAGTGCCTAGGGACATGAGAATACACAGTGGAGGTAGATTAAGGCTACTGTTTTCTCAAAATCTGAGTGGGTTCATCTTACCTTCCTGAACTTTTTTATAAATACTTTTAAGTGTACTCAAATATAGATAAACTTGATCTCCTGAAGTCAAGGCTAGCCAGTAAACTTAGGATAAAAGAGGAGGAGAAAAAAGGGGTGAAAGAAGAGGAAGAAAGGGGGAAAAAAAGGACAATTAAAATAGTAACATTTTTACACATTGCTGTGGGGAATATAAAGTGGTACAGCCTTTGTTGTTATAAGGCAATTCCTCAAAAACTGAAACAAAGAATTATCATATGATCCAGCATTTCTATCCCTGCATGTATATACATAGAATTGAAGGTACAGATTCTAACAGATACTTGTTCATCATTGTTCACAGTAGCATTATTTGCAATAGCCAAAAGGTGGAAACTAGCCAAATGCCCTTCAGTAAATGGACAAACAAAATGTGATGTATACATAAAATGGAATGTTACTCAATTTTAAAAAGAAATGAAATTCTGATGGCCAGGTATGGTGGTTTATGCCTGTAATCCCAGCACTCTGGGAGGCTAAGGCGGGTGGATTGCTTGAGCTCAGAAGTTCAAGACCAACCTGAGCAAGAGCAAGACCCCATCTCTACAAAAAATTAAAAAAAAAAAAACTATCCAAGTATTATGGCAGATGCCTATGGTCACATCTACTAGGGAGGTGAGGCAAGAGGATCACTTGAGCCTAAGAGGTTGAGGTTGCTGTGAGTTATGATAATGTCATGGCATTCTACCCAGGATGACAGAGTGAGACCCTCTCTCCAAAGACAGAAATATTGACACATGCTACATCATGAATGAATCTTGAAAGTATTGTGATAAGCAAAATACATCAGCCACAAAAAAGACAAATATTATATAATTCTACTTATATGAGTTACCTAAACTAGTCAAGCTCATAGAGACAGAAATTAGAATGGTGATTGCCAGGAGCTGGAATGAGAGTAGCATGGAAATATATTGTTTAACAGGTATGAAGTTCACTTTAGAGGGTGAAAATTTTCTGGATAGTGATAGTGGTCAAATAATAATGTGGATGTTTAATGCTATAAAGCCATATAGCTAAAAATGGTTAAAATGGTCAATTTTCTGTGTTATGTACTTTACAACAATAAAAAATCCATAGAGGTATAAAAATTTTCTTATTATTTATTTATATTCCTCTCATCTGGGAAAGTTGAATACATGCTCATTTCAATGTTGCCCCATGCCAGGAATTGCTGGGAAATAAATTTGATGTTCCCAGAAATTCCCCCATGGTTTTAAAAAGAGATGAAGGAAAAGAAACAGCTGGTTTAAAAGCAGTCATAGAATCGTCCGTGTGCTAGCCTACGAATCTAACACAGATAGCACACACATTTAAGATGTGATACAAACAGCCACCAGGAGCAAACCCTCACAGTGAAATGGGCACATTAATTTTTACAGTTATTGTCAATTCCATATGAATTCATGGATTCAGAATACTTGTTAGATTAAAAAGAAAGAGGCTCTCACATCAGGATTAGCCGCCAATGGAGTGGAACAGCGATGAGATAATGTGGAAACTGAAATTTAAAATTCTGTTGCAAAATGGTCCTGGATAAAAGTCAAATAATTATTCAACTAAACCAAAAAGAAAAACAATTTTCATCATAGATAAATTATCTAGATTGCCTTTCATGTAGATTAAATTCCCTTATTGAATGTGAAACCCTTCAGTTTGTCTATAAGAGAAAGAACCACCAAGATCATCTCTCTCCCTCACACCACTTTGGAGATAAGAGTGCTGCGAGTCAGAAAATTTAAATGATATACTTACAGATGTAAACCAGAGTTCGACTGGAACCCAAGACTTTGAGCCTTCTAGCTAGTTCATTCCACATTACATAACATTAATTAATTGCTCTAAAGGGAAAAAAATAATATTGGGAAAATAAAAATTGTGTGAACAAGGGGAGAATGTGGTTACTTCATTTATTAGTTATTGTTTTGTTGTTTTTAGTCATTATGTTAAATGAATTTAATGCAAAGTTTTAAAAAGCATCATAATGCTACAAAAAGAAAGGCCATAATGCTGAGTGTGTTCTCAAACTGCTAATCTCTAAACACAGGCATTTGAGAATTTGTATTTCTACGATCAGTGGTAGTTTATATCCTTTATTTTTCTACTTCAAAATATTAAGTGAGTATAACCCTGTTAACTTGCATGGATTGCTTTTGTAGTGCTTGATTCCTGGCTATAGGTGTGTCGTTGAACCCATTAGGCAAATTATAGTTCTGGAAGTGCCAATCAGAGCAATCAGGCAAGAGAAAGAAATAGAGAATACCCAAAATCAGGACATAGGGGGTGAAACTATTGTTTTTTCATGATAATAGGATCTCATATTTGGAAAACCCCAAAGATTCCACTAAGAGCCTCCTGGAATTCACAAATAAATTCAGCAAAATTTCAGATATGAAATAAATGTACATAAATTAGTAGCATTTCTATATGTCACTAACAGTCAAGCTAAGAGTCAAATCAGACTCAATACCATTCACAATATTGACCTACAAAGAAAATACTGAGGGATATACTCAACCATTGAGGTGAAAGATTTATACAAAGAGAACTATGAAACTCTCAGGAAAGAAACTGCAGAGGATACAAACAAATGGAATACTCACAGGCAGGTAGAATTGACATTGTTCAAATGTCTGTACTGGCCAAAGTGATTTACAAATTCAATGCAATCCCCATCAAATTACCAATATCATACTTCACTGATCTAGAAAAAATAATTCTGCACTTCATTTGGAACCAGATAAGAGCCTAAATAGCCAAAGTAATCTTAAGCAAAAAGAACAAATCTTAAGGCATCACATTATCAGATTTCACACTATACTACAAAGCTGTAGTAACCAAAACAGCATGGTACTGGTACAAAAATAGAGACATAGACCAATGCAACAGAACAGAAAATCCAGATATAAAACATATACCTAAAACCAACTGATCTTCAACAAAGCAGGCAACCTATACTGGGGAAAAGAACCCCTATTCAATAAATGGTGCTAGGAAAAATTGGATAGTCACATACAGAAGAGTGAAACAGGGCCCTACCTCTTACCACTCACAAAAATTAGTTCAAGATGGATAAAAGAGTAAATATAAGTCATGAAGCCATAAGAATTCTAGAGAAAAATGTGGGGAAAACTCTTATAGAAATTGGCCTAGACAAAGAATTTATGACATGTCAGCAATCATAACAACAAAAGTTGATAAATGGTATTTGATTAAACTAAAACTCTTCTGTACAAACAGACAACCTACAGAGTGGGAGAAAATATTTGCAAGCTGCTACACATGCAATCAGGGGCTATTAACAGAAATCTACAAAGAACTCAAGCAAATCAGCAAGAAAAAAAACCAAACAACCTCATTAGAAAGTGGGCAAAGCGTGGCACTTGTGGCTCAGTGGATAGCATGCCGGCCCCATATACCGAGGGTGGTGGGTTCAAACCTGGTCCCTGATAGCTAAAACAGCAATGAGAATTGCAACGAAAAAATAGCCAGTCGTTGTGCTGGGTGCCTGTAGCTGCTCGGGAGGCTGAGGCAAGAGAATCACTTGAGCCGAAGAGTTGGAGGTTGCTGTGAGCTGTGATGCCATAATACTCTACCAATGGTGACAAAGTGAGACTCTGTCTAAAAAGAAAAAAGAAAGAAATCACCCAGTTTTAAAGCTGCTTTTAACAATGGATAGTAGACAGAAAAAAAAAAAAAAAAAAAAGTAGACAAAATACATGAACAGAGGCTTTCAAAAGAGGATAGACAAATGGCCAAACATATGAAAAACTACTCAATGCCTCTAATCATCAGAGAATGCAAGGGGAAAACATGAGGCACCGCCTTATCCCTGTTAGAATGGCTTTGTTAAAAATTTTCAAAAACTATAGCTGCTGATATGGATGGCACAGAGAAAGGAATGCTTATATATTGTTGGTGAAACTGCAAATTAATAAAACTCCTATGGAATACTGTACGAATTTCCTCAAAAAACTAAAAATAGACCTACCATTTGATCCAGCAATTCCTCTACTAGGTATGTACTCAAAGGGAGACTTCTCATCAAAAAGACATCTGTTGTGGTGAGAAGGGAACACTTACAAACTATTGGTGGGATTGAAAACTAATAGAGTCTTTTTGGAAAGAAGTATGGAGAAGACTTAAAAAACTAAAATTTGACCCATCTGATCCCACAATCCCATTACTAGGTAACTACCCAGAAGAAAAAAATCATTTTACCACAAAGACATTTGCATGCAAATGTTGTTTATAGCAGCTCGATTCACAATCACAAAGATGTAGAACAAACCATCATCAGCCCATGACTGGATAAGGAAACTTTGGTCTATGTATACCATGGAATACTATTCAGCCATGAAAAAAGATGGAGACCTCACCTCTTTTGTATTTACCTAAAACAATTTGGAGAACATCCTTCTAAGTAAAGTATCACAGGAATGGAAAAGGAAGAATCCAATGTACTCAATATTAATAGGAAACTAGTAGATAAACAACTACATGCCCACACAAGAGAAAAAGACATTTAAATTTAAGAAGGGGACAGGAAGATGAGGGAACAACCATGCTTAGCTCTCACCTATTGGGTCTAATGGGTATATGGCACACCTCTTGGGTGAAGTGCTCAACTGCAACTCAGACTTACCTAAGAAACACAAACAATGTAACCTTATTATATGTATCCTTATAATCTGAAATTTAAAGAAAAGAAGTACATCAAATATTTATTATGGCACAATTTCCAATTGCAAAGATATGGAATCAACCCAAGTGCCCATTAATTCATGAGTATATTATTAAAATGTGGTATATGTATATAATGGAGTACTACTCTGCCCAAAAAAAGATAAATCAAGACTTTTGGAATAGGCATGATCCCACCTATGGTTCATCCTAAAAGGGTACATGTGAATGTCTCTAAATGTAGAATATAAATGTCTTAACACAATAACTAAGAAAAAGACATGACGGCTCTGTTAACCAATTGGATGAAAGTACTTCAAATTGTATACAGAAACAGTACACTGTACCCCATGATAGTATTAATGTACACTGCCTTGATTTAATAAATAAGACTTTTGGAATAATCTGGATGGAACCAGAGACAATTCTCCAAGTATCTTAAGAGTGGAAAAATGAATGCTGCGTGCTCTCTCTATTAAACTGGAAATAACCAATAAGCACACACGTGCACAGAGGGAAGTATAACTTTGTGGAAATCGAGCAGGAGGAAAGGGCAAGGGAAGGGCAAAAACTTATATCCTTTTTTAAAAAATAAATTAGAGGCTGGCTGGCTTGGCTCATGACTGTAGTCTTGGATAGCAGTCTGGAAGGAATTCTTGAGGTCAGGAGTTTGAGATTAGGCTGAACAAGAACAAGACATCATCTCTACAAAAAATATAAAAGTTAGGAAGGTACAGTGGTGCGCACCTACAGTTCCAGCTGCCTGAGATAAGCAGGAAGATCTCTTGAGCCCAGGAGTTTGGCATTACAGGGAGCTATGATGATGCCACTGTACTTTAGCCAGAGTGACAGAGAAAGACTCTATCACAAAAAAAAAAAGAAAGAAAGAAAGAAAGAAATCAATTGGAAAGGAAGACATGAACTCTTTAATGTCTAAGATTCTGATTTTTATATTTTAGTAACATTTGTTATAAACATATAATCAAAATACATCCTCTTTATTTAAAACCAATTCTTTAGAACAGCTGCAAATTAGTAGACAAAGGCACCTACTTTTACTTATTAAATTCCCTAGGTTTCCGAAGGCATTTCAAGACAGTATAGATGGTATGAGGGAACAAAGGAGTGTGTGATTGTGTGCATGTGTATGACATCTAAACTCTGCACAACGCATTTTCAGATATTTGATAATGCCTATTACAGTGACAATTCACTTGATAAGGAAAATAAAACAATCTGGGGAATAACTGTTATACCCAAATATTGTTAAAGAAATAAAAAGTTGAAGTTGCCCAGGAGATAACAGAGTGCAGAGTACTCCAGCTGGCTCACTCCCAATCTAAGTATTATCATTATTATCACGTTTGCCTGTGAATCTTCTGAGGTGGAGCAAAGACATGGGATCTTCCAATATCAAATCTGAAAAGCTCTTCAGCACCATAGTCATCACCTTTATTTTACAAGGGAGAGAACACTCACAGTTTCACAGCTAATTAGAAACAGCTGAAGGACTACAGTACTACTCTTCTGCCTCCCGGGATGGATTCAGCCTTTTCCTAATACATCTTTCTCTCACTTTTAAAAAATACATTATGAAGTCTTATAAGTTGAGCAATATGTTTTCGCCATAGCCAAATTTTGGGGAAATTTCGACTTCCTAGAAACTCTGAGATCAGATATAAGTTGTGTTTTTGCAAAATACATTTCCAAGTCGTAGAAAAGGTGAACGTAAAAGTCAAATCTGACGGATGGCATCTGGCTGCATGTCTCAGGCTGGCGCTGAAGTCCTGGACTTTACATAGAAAAGTTATAAATGTGGATGTTTATATAAAATGTCTCTTCATCCTAAAATATCTGATTTTAACTAGAACTCATCCAAGGACCAACTGGAGCAGTTAATGGAATATACTGTACTTTATTTCCAGCATGAAAGCACTCTTCTCAGAGAGGTTCCATCTCTAGTCCTCTCCCTCGGTTCCGTTCCCTACTTTATTGCCGCCCATAACTCCTGCCCCCAGCTCTAAGATTTTTATCTGTTACACAACCTCCTATCTACCTTCTTTTCTTCCCATTCTACTGTTGCAAACAGGCTTACTAAGAATCTTCCAAGGCCCTTTCCAGCAATCAGATCTCCCCTCTTTTCTGGGATGCTGCCAAACCGCTACTAAACCTTAGCTGCTGTTCAGCCAGGTTCTGCTTAGGGCCACTGCTGTCCCTTCACAGATCTTCCCTGGACCCAAGCTCTGCTTTCTGTCCAGGCTGCTTTCCATCATGATCAGCTATCATTGTAAGTTACAAAGAAGTTTTTAAAAGTTAAACTACCTGCATTGTCATACGGCTCCATCTAATATCTAGATATCGTATCTTTATCAACACATGTACAATAGTCAAGTAAAAACAACTTAGGAACTAGAAACAATTAAAAATACCAAGAGGGAGTATTTGGCAAGTAACTGGACGAGCAAACCAGGACGAGCAACCCCAAGCCTGTGTCTGTTTGGAGAACTAAGACTTCAGTCCATCAGGAAATGCACTGCGTCAGAAAACTATGTCCAATATTGACTTAAAGCATGTGGTTGAGAGGAATGTTTCTGAGGGCCTTGTTCTGAAAATGACTCTGTAAATAGATATTTTCTCCATTTTGCAGTTGAGGAAACTGAGACCCAGACATCACTGGTGCACCCCATTTGGGCCAGTTTCTTTGACCACTAAAAATTATATAAGAGGTACGTGGCATTTCTATTTAGGGTTAAATAGAATAGGGTTAAATAGGGTTACTGTGTCTACAAGTAAAGTTAGTGAGGACCACTTTCTGCTGTCCACAGGGACACCTTCCTCCTCCTGTCCTCTGACCTCCGCTGTAGATATTCACCACAGGCCCTCTTGTCTACTACCCTTTTCTGGCAAGATCATGTTATACATTCTTTCACAACAAAGTGATACCATTATTGCCCTGCCTTTCAAAAATTGGTTAGCTAAGAAATCATGAAATTTCTTCTCCATCTGCTAATAAATGTTGGAATTAAAATTAAAATTCATCAGAACTAATGGAATGCACAGTCCAACAGTAAAACTTCATATTCATTTAACTACTCTGTGCAACATCAGTTCTTCTTTTATATATTACTACAGAAATTAATTTGGGGGGGTATAAAAAGAAATTGAGAACTGTACAAATAATACATTAAGAATGAGAGGAATAATAAAATTGTATGTGATGAATATCAAGCTCATAGTATTTACTTTATGAGCATCTTGCTTAATCCTCATAAATACCATGACATAGGCACTATAGTCCCATGTCACTCCACAATGGGATACTCTCTGACAAATGTGTCCAGCAAGCTCATCATCCTGGGAACCTCATAGATTACAGTTATGCAAACCGAGATAGTATAGACTATGCCCACCGGGGCCATATTGTAGCCTCTTTTGAGGCTACAAATCTGTAGAGCATGTTACTCCACTGTACTCAGTGTAGGCCACTGTAGCACAGGGGTAGATATATGTGTAAAGGAGGTACAGTAAAAATATCATATTATGGACCACTCTACTGTATCCAACTGGTCATTGACCTAAATGCCATTGGTCCATTCACAATTATATTATCTTCCTATTTTTGAATGGGCATTCTCTTGCCTTGACTTTGTTTTTTTTTAATTTAAAGGTACAATCTATCAAAAAGATGTAACTCTGATAAGATTTTTCGAAAGACCACATGCAGAATCTCAAAAGACTACATGTAGAATTCTCAAAGAGCATTTTGTACACTTATACTTGAAAAATTTCAAGTACATAGTAAAGATGACAACATATGGTCAATGGCATTTAAAATATGTCTCAATTTGAAGAAAATCCTAAATAATTGTGTCTAATACTTTATTTTTTTCACTGCCATGAAAAATTACCTACCTATCCTAAATGTGCAGGTAAACTGAAGGGAAGTTTATATTCCTGCCCTTATTATCAGATAAAATTTGGTTATTGACTTTAAATTTTAAAAGAGAACAGGGACTCTATGAAAACAAAATATTTGAATAAGAATTAAAAATACCTATATTTATACATCCATAACTCACACTGCCTTTAATATAGGCTATGTTAAACCGAGGGCTCACCTCACAGTTGTGTTGATATAGGTTGAATTAAACATGTTACTGTAGATAAGGAATATGGCTAAAGGTTTTTATATTGATAAGCAAAATCTAGACTTCTATAGTTACCAGGTGAGGGATACCATGCCATAATCTTAAATTTATCACTATAGAATCTGTTATTTTAAAAAATTGAATCTTTCTAAAAGCAGAGTATGAAAGTCTTAATAACTAAGAAAATGACATGAAGGCCACGTTAACCAGTTTGATGAGAGTATTTCAAAATGTATATGAAAATACCACACTGTACCCTGTGATTGCATTAATGTACATGGCTATGATTTAATAAAAAAAAATCTTTAAAAAAATTGTTGCAAATATAATTGGATATTAAGCTGTATCCAATACTTTGTATACCCCCAATCTAAAAGCATAACATAAGGCTGAGCCACAAGGAAATGCCATTTTAAAGATCAAAACCTATTGAATATCTTATTTGTATAAATAAATTAACAAGCCGATAGATACATTGAGAAAGAAAAACCTCTTCCTTACAGTACAATGCCAATCAATAAAGGCATACAGAATGATGGAGTGATGAAGACTGGGATATTTACATAATTTCAAAGTATTCCTCCACAAATTCCTTATGAATTATAAAGGAAAACTTTCTAATGGTACCTGTACAGTTAGAGAAGTTGGTGGATACCACTTTAATGAGTGATGAAATTTAATACACCAAAAGTGGGACAAACAGACATATTGTATCTTTTAGACTAAGAAGGATAAAACACTACTCAACAGCTTTGTGAATTTAGTTTTTTGGTTGTGTTTTTTTTATAAAAAACAAAACAAAACAAAATAACCAGTGCCTGAATCTAATCATAAGGAAACATCCCCCAAATCCAAAAGCAGAGTCATTCTCCAAAGCAGTGAGCCTGAACTCTTAAAAATAATGTTAGTAGAGACCAAGAAATGTCAAGGAACCAAACACACTAAATCAGTGAAGAGTGCAGAGAAGTCAACACAGAGCGTGAGCTAGGCTGGGCCCCCAGCTAGGAAAGAAATCACTCTGGTAAGAGGCCATAATGTCCCAAATTAATCTCATACAGTTCAGAAATATATACAAATATATGCCAATATAGAGAGAAATGATAAAGCAATTGTGGAAAATGTAAATGTTCCATGATTAGCTATCATTGTAAGTTACAAAGAAGTTTTTAAAAGTTGACCTACCAGCATTGTCATATGGCTCCACCTAATATCCACATGTTTATCAGCTTATGTGTAACAGTCGACTAAATTCAACTTAGAAACTAGAAACAACTCACCAAAGTGATCACAATTAAAAGTACCAAGATGGAGTACGTGAACCTAGATGAAATGCAAATCAATATACCAGCTTGCTAAATCCATTGTCAATAGTTGACATTCTCACAGCAGACACCGCATTTTTGAAATCATATTATTTCCATAGCTTTTTGGCCCAAGACACAGCACAGGAAATTATTTGAGCCAGTCGAGTGGGACATCCCCAAATGAGCAGTCACGTCATCACTGATATTGCATCTCACTTTTTACTTGAGTTCATAGCATGGAAAAGTAATTCATCTTCCTGAGTACATTTCATAAGAAAAACAGAACTCTTCTAATTTTCTTCCAAGAAATCCTGGGGCAATAGTAAATTCTGCATCCAAAATTTTAAAGGCATTTTTTACAACTTGAAATCCCTTTGTCAAAATATAACCTGTGAAATAGCTTCATAAAACTAGAGGTAGAACAATGTTAAAAAAGAAAAAAACTCTCAAACCTACTCTGAGTACATTCCTAGACTATTCAATCAACTTCAGATTACTCAGCCTTGTATTGGTCTCCATAATAAACTGGATCCCAGCACACGGTGCCACACGGCACAGAAGATTCAGGATGGAGACGCTGCACCATCATCAAATGCTTTTTGAAGTGATAATTCGTTGGATGGATGGATGAATGCCCATGCAAAAAGGGAAGGGAGGAGGAAGGGGGATTTTATCTAATTATAGTAGCAATACCTTCTTTTTAAAAAAATCTTCAAAAACAAAATAAAGGCAAAAATAAAAAATAACCCATTATCTCAACATGCAAAGATAACACCGCTCTTAAAGTTTTGGTGTGTTTTATACCATTATAAATTTATGAATGGCTCCATTTATTTTTTTAAAAGCCATCCATTTATTTTTATATACAAAGTGAGTACATGGTAATATATACTTTGTACATTTCTGTTTTTCCCATTCTAAGCATTTTCTTCTGCTTTTTTTTTTTTTTTTTTTTTGCATGTTCTGTCATAACAACTCAAATGACGGTGTTATGGAAGGTGGAACTATATTTCCAGGACACAAGAAAATAGCCAACTGATGATGGAGATGTTTAAGGATATTTCTCAAGGTTTGTTCACCTGTGGGAAAATCCGAACTTGAACCTCAGTGTTAAATCTGCACAGGAAGGAGGAAGTGAAGCTGTTCTTCCTTCTCTTCCTTCCAGGAAGACCACATGGCGCTCTGATCCTCACTATTGGGGAATGCACCCTAACTCTGTCTATATTAGAACATTCACAGTGTCGGTTTGATCTCTCTTGGCTTATAGTCTTAACTACTGGTGAGACTGGAGTGAAAATATTTTTTCCTGTATAAAGCCAGTAGACCTCTAGATGAACGGTTCTCCTATCCATTAGCCCTGGTTGCATTCACACTGTAACTAAACACACAGCCCACACCGGGTCTGGCTTCTGTCTCCTTTTCCCATCACCTCCCTCCTGTCTGCATCTCAGACACCCATCTCTGCTTGAGCTACAGCTGTCTGCCTGGGCCATTTGTTCTCTCATCTCCCTATGTCTAAGTCAATCCTTTCTCCCAGAATATCCTTTGATCTCTTCTGTCTAAAATACACATAAAATGAAAGATATATGCATATGATCTTCCTCCTTGCCTTTCCTCATCCTCGCAAATTACTTTTTCCTTCCTCTGCTCTTCTGAAACATTTGGTTGAATCTCAATTAATGCACTTCTCTCCTTCACACCAGCGTTATGCTTTTTGCTACTGCGTTTTTCAGTTGTGTCCTTTTCCCATAGTGAAACCATCTTGAGGACAGGCCTGTGTTTTAGTCTTCTCTATCTCTGTGCAATTTTAAAATAGTATCTTGATATTAAATGTATGTATAATGAATGAACTAATGCACAAAAAATAGGAAGATATCAAAAGTCTTTGGATAACAGGATAAACAAAACAAACTATGGAAAATCTGCTGTCCTGTGCGTAATCATTCAGAGAACAAAAACATGGCTGAGATAATGGTGCAACTTTGAGTTTTAAGAGGATGACAAGCCTTAGCATATATTCATCTTATTCCAGATTTTAACTGCTTCCAGAAACGATATTGGCACAAGAGACATCAACCTCTTCAAAGTTTTGTATCAGGTCCACTGACCACTTTCATTCTTTACTTTCCAAAGCCCCTATATGGGAAGGGCTCCATAATATGCAAAATCCAAGTGTGGGGCCTTTTGTTTAAAATTATGAAGGACTTCAGAACCCTTCTCAGCATAGGACCCTGTGCCACTAGCATGTCAGATGAAGCCAGGGCTGTCTGTAAAAAAATGGCTGTCAGCAGTTTTTCATTTTTTTCCATTGAGGTAAAAACCAAAGATCCTCGCACACAGTTAAAACTGATTTCCTGGTAAACTCTCAAGGAAACAGAACAAAGGGCCTGGAATTTTAAAATTCTTCTCAGCCCTATCCAAGTCTCTTTCTTGTTCTATGCACAGAATCCTGTGGAATATATTTCCTTTCTCGGTCTACTTCTAAATTATTTTTTTTCCAGGTCCCCAGTCATACAACAAAATGCTTGCAAACCTTTTCCAAAAGAAGAGTAGGTGGTGCTTTCTTACATTCCAGTCTGTGTTGATGAATGGTTTACTTTTTTGGTTATAGATTCTGTTCGTCTGGGTTTTAGGTAAATTTTTTGAAAAATGGACTTTCTCAGATCATCTCAGTGTCCAACACAAGAAAATTACTTTTGTAAAAAAAAGTCAAATACATAGAATTGACGCCAGCCTTAGAAGACTCACTATTTTTTAAATATTTCGTCTGCAGCCCGCAACGTGAACCTTTCAGTGAGGCGGGAGGGAAGAAGAGGGAGACCAAGGCCAACAGGAGAGCCCACCAGAGGTATGCTGGGTTCTAATTAATGGCATGAGGTTACAACTCGCAGCTGACATCCCTTACAGTAAAAGGTCAGCCTCCCGCTGCAATTAGCATTTACTGATGTGGAGCCGGCTTCAGTCTTCCCTCTCCTCTCCCTCCCCGAGGGTCGGCTGTCTAACTCATCC
Source organism: Otolemur garnettii (assembly GCF_000181295.1). Classification (NCBI taxonomy): domain Eukaryota; kingdom Metazoa; phylum Chordata; class Mammalia; order Primates; family Galagidae; genus Otolemur; species Otolemur garnettii. Next base: position 13,501,387 of record NW_003852401.1, on the reverse strand, counting down.
CTGTTGCATGTCTGTCTTGATCCCAGCAAAGAGTCTCTTTCACCCTTTACTCAAACATGCCCCCACACCCTTGCACACACTCCCACGGAGGCACATGGACTCAAAGACAGGGCACATTTCTATGACTTATATGTCAGGGGACCCGAGACTGTGGATGCTGCTGCCAAAACTGGCTACATTTGTCTGCCAAGTCCCCTCCCTCTTCCAGTGACATTTGGAAGGACAAAGAGGGCAAATTAAAATAGGCCTTATATCCAGCAGATAGGACATCCACTGCTGAGCACAGAGCAATTCTGGCGTCAAAATCATTTCATCTGAAGTGCTCGATGTCTTAAGGAATCTCTGCTGCTGGTGGTGGCAATAAAAAGGGGAAAATGATGGTGGCGAGGAGGAGAGGGTGGAAACATAACCAGCTGGAAAAATCCTGGTGCTCTTGGCAGTTAGGGCAGTGCAGACGTTCTCTGGGGAGCTGGGTACTTAGAGGAGTGAGATGTCTCTCCCACCTCGGGCTGCCTCTCTGTGCTCCACTCTGAAACCAAGGCTGCTCCACAAGAGGGGGTCATGTCTGAAGACATCAGCCTCCAGTTGGCCCCTGGGGACACCCTCCTGCTGGAAGGGGGAGATAGGGCTCTGCTTCTCTTCATCCTCTCCCCGACTCCTGGGTGCCCCACCACCTACAGCTTCCTGAAACACCTATTCAGATCTCCCCCATCATCCATCCTAGTGATTCCCAAAATTCAATCATTTGTGTTTCATCTTTCATAAATTGACATTTCCAGTTATCATTGACTTTATTATTATTTACTTAAAATTTTTCTTTTAATGACTTGCTATTCTTAACTAAAATACATGCATTTTTAATGGAAACTTTTCATCCCTGCTAAATGGAAACCGTTATCACTTGCAAACCACAGAAGAGAATATTTGAAGTAAATACTAGATTAGAGCAATAAAGAAAAATTCATTCAGGAACCCATGAAGGGCATTGTGCTTAACATCCTTGGTACCCATGCCCCTCCTTGGGAAGCACTGATTTTATGTAAGTCTACTTGAGACAACGAGCTTATCTAATTAGTTTATTTGTAATATGATGTGTCCAGCAGTTGTATCTCCATCAAGTATTCTTTCCGGGTGACAGTTTCATATTCCTGGATGTCTTTTGTGGACAATCCAGGAGAAAAAAAAAGTCAAAATTCTCAGAATGAAGTCATTGAGCTCCTTTGACTAGAAACTCTCCACATCTCTTCTCCAAACTTCACTCCAAAAGACTGAGGAATGAACAAATGAATAAATGAAATCATCTCAGACACTGAGCAGGGCTAGAAGGACCATTCTAGGGTCTCATAGGTTTCTGACTAATCCACTTACAGGTAAAAACTTTTGCTATACAACTTGTCTATAAATTTTGGGCTTTTCACTTATTTTGCAAGTATTTACTCAGTTGAAAAGAGCACTCAGACCTGGTGTCTGAGATCTGACTAGAGATTTCAACTGAGAATTCACAGTTTAGCAGAAGAATAAATAGGGCTTGTGGAATCTCAAACCCCTTTAGTTTTATCAATTTGACGACCTTCACAAGGAAAAAATAAAAGAAGACCATTTCAAAGTTCAATTCACATGCAACCTTCAGACTGAGAATTCAAGTCTTAAACCTGGCTCCAGGCTTCCAAGTACAATGGTAGTCATCACAGTGATGCGGAGTCCAGCCTATCCCTAGTCCAGCATCCAGACCCTGTCAGGGACAGGGATAGTGGGCTGATGGATTGTTAACGGTCAAGAAAGGTGGCTGAACACATGGATGGGATACACAAGGTGGCTCGTAAAACTTATGAGCCATGTTCTGTGGTGTGACCTGGGTGAGGGATGGTTCAGCTTCAGTGGAGGGATAATTAAAAACAATTAAGTGTTGCTGGAGTGATGGCAGAATCCAGCTCAGCCTTCAGGGCTGTGCAAACCTGGTCTGGGTAATAGCCAAGAGTCCAAGGCCCTTGCCTTCTTTACTTAAAAAAATAAAAACCCCAACAGATTGCTGAGCCATTGGGGTGCCACCAAGAGGATATCATCTAATGGGGGTCTAAAAAATATTTTTGCCCTCGTTTGCTTCCCAAAGCACTGGATTATGTTCTCAGACAACGTTGATGAAGAAGAAAAGAAAGCAACCCGCATCTACTAATGTATTCCTTTCTCTGATTTCTTGGCTTATCACCTTAAGGAGAAGGGACTAGGAGCATGGGGTAAAGAACAGAAGAATGTGGTCTGGAGAAGAAAGAGTGAGAAACAGATAGCATTTTAGGACAGATTTAGGTAGAAACACAAGAGGCACAGGATTATGGAATATAGAGCAGAACAGAACCCAGAGAATTCTGCAAAGGCAGGCGGTGACCACTGATTTATGATTAGGGCCAACATGGTGCTGTGGTTTCCTAGGAAACTGGGAATTTTAGTACTTAGAAGATGGTTGCAGGTACCTAGTAGGTGGGTAGCTTCTCCAATGTCATCTATACTTAACATTTATTATTCTTAATATTTTAACCTGGATGATAAGTTTGTTTTGAATCCCTCTTGCAACTATCATCTTTTACGCAGGGAAAAATGACAATGGTTGTCACATCCTTCTCTCTGGAATGAAAAATGAGGAAGATGAAGGCCTAGACTAAGATTAAATATCCCCACATCTTTGTAGGAAAAAAAAATGGACATTCTGGATACCAAGGCTTACTGCTCACTTCCCCAAAGGAAAAGAAGAGCAAAGGTTTTCCACGCAGCATCTAATTACCCCCCACCACCTGCTTCGTGCCCAGGAGACAGAAAATGATGCAGGGAGATGGGATAGCACAGCTGTGAGGAGATGCTGCTGGTTGTATTCCTTCCAACCAAGGAACGCAAAGGTAAGACTTTATCCAGTACGACTCCAGACACCTCAAAACACTTCAGAAGCTTTTGATAACTGTCCACAGAGAAGAATAGATGCTTTGCCATATAACCATAAATGAATTTCTGTCTGAAGTAAACAGGAGCAGTCTTAGAAGGGGAAGATGGGTCCAGTATAAATGAGATGTGCCTCTGTGGGGTTCCCAACGGGTCCCATGTGAGGCTGAGAAAAGCCTCCCAGGTCTCTGTCTATAGATTGAAGGACAAATCTACAAATAGAGTCACTTTTTGAATTTCTCACGTCTCGAAAGGAAAAAGAAAAAGCACAATACAATCAGGTTTCCATCAGGCCAGCACCAAGTCCCCCTTATTTTATCCACTAAGTATTTCTCCAATTTATCCAATTCTCTTTAACTTTCACTGCAAACATCCTACCAAAGTTACGATCAAGTTTTTCATATCATATCATAAATGCTTCCAAACTGACGTCTCTGCATGTGCTCTTATTTCACTCACAACCCATTTTCCACATGCCTACTGGAGTGACACATTAACAATTCAGACTTACTCAAGTCCTTCCCTTGATTAAAATCCTTTTTATAAATCTCCTAAAGGCCAAAACTCTCCACAAGGCACTGCAGGCCCGAAGCCAGTCTACCCCAGCCGCTCCATCTCGCCTGCCTTACCTATTGCTTGCTGGGCTCTCGCTCCCCAGAGCAGGTCTCTTTTCAATTCCCTCTTCCTCTCCACCTAAAGTCACTTCCTCAGTGTGGCCTTCTGTGCTTTCTGACCCTGCTTAACTCTTCCTAAAACCAACATGTACTTCTCTATCCACAGTATGCATCACAAATGAAAGTCATTAATTTTAAAATTAATTATTAAATATCTACTTTCCCCTAATAACGTAAAACACCTATGAGGCCTAGGATGGTGTTTTGTTAGGTCCTCATTTCCCTACAGTCTAGAGACGTGTCAACTATCCAGTAATAGCCACTATTGTTTACCGTGTACCAGGCGCTATTTTAAGAACTCATTTAATATATGCATTTATAATTGATAACATAAACCTCATCCCAAGCCTAGGAGTGAGAAGTCATTATTGTCTTCATTTTACATTTGAAAAACACCTAGGCACAGGGAAGATAAGACACTTGCCATGGGTCACGTAGCTTTGCATGGCGGAGCTGGATTTGGGAGCCAGAGCAGCTAATTTATGACTTCTCTTTTCTTAATTACAATTCCACATCACCATGGAACTGGCTTGTAGTACGTATTTGTTAAATCGATTTGTCTTTTTGGCAAATCATATGTACCAAGTAGCTATGGCCAGCAACTATACTTGCTGTGGGGGAGAGAGCTCTCGGAAAGCTGTGGAGAGCCCCACCCTCCCAGGAGGTGTGGTTTACTTCTTCTCTGGGTTAAATTCCCTCTTTTCCTTCACATCATTAATAACTCTTATTTTTCCAGCACCATTCAATTGTTACACCCTCTGCAGTATTCATTAACTATTTCATAGATGTGTCCCAGAAACTTTGCCTTTGGAGAGTTTTGTATTTATTTGAGTACCATATTTAGTTCTAAGCTTTCTTAAAGCTGAAATTGAAAAAATAAAAAAAGGAGGGCGGCTCCTGTTGCTCAAAGGAGTAGGGCGCCGGCCCTATATGCCAGAGGTGGTGGGTTCAGCCCTGGCCAAAAACTGCAAATAAATAAATAAATGAGAGACAAAGGTGAAACAATAATATTTTGCTCATTGTCTGACAAAAAGGTGTAATGGTTGATCAGGAGCTTTTTGTAGAGCCCTAAAACTATCATAAATGATATTAGTCAATACTGTGGACCAACTTGAACAACTGTTTCCAGAAAATGTGAAAACAATTTAGTTTTGCCTAAATTTGACAGAGCTGAGAAAATTCAATTATAATTTTACGATAGCATTTTCAAGTCTGGAGCTCTGACCCAGCATACTACCCAGAGCAGTGGGTGGCCAATGTAAAGATGTCCTTTATTTTTATAGTGTGCAACATTTTTGAGAAGCTAAAAAATTGATACCTTTTTACAAAACAGATAGGTCTATGGCTGAAGACATAAATATACACAGCCATGCCCTCACACAGATTCAATTTTGCGTTTAATTGCCATGAATTGATAAACCTGAGATGAATCTGTGGCCTCGAAGTATCATTAAGAATTTCTGGTCTAGAGGAATACATGATTACAATGCTACTCAAAATTTAATGAGCATATCAGGCAACTTTTTTTTTTTTTTTTTTGCAGTTTTTGGCTGGGGCCAGGTTTGAACCCACCACTCTGGTATATGGGGCTAGCGCCTTACTCCTCTGAGCCACAGGCACTGCCCATAACATAGGAACTTTTACAGACAGACTCTGATTCAGTAGGTCTGACTTTGGCTTTTCTATCAAGCTCCCAGATTGCGTTATTGCTACTCATCTGAGGACCACACATTGAGTAGCAAGGCAGAAGATAATCTTGGAATTATCTCAGCTGGGCTTTTGATAAGGTTGGAGCATTGCTGATATGAAAGGGAGTTTTTGGTACAAAGCAATGTATTTATGTTAGACACTAAGCTTGCTAGAAACACTGAAAACATGACCTCATTTCTTGCTCCGTCTAAAGGCCTCCACATCTTTGCACACATGGAAAACACCGTCTATGAGAAGCATTTGTTTTTTTGCTCAAATACTTAAGTGCTTGGTAAAGGCACAAGTGTTTCCTGCTGTAAGATACACTATTCTTTGTCAGCTACAATCATTGTTCAAATTAAACTTCTGATGGTCACCAAATCAACAAAATAAATTGAAAAATAAAATTGCTTTACTTGTGAATGAGAGAATGTGGAGAGAGAAGGCCAGAGTCTTTGTGGAAAGGTCTCCAGCTCTGTGGGTGCCTCTTCAAAAACCTCAAGCTCTTTGCAAACATACCTTGAAAAACACGGCACAATGGCATGGGATGAATGACTGGGGGCTGTGCTACTAGCCAGTCTCTCAAGAGTACACATCTTAGTTTCTGAAGGTGTGGATGGAGGGGCCAGTGTATTCACTTCAGGGATTTAAGAGTTAAACATCTCTGGATTTAAAAAGTCCTTTTCACGCCCAGATCTGCTACTTTACAAGGCTGTGATTCCGTTCTTTTCTAACTTAATCAGGACCTGGAATTTAAGTCGGGTCACATGTTTTGATATTTGTCCATCCTTCCATCTCCCAGGGAAAACAGGCTATGTTGTCATGGGCCAGAAGTCACTGCTAATTAGTGGGATAATTATACTCCTGCTGCTGAGAACCTAGACCTGCTCATTCTTCTCCTCACTTTCAATTCCAGTGTGTGTTGGTTTTTCTTTTCTTTTTTTTTTTTTCAGACAATATTAACTTTTCACTTAATGGCTAGAAATTTCAGGGAGCAGATGACTCCAGCTCAATTTGGTGAAACAAAGGAAAGGAGGAGAAAAGAAGGGGGAAAGGCTGTGCTGCTGAGATTTTTTTTGAAGGGAGGGAAAGAAAGATTTTGTATTTCATAACAGAGAGCATTAAAATGATGTAGCCCCACACAATGAGAACCTTGTGTTTTATTAAAGTGAAAAGGCTTGCTCAAGGCCTCCATTACTCATTTCCGGATGGAATGGCAAAACTTCAAGTTTGAAAAGACTCAAGTAGCTACAATCAGACTTTCTCTGGTAGCAGCTGATAACACAGCACTTTCCAGAAATCCATTTTGTAGATTGTGCAGATCAGCTATTTTCAGAACTCTCAGAGGCTGAACTCTGCACAAAAGAAATGGCAACACAGAAAGCCTATAGATGCTCAGCGCTGGAAGAATGTTTTCCACGATTTTAGGGTGGGAACTGATGGGGGAATTCAACGGGTAGGTAAAAAGGGACTACCATAATGGAAGGACCGTGTTCCCACACCCGCATCCTCCAACTCAAAAGGGCCCAGGGAAAACCACTCAAAGCCTCCTCGCCCGACGTAGCTTCCCCTTCCACCACAAGGACGGCATCCAGAGATGCAGGGTAGACGTCAGGTAGCAAACAGCAAACCTCATGCCAGTTCCTCGTTTAGGCTGGAGAACAGGCACCTGGTCTTCATTAACATTGCTGCCGTAGTTAATGCGTTGCAGGTGTGAAAGTGTGTGGCTGAAATCTGACAAAACACCTGTCTTTTGTGGCACCATTAGATCTGCCTAGTGTGGGACACGACCCCCTCGGGTGTGCTCTCTCCTGCCTTGAAAGCCACAGTAAGCATTGTCCTGTAATTACAAAATCAGAGTCATCATTGCTGGGAAGAATTCCTTAACAAATTATACCTAATTAGTCTGAAATTACCTTTAATTCATGGTGAAACCATAGGCTTAACTGTGTTCTATAACACCTTCCTTTTTATCTTTATGCAAATATGATTATACACTATCAAACTGGCACCACCAGGCATAAAAAACAGCTGCAGCTAGTTCTTTGGTTACTAAATGGGAACTGGACGAGTGCCATTGATTATGTTTTCTGGAATGCTGCATCAAAAAAAAAAATAATAATAATATCAGCCAGTTCCTTCCCTGCGAGTTCTGGTTTTCTTCCCCGCCCACAGAATCCTAATTGAAAGCTGTGAGATTGATCTCCCTTGCCCACCCCCCACCTCCTCAACCCCTTCTCTGTAGACATGATGTGTACATCTTGCTGCTGCCCAATCTTTTAAAATGTCATTAAGTGTCAAAATAGACTACATTTTATTTCTGCTCCCAGCCTCTCATGATATGGCTTATTCACTTCCCATTCTCATCTCAAACCTTTGTGCAATGTTTGATTTAATACACTTTGATTCGTGTACTTTGGGTTCAAAGGTCACTTACATAGCAGGCATTGGTCTAAGAGCTTTAGATATACTCCGGTTATTTACCCTGGCTGACTATCTAACCCGTGCATGACTGTCATCATCCCCGTTTTTCAGATGAGGAAACTGAGACAGAGGTTATGTATCTTGTGGGAGGTCGGACAGCTAGAGGAGACAGCCAAGATTCTCACTCACACCATCTATCTGTAATATGCATTCCCCACAATGTCCAGGGTCTCTCTAACAGACACAGAGCATTTCTGATTCTCCTATTACACTTCTGAACATGCCATTGTGAGGAATTTTTTTTCCAGTGAGTTGGCATGTGAAGGTGAAAAGGATCATTCTTATCAGAGGAAGAAGTCATGGAGTCACAATTTGTACAGTAATTATATTTCATCCTCCACATCCCCCACCCCGAGAAAGTATTTTCAGAACCAAAGTCATGTATATTATGTTTCTTTGAAAACAAAAACAAGGCTGAGTGTATCGTAAGTATTAAAAATATATGTCTTTTAATTGGTTCATACATGGGCAACTAACATTTGCTTTGATATGAAAAAGTTTTGAGATGTTTTCTCAAATTAAACCAGAGTTTAGTTCTTCAGAATGCAATTAAAATATTAAATGCTTCTTTAGAGTTTAAGGTCTGTTCCTTCTTTCTGTATTCTCCGTATATAATTTCCTTGAAAAATCAGCATTGGCATCGTAAAAACCGTTACCATCCTACAAATAAGGACAGACCACATTACTCTTAAATACAACCCTATCCCAGCTTCTCTGAAGACAGTTAACTTTAAAAAAGAATCCCAGACCATATTCAGGTTACTTTTCAACAAGCTAAGTTTTTGCAAGTTAAAAAAAAAAAAAAGGAGATTAATGTCTTGAACCCTTTTCAGTTTTGTATACAAAGTCAAGCACATACCAGGAATAAATATTATACGAGGCATCTCAGTAGGATGTCTTGATATTCTCCTGAAATGCAGTGGTGAACTGGTTAAAAAAGTAATTATAATGGGACTAGCAATAAGGTTTTGGCTGAATACTACTTTTGTTCAGTATCAATCAATTAAAATAAAAGCATTTTCTTGATGGTTGTTCATAACAGATATCCAGGTCCATCTGTGGCTATTTTATTTATGGCATTGCTGTTTTTCACCAACAACAAGTTGGCTAAAAATCAGATTTCAGAATCTTAATTAGAATCAAAACATTGTCTTCTCATTTAACGCCTCCATTAAAGTTCATGTTACTGCTATGTAGAAAACGGAGTCTGCTTTCTGGAGGCAGATCCTGGCTCCCACACCATGGTAATCCACACAGCCGGCCCACAGCTGAGGGATGAGCTGAGTTGCTTACAGTATTTTTATTAGGCTGATTCCCACCAGTTTAAGAACATTGTAATGGGAGACGCTGCGGGGTCAGATTAGACTGAGCTCAATAAAATAAGAGGAGGAAACTGAACTCTCACTCAACCCCTTTCCACAAAGTTTAGAAGTTTCAACTCATTTCAAAGCGGAGAATGTCCCTGTCCACATAGCTCAAGTTTTGTAAACACAGCAAGTGCTACTGGATTCCTTTTGCTCAGTGAGGGCTACCTGCTTATGTTTATTATCCCTAATTATTAGACCCTCTGCACGAGGGCATTACTGCTGACACTTTATATGAGTGATGACTCGACCTGGCTGGTCAGCAATGCAGTCTCCCTCTTTGCTCAGTATTAATATTTAGGCTCATCTATAACCTTCACACTTTGGGGTGCCATGCTTCCCCCCACATAATCTTCTGTGACGCTGGTTAACTATTTGTAATTACCGTAACCGAGGCGGGCTCTACTTGACGCTGAGACCTCCAGTGGGAAAGAGGGGGATTTGGTCAAACATCTGAGTGTTGGAGCTGCATAAGGCCAAACATCTGGATGTTCCCAAATATTTCCTCAGATATTTGGAAACATCCACAGATTTTCCCTCATGTAGACAAAACATCCAGATGATTAACTAAATGCTTCTCTTTTCATCGGGATATTCGGCCACCGAATTTTCCTTGATTCCCCCATGTAAGAATATCCAGCCAGCCGCTCTGCACAGCCATTCCTACACCAAAATAAGAAACACGAAGGGAAAAACACATCCTGTTGCTCCAAGGCAGTTCTATCTAGCTTTCAGTAATTTTGTCGAACACCACACCGAAACACAAATTGCCTCCAGAAGGAAAAATAGTTCAATTTTTTAAAAAACTCTCGATGTCCCAGTACAGAGTCCTCCCCCATCCATGGTTTTGATTTCTGTGGTTTCAGTTAACCATGGTCAACCACAGTCTGAAAATATTAAATGGAAAATTCCAGAAGTAAACAATTTATAAGTTTTAAATTGCTCACTGTTCTGAGGATCATGATGAAATTTTGCACCATCCCACTCCATCCCACCCAGGACATGAATCATCCCTTGGTCCAGTGTCTCCATGCTGTCTACACTACCCACTTGTGAGTCACTAGTAGTTAGCACTGTGATCAAATCAACTGTCATAGTGCTTGTGTTCAAGTCACCTGTATTTTACCTAATCATGGATTCCAAGCACAAGAACAGCAATATAATTGTTCTATTTTATTTTGTTGTTGTTAGTCTTTTACTGTGCCATATATACATAAAACTTTATCATAGATATGTATTTATGGGGGAAAAAACATAATATATAGGGGTCAGTACTGACCATGGTTTCAGGCATCCACTGGGGGTGCTGGAATTTATTCCCCACAGATATGGGGGAAATAATATATATCCTAAACTCTAGGAAGAAAAGAGTCCAAGTGTCAGGTCTCAGGGAAGGAAGTTAATGACCCAGTTTTACACCTTACATTAATTAATTTTGTTGCCACTAACAGTCATTTTTGAATCCCCAATCTCTGCTGTCCTTTCCCAGCACGAGGTTCCTCCCCTGTGTTCCATCCAGAGATTAAGAAAGCTAGACTACGAAATATTAAAATAGTCAATACTCTGGTTCGATGACGCTAACTCAAAACTGTACAAACATAAACTAAAGAAAAATGCAATTCTTTTGAGCAATAGCCTTTTATCTGGAAGTTGGTAGCCACACTAAAATATGTGACCTCTCCCTGAAATTGTATAAAACATTGACATAAATATGTCTTTTGTGAAGAGGGTGGAGAACACCTAGAGATTTCCTCCATCTCTCAAGGGTTGCGTTTATGTGAGAACCTTCCTTGGTGGGCATAATATTAATGCTTTCTAAAATTATTTGTCAGTATGGAGAATGGACGCCACTTTTTTTTTTTTTTTTTTTTTTTTTTAGACAGAGTCTCACTATGTTGCCCTTGGTAGAGTGCCATGGCATCAAAGTTCACAGCAACCTCAAACTCTTAGGCTTCAGCAATTCTCTTGCCTCAGCCTCCTGAGTAGCTGGGACTATAGGTACCCACCACAACCCTTGGCTATTTTTTGGTTGCAGCTGTCATTGTTGTTTAGCAGGCCCAGATCGGGCTCGAACCTTCCACCTTCGGTGTACGTGGCCGGTGCCCTACTTACTGAGCTATGGGTGCCAAGCCGAATAGATGCCACTTATTGCGCAGGGTTGTTGGTGATGAATTCCAGTCATATTTTGTTTCCTCTGTTGGACTGGATTCAAAGATAACATGAAAAGGATTCTAAAATATCAAAGACACTTTATATGTAGTCGCCCTCAGCATATACTCGCTCTTGGCCATGGCCAAGGGTTGTTAGATTACAAAAAACTTATCTACTCGGGCTTGTGAAGAACGAGAAGTGCAGCTTGAGGAGTCAGAGTAATCTCCTGGAAGCAGATGGCAGGAAAAACAAACAGGCCCCATGAGGCCTGGAAGTAGGACCTACAGTGCCCTGAGGCACAAGAACCACCGCTCTGGTCTCTGCTTCTCATCTCTCTGCCCTCTGCGCTGGTCCCTAATTCATCAGATCTCTGTGATAGCATCACCTTAAAGGTTACGTGAGCCTGTCAATGAGTTACTTCTTGCAGAGTGCTTAAGAGACTGCCTGTCACATAATGAACAAACAATTAATGGCATCTATTATTGTTGTTACTATGAATCGTTCTCTTTGCAGACCAGTTCTCCTGACTGCTCAGAAAGCAAATGAAGTTTGATTGGCCACATTCAAAGGAAAGCCCCCAGTCTCCCCAGGTTTATTTTTGTGATTCTCATTCTCACAGTTAACTGACTAGTGATTCTGAATTCCAAATTGAAATTCTCAGAAGAGAAGTTTGAATGAGGCCAGCTTGGGCCCGGTGTATACTGGTCCCATCAGGGACTGTTCTGCCCAGGGACGCCATGGGGCTCATTCCCTTGTACGTGAACTGCCTGAGCAAAGTCCTGAGGAAAAGGGCAGAGGTCAGAGGGAAAACAGAAGGCAGTCCCAATACATACGGCAAAATTTTAAACTTTTTCATTTGTATGTTTTTATAATTTAAAGTTAGAACATATAGCTGAGCATAAAGAAAAAAATCTCAAATCTTGCTCCTCAAAGAAAAATTGATTTTAATATGTGCAGGGTGCCTCAGAAGTGGCCCCTAAAATTGCCTAAATAGGGAAAATAGGAAATTATGGCTAAATTTACCTTTATTTATAAAATATTCATTATAAATTTTTATAAAAATACTGTATAAAACATTCTCTATCTGGTGGCCATCTCTTTATAAGAATAAAGTTACATTTAGATACAATTTCCCATTTTCCATATGTATGATGACTATAGGAGTGATTTCTGGGACACCATATGTATATTTTATCATGCATTTTAGACATATTCTTAAAATATATAAATATTTTACATATATTTTCTTACATTTTTAAGAATGCAAAATGATCATCTGCATTTTGTTTATAGTCTTTTTTCCCCTAACAAATTGTGAACGTTTTCCATTAAGTATCACTCTACAAAGTGCCAGCCCCATATGCCAGAGATGGTGGGTTCAAACCCAGCCCCGGCCAAAAACTGCAAAAAGGAAAAAGAATAGAAAGTTCAGTATGTGGCCAATAAGTCAAATTGTCAATTATATTACTGGGATATTTATTTATTGAGGCTGCTCCATGTGTCAAGTAGAGAGGCGAATACTGATCGAGATTCTTACCACTATTCTTTTCTTAATTTTTTTGACACTTTCTGCCTTATCTATTTTAAAGATATATTCAGAATTACAGTATAAATCCATTGTGAGCTGAAATTTTAAATAACAACATTGTCTTCAATTTTTCCTATTTATTATTACTTGATTTAAATTCTATTCAGTCATATACCAATATTGTTAATCCTGGGTTTTGTATCTGAACTTGCCCATCATATTTGTGCCCAAACTTTCATTTTTTTTTTAATAATGCAAAAAAGATTATGTTGCTCTAACTCTGTCTTATCCCTTCATATTTTTCTTCTGGTCAGAGTTGAACTCACTTATACTAATCAGAACCAATTGGTTCAGTAAAAGAAAATTTTCCCCAAAAGTTCCATCATGATTCTCCTAGAGACACAGAAATGAACACATGCTAAAGATCGCATTTAGCTCCTGAGGGAACCAGACAGATGTCATGACCAGTTCAAAAGAGAATCTAAAGAACAGACACATTTCAAACCAGGCATATTAACAGATATGTGCAAATGGAAACAAATTGGTTTAGTGAGGAGAATTTACAGGTAGGTCAATCGACCCGGTCAGACAGAATTTGTAAGTTTATGGACAAGAATTCCTTCCTGTGACTGGCTGTTACCTACAACTTAACTTCTAGAATGAGATAACCTCGAAGGCTGTGCTGTATGGAAGCAAACACACTTTTCCAGCACAGCTCCTGCTTCCCTATTGTTTTCTTCTGTCATTTTCTATGCTTCTGCTTTTTCAATGATATTTTATTTTTAAAAATTTTATTTGATTCTATTTCTCCCTTTTTCTCTACTAGTTATAAGAAATTAGATTCTTACTTATGGTTGTAATTTTCAACTTTATTCTTTATTGCTTTATCCTTTTATACTTTTATTCTTTTATACTTTATTCTTCTCTAATGATTAACTTTAGATAGAAATACATTTCCTAGAAGAAGAAATGGAAAAGCAAGTATCCAATGTCTGCAATACTAATATGAAACCAACAGAAATTGTAACGTTTACATCTCCCTAACGGGGTAGACCAGGCTTTGAGATCTAGTTGCTTGTTTTCAAATAATCATTCTTAACTTATAATATGCGTATTTCTGAGTGTTAACGTTTTATTCCTTTCTTAATTAATGGTTGTTAAGATTTTTTACAATTATAGTCCTCCTCTTTCTATATTTCATTACTTCCTGTTCTTGAGAGAGAGTATGAGAGTCTATGTACTTATTTCTTACTTGTAAGAAAACTTTAGCATATATTTTTAAAAGATAGTATATATGTCATTTATGCTTTGAAAATCATAATTTATCTAATAAAGTTTTAAGGTACCTTTGTATCTGAATAAAACCTAACTATAGCGTAGAAATCTTTGGTGACAATCTTTTTCCCGTTTAAAACTCCAAAGAAATCACTTCATTTTCTTCTGATGTTTCTTATTATAGGGGAAAAACCTGAAACTGGATATTGTGTTTTGTTTTCTTTTGGGTTTTTTTTTTTTTCTTATAGATGACCAGTCTTGTCTATCAGCATACACCCATTTCTTATTTTGATTAATATTGTCTGGGATTTGTTGAACTCACTCAGTTTGTGAAGTCAGAATTTTATTCACTAACCCAGCCAAATGCCATTTAATTTTTTCAAACAATAATTTTCCCTTCTATTTATTCTGATGTTCCCTCCAGTAACACTCCCTCTCATGATCTCAGTAGTACATCCTCCAAGTGACTTACCTCAGCGTTAATTGTCCTTATTTCTTTGTTATTTGCCTCTGGATTCTGGGAGGTATTTATCAAGTATACATTCTATGTCTTTGATTTACTATGGTGTTATTTCTGCTGCCACTGAATTTTTTAACTCTGTTCTTAAATGTTTACTTTAAAAGCTTTTTTCCCCTTGTAACTCATTTTAAATTTCTGCCTGTCTCTCCGGCCAGTTCCAATTTCAAATCTGTTTATTGTATTATCGTCTCATCTTACTGGTTTTATTTTATAGAACCCATGTTTTTCCAATATTCATAAGACCACGAAATGGTGCATAAACTATGTTTCTGTTTCTTTTAATAATTTTTAAATGTACTTTTATCTGTGCATAGTATGATCCTAGTTGTGTGTGAATGTGTGCACGTGTGTGCCCGTGTTTGTCAATGAAGCTCAACCCTGAGACTGGAAGAAAAAAACAAAACTAGCCAGCAAGATAATTTGTACAATACAAGCCTAGAAAGTAAAAAATTGATTATTCCTAGTATGTCTGAAAGAAGAGTCGCCAGATAGGGCTAGAAACGGAAGAAATGGTTGAAAATCCTTGCAAGCATTTTCCCCGGCATCCCTTTTATCTAGCTAAGAATCCCTCACCCTACCATAAAGGACTCTCCTCAGGAAGATTCACTCCCTGGAGAGACAAAATTAGTGAGAATCCAGAGTCAGGAGCCTCAGGCATAGCAGAGAGGGAGCAGAATATATTGTTCTGGCAACGGGATTGGGGATCCAGGCTAAGAAAACATAGTGGGCCATAAGACCCACATTACCCACACTGGAGAGTAGAAGTCTCCCATCTGGAAAATGGATTCCCCCAAAAGACTTTCAGATCAGCCCACTTAAATGCCACCAGCTGACGGGCCCTGCCCCTGCTCACAGGAATTATATTTAAATATGAGCATTAGCCAAGGCTCACCACACATTTGAGAAAAGCCTCTGACAAAAAAGACTGGCCAAAATAAACAAACAAGATACACTTGGAGGAAACAAAGACAATGTAGTGAACAAAAAAGGGTTTAAAAAATGTTTAAGTATATGGTATTAATAGTCTCAAAGTAATCAGAAATGATTTTTGCATCATGAAAGAAAAACATGCTGTTTTATTTTGGGATTTTATTCTGGTTTTTGTTTTTTGTTTTTTTAATGATTTTTGCATCATGAAAGAATAACATTCTGTTTTATTTTGGGATTTTTCTGGGGTTTTTTTGTTTGTTTATTTGTTTGTTATTTGAGACAGATCCTTACTCTCTTACCCTGGGTAGAGTGTTGTCATGTCATAGCAGCTCACAGCAACCTCAAACTCTTGGGCTCAGGGGATCCCCCCATCACGTCTTGGCCTTTGAGCTAAGATCAAGTGAAAAATAGCTGGGACCACAGGCACCTGCCACAATGCCCAGCTAGTTTTGGTTGAGACAGGGTCTCGCTGTTGCTCAGGCTGGTCTTGAACTCCTGAGCTCAAGCAACTTAGCTGCCTTGGCCTCCCAGATTGATAGGATGGCCAATATGCTGTTATTTTTAAAAGCATTTGAAAAATGCTATAAAAGAAAGGAAGACAATGAAGGAAATCTCCAGAAAGTAAAATAAACACACAAAAGAAGATGGAAAATAGGAGGGAAAGGGTAATAAAATCAGAGCAGGGCTCCAGGAGACTTAAAATCTCAATAATAACAGAAAGAGGAGAATTAAAAATTAATGAAGAATAAGAATTTATCTTATTTTGAAAAATTGGCACATCTAATGGAATGGGTTTCCAGATTATGAAGGCCCAAGTGCCCAGCATGATGAAGAGACACACAAGGAAATTCTGAAATTTCAGAATAGTATGGATCAAGAGAAGAGCTGAAAGGTCTCCAAAGAGAAATAGTGCATCCCTTAAAAGGGTTGGAGAAGAACAAAATGGTACTTTAAATAGTGACATCAGAGGTTAAATGATAATGAGAAAGGCCTAAATTCAGCAGTGATGTTCAAGCCAGAAACCCAATTCTAGCCAAACTCCAAATCCAATGTAAAGGTGGACTAGGAGTGTCTCAGGCAGTCAGTGTCAGACAGCTTCCCTGCCATGTTCCTTTCTGCAGGAAAGCACATGCAACTGTGCTCCATAGAAACACAGGAGTGAATCACAAAGAGGAGGACATGGAAATCAGGAACTGGAGGTCCCACATAGACTAAAAGAATTCTAGAAAAATAGCGAATGGAGGGCCTGGGATGATAGCTATACAGAAGACCTCAGGAAAACCAGTTTGGACAGAGGCAGAAGAATGGAGGGCTTTGGGAGCTAGATGCGGGGGCTGCTTGAATGGAATGAGAGGATTTACATTTCATTTGGAGAGTTTAGTAGTAAATTAGTTGTAAGCACATAGGAACCTAGCAAACGGGGAAAAAAGGTAACTATTAGTTTCTCTCCAACAAAAGTTGTACAAGAAAGGAAATGATCCAAATGATACAAAGAAATGATACACATGTGGCTCAATGTGAGCATTAGGCATAAAATAATAATAAGAAGAAGACTGATTATTGACAAAATAAGGCATTGACCTGATTATACTGAGAGACATGTGGTGTCTTACTTCAGGGTGCTGTAACAAATCGCCATAGGCTGGGTAGCTTAAACAACACACCCTTATTTCTATAGCTCTGGAGGCTGGGAAGTCCAAGATCAAGGTGTTAGCAGATCTGGTGTCTGTTGAGGACCCTCTTCCTAATTTGCAAACAAATGTTTTCTTGTATCCTCAGATGGTGAAAAGCAGAGGGAGCTTTCACAACTCTTCTTACAATCCTGTTCATTAGGGCTTCACGCCCATGACCTAATGACCTCCTAAAGACCTTATCTCCTAACACCTTCACCTTGGGGATTAGGGTTTCAACATACAATTTTGGGAGCACACATACATTCAGTCCATAACATGATGGAAGAAATCTATTTCCTATCATAGGAAACAACATCTCAACTAAAGACATTAGCAATATAATGATTCAGTTATATATAGAAGTAGCTGTAAGAGTTATAAATAATTGCCTTAGAAGGATGCAGATAGGGAGAAGGGAATAGTGACTAAAATTATACATTTCTCAAACTAAATGTGTTATTTTTATAAAAACAAAAATTTAAGTTGACAATAAAAGAACACAATCAAAATATGATTTTCAGATTATTTTAAATTATATGCTCCTTTACAATTAAAAATTATTCAAGGGATCTTTTTTCTCCCAGTTTCTGATTCTCAAGTAGTGAAAAATCTCTTCAGGACTGGTGTTTCCCTTAGAAACAGGGTGAGAGATTTTTCTTGGCTTCCAGGTAGAGGACATCATTCAGATTTCAAGGGGATGGGCTTGGGGCAAGATCACTGACCCAGAAGCTTGAGGGACACAGGAACAGAGATGAGGTCTAGACACCCTAGAGGAGCAGGGATTTCTTCTACATTTCTAGTGAAGCTGCTCTTCTAGGATTAGACTAAAGGTGGGGCAGCTTTTTTCCAGAAGTGGAAGTAAGCCCCCTGATTGTCAAGGGAAGGATCCTTTTACTGTCTCTGCTGACCCTTTGCTTCCAATGCTCTGAAGTCCCTCAGCTCAGCTCTCATAAGCAACTCCTCACAGTATCAGTAAAGAAACGTGCTTCTCAGGAAGCTTCTCCTTCGTAACTACTGCCACTGCAGAAGCTGGCTCTTGGGTTTTACTCCCCACATCTGTGGATCTGCAGGTCAGATTTCTCTAGGTAGTTCCCTGCTGCATCAATTAAGGTCACTTCTGCCTCAGGAAATGACTTCTCCAGAGCCACTGCCATGGGGCCTCTGGAGGCTTCTACACAGTTCCTCCAGCCACTCAAAACCTTGACCTCAATTCTGCAGACAGTAGGTGGAAAGAGGCCCCAAATGCTGCTTTCTCTGTTACCCTAAATCCTTCTCTGTCTTCAGTCTGGGTTTCTCCAAGTTCTGAAGTTATCCATAAGATCTAAGATATTTTTCTACTTGTTTTTCACTGAGTCACAAATTCCCTTATAGAATTCTAACTTGGTGCGGGGAGTCCTTGGTTTTGACCTCCATTGAATCCAGTAAAAATTCCTCAGCATTTATGACATTTCAATAACTCTATTTCCCAGCTATCACTGCTACTGAACATTTTTTTCTGTGAATTTTTAATTTTTTTAAGTTTTTCCCATAGAGGGATATCTAAATATCGTCAACATAAATCAGCAGACATAAGTATCGGTTAGAATAAGGTTCAGTTGTGTTTTACCGAAGCTTAAACAAGATAAAAAGTTCACTGCTCCCTCTCATGAAGGATTAAAGCATGCAGAACTGATGTGGTACCTTTAATATTCTCACTCTGTCATCCTGAGGCAATGATGCCTGCACTCATGATCTAACATGGCTGCTACAACTCTACCCATCAACTCTGCGTTCCACAGAGGAGGACAGAGAAAGGAGGAACCTTCTATTCTCTGTGTCTTCCCATTCTCTTTACATATACATATATTACATAATATCTTTTAAATCTATTTCTCAATATTGGAATAATTTCTTGCAACCTAATACCTCTCAAGCCAGAGCAAAACTCCTGACACAAAGAAGCTTGATGAGTTTATATTAAACAGTTGGATAAGTGAATATGTGTCTGTTGACATCATGACTTTAATAAAACTGATGATAACTAGTAGATGGCAATCTACTAGGGTTAATGAAGCTTTTATTGCCATCTACTAGTTATCAAGGGTTAATGAAGCCTTTATTGTATGTAGAATATAGTAACTGGTAGTAACAAAACATAAGAAAATAGAATCCATAGGTTATGCTGTCCTATAATGTTAGAACCAGGTCACTGGAGCGCTTCAAATTCAATATCAAGAAGCAAATAGTATCATTAGTTTTATCTTTTATCACCACACCTCTGAGATGCATGCCAACAGCCAGCCATGAATCCATATTATTTATGGTTTATAATGAATATGTTATAAAATTCAATGGAAATGCAGAAGGTGCTAGAAAAAGCAAAGTCTGTTTACTAACTTCTGGTCATTTTTAATCAAAGTCATAGCTTATGATTAACTTGATAGCATAACATATCTCTAATGGCCTTTTTACGCCGTACCCAGTTGTAGGGTTATTGATAGGATCTTTGATATGCGTTTAGAATCACAGAATATTTTCAGTGGTTCTTAAAGATAAAATCTCATAGCATAGGTTAATTTTATCCTTCACATTGATTCCCCTTCTCTTGATTCACACTTCCTTGACTATTATTGTGTTATCGAGTTCTTCACTGGCCCAAACAACATCCCAGATGCCCCAGGCTTGAGCTTTCTGAGTGAACACCACCACTGCAACTTCATGATGGGCCACAGAGATTCCCTGTCTCTTTTCTGCCAACTTAAAGATCTATGGGATAAAATGAGGAACTGAGACATCTGAATAAGCTAGAATTGGAGCCTGAGTCATCACTGTTTTCACATGTGGCCCCACTGAGCAGCACCTCATCTGACCCACCCGACAACCAAAGTGCAACATATGGGTCAACCACACGCTTGCGATGGTTTCTGCCTCTCCTGCAGCCTGATACTTTGATTGCATGTGGTTGCGCTAAAAGCCCTAATGCAGAGGTCTGTGGATTCTTTTCTTTACAATGTGGTTTGAAGTTGGGCAGAGGGGAGGAGACTTCGAAAGAAAAATTGCCCAGTGCACCCTGACAGCTATATAATTAGGAAAGGAAGGCCAGTGCTTACAGCGTGTGTCATTCAGCAATTGTTCACACTCCAGCTTCCCTCGCCAGGTGCTTTGAACAATGAGGTGATGATAATGTCTTCATGTGACCTGGGC
Source organism: Otolemur garnettii (assembly GCF_000181295.1). Taxonomy (NCBI): domain Eukaryota; kingdom Metazoa; phylum Chordata; class Mammalia; order Primates; family Galagidae; genus Otolemur; species Otolemur garnettii. The sequence continues at coordinate 13,480,988 of NW_003852401.1, read as the reverse complement.
GCAAGGAACATTCAAGCTCAAATAAGCCAGGCAGAAACCCTGCTGGAATAAAATGGGAACCATTTTATTCTCTCAATGTTCACTGGTCTATTTGCCAGAAAAATTAAGTATGTTTTGTTGGGAACTATTAAATATTACTAAGAAGACAGTTTTTAAAAAAGTAAAAAGTAGAGCTCCAGGAGAGATTTGTGAATTTTCATTCCCCTGTTTTTCCCCCCAAATTTGAGATTCAAAATTTGTGACTCTAGGAAGAGAGGGATTTAATGCCAACTACCAGAAGGTGAGCTAAGTTCATGAAGCACTGTAAGCCTTTCTTGGCTTCCATTTATCCAGAAATACAAGACTCTCTCCCATTTTAGAAAAGAAGAAATACTATAACTCTGGCTATTCTGTTAAATAGTTAAATGCCTTTGAGAAAAGTTTAGTTGTCCCCAACCAATGTTCGTTCACACAGAAGTGACAGGAAAACAGTGAAAGTCTTCAAGAAACTTCGTTAAGCTTTCCACCTCCACTCAGCCCCTCCCACTGTGACGTTTTATTCTTTGGACACTCTGTACATTCATTCTCCCTTGAGCCATGACCTCCTGGGACACTCAGTACATGGAAGAGCACCTCAGGTTCTCACAGTTAAAATTCAATTAATTTATGTCTGTGCCACAGTTCCTTTTTCCCCAAATCCTATTATCTCTTAGTCTTATTTTCAATATATTTCCTTATTTTCAATATCTCTGTATGGCCTACTGGAGTAGGAATCCAGGTTATTCCCTTCCTTCCCACCCCCTCACCTGTTGTCTTGCCTAATTTTACTTTCAGAAGTCCTGCATCATGGGGTCCTACTCTGGACTTCACTGATACCTTGTAGCAATGCCACACTGTGATAATACCTGAGGGTCAAACACATTGTAATCATTTTGGATTTTAGTCTGCAATTGACTCTTACTTTGAGAATGAACCCAGGTCATCCTCTTCTCTGAAAACTGTCCCTCCCTACCCTCAATGACAGGCTCCCAACAATCCTTTTTTTCCTTAATGATGAATCCAAGGCTCGTCAATCAGACTCTCTCCAGGGAAGCTAGAAGAGAACTGAGGATGCTCAGAAATCTGAGACGCAGCCTGGTTTATGTGAATTTGGGAGCTGTGAGACAGCCACACACGCAAAGATGCTGGAATAGTCCATGTACTGAGAGGAATGATGAAGTGTGAATTCAGAATATGATACAAGAGACACGCGGCCCCAGAAAAGCAGGAAAACACCAGGAGGACCGCTGACTCCGCTCTTGACTGCATTCCAGTTCCTTGTTTCTGTTCTTTGGGGTCAACCAGGCTTCGTACTCTTAGGAATTCTGGGAGATTCCCCTCTGATATAATAATAATTTCAGGTTTTACTAATTCTACTTAAGTTAATTGAAAGGGTTATTTCTTATGATAGGGAAGCAAAAATTTATTAATTCAAAATTTATTGAATTTATTAATTCAAAAATTGCCGGAGAGGAAGTTATCTTTGTTTTGAGAATATCTTGAGGACCAGCTTGAATTAGAAGGTGTGATCTGAACCTTTAGCCAATGTTAAGGCAACGAAGAAGAATCTTCATTCCTCTGCATGAACAGGATTTTTTTTCCTTCTGAAAGAGGGGGTATAAAGAGAAGAAACATCAGAGGAGAGAATAAAAATAGCTAATAAATGGCTTGAGGGCTGAACAGCTTCACAGAATATGGACAATGAAAATTCCCTGGTAGTGAGTGGAGTTGTTAGGCCATTTTAAGGACGGTGGTGTCTAATATTCAATTTGAAATTCTTTGTTGCTGCAGTGGAAAATACTCTATTTGTCTACAGCCCATGCTCCTACCCTCTGCACCAAAAATTTTTTTTTACATTGGGCAATAAGCTGAATTTCACATCTGTTTAAGAAAGATAGCATATGAGAGAGCAGAGGCCCTGATGTAGAAATAAACGTACCCTCTTGGTCTTATCTTTCTATCTATTAGAACTCAGGATATTGATATGGTTCAAAACATCCTACTCCAAAATATGGCACATTGGCATTTGGGAAAAAACACAGAAGTTGGAAAGTCTGTCTAACTTTGCTCTTCTCCCCTGAGGTAGGCCATGAAAGTTAGAAAGAAAGAATTGTCTGACTCTCCACCGCAGTAGGACCTAAGACCCTTGTGGAAGAGATTCCCATCCTATACCTGGAGGAAAGGAATGTCCTCTGCTCTGAAGACACAAAGACATGGGGAAAACTCTAAAGAAACAGAACTTGCTAAGTTCCCACCAGTTTATTACCATTAGATCATAACCCATTCGTCAAACCACACTCCTTCACAACTAACCATTTCATCAAACTTTGCATAAAATACATAGGTCTCCCTGTTTCTTTGCATTTTTATTTTCTTATGAAGTCTCCAATGTCACATAAATTTTGTATTAAATGTGTTTGTATGCTTTTCTTTTCTTAATCTGTCTTTACTTACAGAGGCCTCAGCCATGGACCTAAGATGTAAAGAAAAGGTATTTCTTCTCCCCTCAAGGACCATAAGCCCCACTTGACTCTACATTACAAGAGCAACCCCAAGAATCTTGACTCAGATATAGCCCCTTCTCTGCTCACAAATTCATTTTGGATTTGTAAATCTAAGCTAAATCTAAAAGCAACACTCCAAACACATTACTCACAAAGACTTTTGAGGTCCTCAGGTGTAATGTGCTAGGGAGGTAAACGAGATGACTAGTAGCACAGTTGAAACAAATTTACTCAGCAGCACCATCTTGTATCTTGAAATAAAGATAGAGATTTCATTTTTTGAGAAAGTTTTTTTTTTTTTTTTTTTTTGCTTTTCAAAAGGGTTCATGCTAGCATTCTTTTAAATAGAATACTCTCTAGTGCATTTAAAATATGATTTAGCTTTGCAGAATTGATTTACAAATAACTTTTCAGGAATTTGTCTATTGACTAAAGAAAGGTACGTCTGTTATGCAAAGTATTATACTTAAGAACCTCAAGGAATAATTCAAGGCCATTATTTCTTAGCCTATCTAATGGGTATTTGTGTTTGTTTTATAGCTCTTTCCTCTCTTTGATTTACATTTATGAGACAATTGGAGAAAGATGATGTGAGTTGTTGGTTTTTATTTTTATGAGCAAAAGGAACCACACCAACCACAAGTAGCAGAACACTGCCACGGCTGAATTATGGAGGTCTTCCTCCATAATTTAATGAAATTTAATGAAAATTAAAAGGGCATTTTGTCCCTCCTTTCACTTCTTATGGTGAAGTCATGCTCTAAAGGCTGTCTACCAAACAATTCGATTATAGGTATGAAGTTGTGGTGGTGCCTACAGTTGCTTATACTATTCATATAACTTAAAACTAATTTAAGTGTATTAATCCTCAGTGACATTTGGGGGGTTCATGTGTAGTTATACGTGTATGCTGACAACAGATATGTCTCTAATTAATGAGCCAAAATAATGAGGAATGGGTCTGATTCATGTTTGTCATGACTCCATGAGAAGACACCATCATGAGAATGTTGAGTTGGAATTTAGATGTGTCTATTCTTCTTAAAATAAAGGTGGAGGTCAAGATTGTGTCAGGTTGCTCCCAGTTATTGAAAACTATGCACTAAGATATTTAATGAGCTTGATAAATAATAACCCCATCACTATTACTGCCCTATCTTGCCTACACAAACACACAGACAGTGCACACACACACACACACTTCACCTCCATTGCTCAGAAGGTGCAAATGAGCAGCAGATAAGCCAATCCCAGCCTACAGATGAGCTGTATTTGGTTTGCATGTTAGAGACTGTGTTTTTAAAAAAGTCTTTGCATTAACATTTGAAAATTAGATTTCACATAAAAATTCACACATTTCTAGTTACTTTTGAAAAGAAAAACCTCTGGCAACACTAAACTAAATTTCACGGGGAAACTATCAAAATTATCAGTTGGTGCTAAGATGTAATGTCTCCTTGGTTGGCACATGAACTTTCTCAACTTTACCACAGTCTCCACCATACTCCATTACCTTTCCCTCAACCCACAGAACACATTTACTCTGCTAGCAAATGTTTGGGTTTATAATTTCTCCATTTTTCTCTCCTTTTTGATGCATGTAAAGCTAAATGGCTTATCAGTGAACCACAGGAAATCTAAGCCCTCATTTTTACTTGCTATTTTTTTTTAATCTTAGTATCTTCTTTACTTGCTATTCTTCTTGAAACTCAAAAAGGTATACCCACATATAACTGTAAACCTTAAAATGCAGATGTATGGCAATTTAATATCATATATTCCAATCATACATATATTTAGTTTTTCTTTCTTTTTAATAAATCATAACTATGTAGATTTTTGGGGTACAATGTGCTAATTTGATATACAATGTAGAATTCTTATATCAGACTGATTAACATAACTGTCACCTCACTTAACTTATTTATTGTGATAAGACATTAATACTCTACTCTTAATAGTTTTGAAATATACCATTGCATTGTGCACAATAGGTGAGGTCCCTCCAAATATCTTCCCTCCTCCTAACCTCCCCCCCTCTCCTTCCTGCTCCCTCCTCTTCCCTTATACTGTCTGGACTATAGTTGTGTTTTATCATTCACATGAATGTGTAGGTGATTGTACATTGATTTCATAGTAGTATTGAGTACATTGGATACTTTTTTTTCTATTCTTGAGATACTTTAATAAAAAGAATATGTTTCAGTTCCATCCATGTAAACATAAAAGATGTAAAGTCTCCATCCTTTTTATGGTTGCACAGTATTCCATGGTATACACAAACCACAATTTGTACAGTAATAGAAGTCTTAGCCATCACAATCAGGCAAGAGAAGGCAATCAAGGATATCCAAATGGGGTCAGAGGAGATCAAATTCTCACATCTTGTGAATGATATGATCCTATACCTAGAAAAGCCTAGGGACTTGTGAATGATAAGATCTTATACCTGGAAAAGCCTAGGGACTCAACTATAAAACTCTTAGAAGTGATTAAGAAAAACAGCAACATCTCAGGATACAAAATCAATACTTACAAAAACACTAGCTTGTATAGGTTTTTTTTTTCTTTCTAAGGACACAAGTCTTTATCTACTTAATTTATTTTAATCCAATTGATTAAAAAGTAGCATAATTGTTTAATGAGTTTCTTTAGGGGAGCTTATATTGGGTTAGAAAAAAAACATTGTGCATATAGCTTAGTATCTAGATTGAAGACTGTTTTGTTATTTTGTATGTAACAAAAGTAAAATTATTCATTGAAAATATATAAGAGAAAGCCTGTATTAATAATAGTGCTTACTATATTTAGGGAAAACATAATGTAGTAAAATTTTGGATATTGTCAGTGATGTTAAGGTTTTGTGGCTATAACCTTATAGTATAAAACACCTTTACTATTGAAATTCCTGGACCAACAATAGTAATAACTTTGTCATGATACATCTGAAATATATGATTGCCAATTCCTTTTTTTCCCTTTGAAAGAATTGTTCTATGGTGTGTGCTTTCCAGAGAGTTCTCCTGTTGTTCCTTGGGAAAACATTCTGTATTGGAGAGCATTATTTACATCACAAAAATGCTATTTTTATTCCAACTAAGGATTGTAAAAGCTTATATTCAGATTTTCCTGATATATTCAAAGTATACCTCATTGACAGAATTTTGTTTTTACAGGACACTTCATGTTAGTATGTACATAATAAAGTACAGCAGAATAACACAGCACTAACTAAGGATCTCCAAGTTCCCTGAAAACTACCACCTTTTTTTTCTCACCAGACATTAAATATACTATTGTTGTCCTATTTCAAATGAGAATATTAAGATTCCCAGTCATTTGCTGCGTTCATATGGCAAATTAATAGGGGAGACATATGGCTTAAAGGCTACTTAAGTGTCTACGTCTTGATCTTGGTTACCTCCAGATCTGAAACTCTTGATAAAATAAAGTAAATTTGTCTACTTGGAAGGGTTACAATGCTTGGTCCCATAGACTAATGGAAGAAAAATAGGCTGTGTGAATATCATTTTGTAAGCCTCGGTATTGTCATCTATAAAATGAATATGACAATCCTTCCTCATTATGACAAGAGACATGATCTTAAAAAAGATTATATGCTTGTCAAATCTCTTTTTTATAGTAGACTAACTTTATTCTAAGGCAGCAGAGTACTTATGACGTACGACTAATACTAACTCACTAGTTCTCAACTTGAGCAGGAGTCAGAATCACCTGAAGGACTTATTAGAACACAAATTATTAGGTCCCATCTCCAGTATTTCTGGCTCCAGTAAATCTGGAATGAGGCCTGAGAATTTGGATTTTTAACAAGTTCCCTGGTGAGGCTGATAGATCCAGGGCACAGTCTTTGAGAATTACTGCCCTAAATAATATTGTTGCTAAATCACTAAGTATAGCTCCTGGCAGGATAGGCCCTCAAAGAAAGTCATCATCAGCATTGCATTATTCATTGCGATCCCATGGGAAAATATAAAATAACTTATAGGTCTTCAAAAGGAACTCTAATAAAAGTCAGGATAAAATAGCAATATCAAATGCACTTTAGTCTCTATTTCATTCTGTAAATGATAGATTTTGTAGAATAGTAAGTTCCTACCCGTCCAGAGCAATCTCTTTGCTGACTTCACCATCATTTCCTTTTTATTTATAGTTGTGTGAGCGCCCAATTCTGATGACTCAAAGGAACACACAAAAGATAGGACCTTTTATTTACTAAAGATTGTCCCTCGATACAGACGATTCTTTATTGACTTTTTGAGTATGCGAATAACTCTAACATTCAGGAATGATAATAGTCTCTTTTCTTTTTTCTTTTTTTTTTTTTTTTCTTTTAGAAACAGTCTCACTTTATTGCCCTTGGTAAAGTGCTGTGGTGTCACAGCTCACAGCAACCTCCAACTCCTGGGCTTAGGTGATTCTCCTGCCTCAGCCTCCCAAGTAGCTGGGACTACAGGTGCCCGCCACAACGCCCAGTTATTCTTTTCTTAATCAAATCAGAAAGTTAGGTGCATTAAGATGGGTTAAAAGAAACAAAATCCTGCATGTCTAAAGTTGAAGTATGACTAAGGCATTGAAGAAATTGCTCACCACAGTTCATCCTGGTAAAAATATTACTTCTGTAGCCACACCAAGGTTAGTGTCAGGTTAGGTTATCTGCAGTCCCTGTGCCAGATGTGCGTGCATGCGTGTGTGTGCATGCGTGTGTGTGCATGCGTGTGTGTGTGTGTGTGCTCATTGCCTGTGTGTGCGAACTTCCCCTCGAGAGAGATAGGCACTCCCAGGCATGACTTTACAGAATGTTTTTCTTACAGAGAGCTGGGTTCAGTGCTCTTCGGGTAATTCTGTGTCCACTTGATTCTTCCCCTATCTTCTCCTGACACTCCTTGTTGAGCTAGCTGCTGTTTTTCTCCAACCCACTAGGTTTTCAATAAGTTTCCTGTTGTGCATTGGGATAGCAGTGTTCATGGAAAATTGCTTTGCCTAGGTGATCTGAGCCAGCATCCCCCTCCTTTTTTTTATAATTTAGAAACAAGTAACAAAGTGCTTACCATGCAAGAATTTACTCCAGAAGACTCGAAACCATTCACAGACGTTTTACAGTTTAATCCAGCTTTTAATTTCATAACTGGGTTCAAAACAGAAGAGTTGCACAGAGGCGTGCACTTGAAAAGACATTTATAGTCTTTCATTTTGAGATTTCAAAAACACTAACCAACATACTCAAATTCCCTTCGAATTCATATGGAGAACTAATACACTATACTCTCAAATAAAAGAAAGAAAGAAAAGAAAAGAAAACTTGGGGAATTAGAGCCCAGAATGGTTTGATAACTGTTTGGGAAAGTAACACATTGAAATCAGACCTTTCACGACAGCCTATGATTGGTAAGAAAAACCTGGAGAAGTCAAGTTGTTCATTTTCCAGCCTTTAGACTTTACCAGAAAGTATCAATTTTGAAAAGTATACTTTCTTTTTGGCCCCTGTGTCAAATGTCTAATGGATGGTGCTTAAGCAAAGTGACCACAATTAGACTTAACACATATATAGTATTTTAAGAATTTTACACAGATTAATTCATTGAAGCCTCATGATCAACCTATGATGTATGAGTAAGTACTCTCACAACCCCCATTTTCCAGTTGAGAAAGCAAGACTCATTAGAGATTAAGTAACTCATCCAAGGTGGCAAAGTTTGTGAGTGGTAGAGCCAGAATAGGAACACGAGCATTGTAGGTCAAGAGATTCTTGCTGGGGAAGCCTCTGGGGACGGTGAGGAAAATAGTCACAACAAAATCTCTCCAAATTGCATCATGGAAAAAAACAACCAAATACATTTAAAGTAAGCTTAAAGTTCTAGTTATTTCTCTTTTACTTAATTGGTGATGAAATTCCCTTCTAGTCTTCCAGGGAAGTTTGGAGAAGCTATAATACACACACTGCCCACAGTCACCTGTGTGTCTTTCAGTAACAAGTCAGCACTTTGACCTTGCTGTCTGTGGGCCTAAATTAGGGTAAGGACTCAAGGCCACCTGCCTTCATGCCCCCACCCTCTGGATTTCACAACTCAGGTGGCCTAGGAGCAAAGAGAGAAAACCACAGAGAGGCAAAAACCTGTGAACTTCATTTTCCTCCAGTCGGAGCTCCATCTTCCCTCTCCCTAGTATGAGAACTCCATTGCATAACCCAAAGACTCAGTTTAGACCTTCTCTACTCAATGTGTACCTTTTCACATATGGGAAAATCCTTTGCTGAGTTTGGAATGATGAGGAAGGTGTGTTGTCAACAACACAACCCAGGGAAGCTGGCACTAAATTCCATTGTTCGTGGCCCCTGAGATTATTTGTATAGCTCAGGGCATCACAATGTCCTAATGTTGACTTCAGGTCCTGCTTTTAATGACACATAAGTAAAAATCACCTTTATCCATTCACTGGACCTGCACATGTTTATTAACAGTCCAGGCTTGCCCGGGTACGAAGATGATTAGGATCCAGTCCTCATCCTTGAGCGTTCTGAGTTTAGACGACTCCATGCCTTATTTTCTTCCAGCCGGAACCAATAACTACCCCCTACTCCTTCCCAAGGGTGCCACTTGGATTTCTAAGATATGACAAACGTGGGAAGGAAAGTTCCTGCAAATCCCCCGTCCTTAGAAAAGCAAACTTCGCCGCCACAGTACACAACACACGCTCCAGCGTTGCCCACTGCCAAGTGGCCAGCCAAGACACTGACTCCACAGGGGCGCTGGTGTCTCCAACTAATGGCCCGCTTTCATTCCTCTCTTCCCTAAACACTTTTAAACTTTATTTCTGGAGTCAACCCAAGCTCGGCAGAATTTCCAGATCCATGGAAGTGTAGCATGCAAGCAGCCCATTTCCTGACAATGCTGCAAAGCTTCAGGGAACACATTTTGTTATTTCCACATTTATGAGTCAAGCTGAAGCCCTGAGCCTGACTCCTGACCAGGCCATCCCCCACCTGGGAGTGTTGCATAGCTGGGTTGGGGAGAAAAATGGCACTGAACAAAGGAAGGATCGTGTGCAGAAAAGCTAATAAAATAAGTGTTCTAATGGCTGACTGGACAGAAACATTGGCATCTAAGGAGTCTCTAAAAGGGACTGAGGTGTGAAGATCATTTTCTGAGCCCTATTCTGACTCTTCCCATGATCACTTTGTTCTGGTGTTGTTGCAAAGAAAGCAAAGTTTTGAGAAATGCGTTTCAAACTAAATGGCACGTTCTCTAAATGAAGCCTTTCGTAAAGTAACGTAAAAAATGAAATGAAAAACCGTACGGTATTTCAACAATAATAAAAATATTTAAGTGTTAATATGCACACAACATTATGCTAGGCACCACGAATAGGATCAAGAGAAATGTAACCCTGGAGCAAATTATTTTCCAGTGCCTACAAAGAGCCAGACATTGGGTTAGCTCCCAGAAATGCACACCCAGGTAACACAGAGCTCCAGCCATTGAGGAATTTTTAATCTAGTTTTAGAGTAACAGCAGGAAAAAGAAAACCGGCCAGGCTGACTGATGCTATTTAGGAATAAGAAGATCTATGACATTTCTCATTCTTAGATCTACTACATTTTTTCTATTATCTTGAGATATACTGTTGATTGGTTGAGGTGGCTTGTCAAGAAAAGAATGTGTCTTTCAGTTGACAAGATAATTAGGAAGGAAGGCGTCTGCTCCATTTTGAAATTATAACTAAAATCACTAACTGCAGGAAAACAAATTTATAAAGTTGAGTCAAAACTGAAACTGAACACGGGTAGAATATCAGTTCCCATTGATCTTCACTGTGACAATATGGCTGACGCTGTCAATATGGATGACACTGCCCCATGGATAGAAACTAATACTTGTTACACTTGTTACCAATATATAACACAACGTCAAGTAGAACTTTTCTTGTTGCCTTAAGGTTTAGCTAAGACTCCACCTGAGCACCTGACAATAAATTCTCTCACTTCTAATTTCCAGGAAGTGTGAGCCAACTACTCCCCTGAGACTTACAGAGAGGCACCAGAGCAGAGCCAGCCCTGCCACCAACCACTTCTCTCTCCTCCCACTCCACTCTCTAGGAAAAGATGGCAGAGAAGTGTGAGGAGCTGGAATTCTGTGGAGGTGCAGCAGCCTGCCTTTCCTCATTGCAAAAAGGTTGTGCAGTGCTTCCTTCTATATGGGAGAGGAACCTTCTGCCAGAAGCCGGGAGACAGTGCACCACTGAGTGGCACCCTGACAGGGTGTGGAGGATAACGAGCTGGAATCATGGTGCCCACATCAGCGAACTGCGGAGTGAGAAGCTTCTGCAGAGAGTCTTCTGAAGAACTACATCCTCGGCCTACAAGAGAAGGGACATTAGGGACATTTGTAAATCTGTGACACAAAGGAGCCATCCATGGATGGCAGGATTACCCAGCCTCACCCAAAAGATGTCTGCCTCACCTTCTCACATCCTACTTAGACAGCAGATGGTAAGAATGGAAAAGGAGAAGGGGTAAAGTGATGGCATAATCTGTAGCACAAGTCAGGCTAAATTGGGGATTAGAGGGAGTTGCTGTTAATAACTATAGTAGGACAAGCAGCATGAACATGAACTGTCCCTGTAACACTGAAGTATATGAACACTGTGGGAGAGGGTGTATAGAGAACAACTCTGGTCTCCCTCCACCCCCGCCCAACCAACCTTACTCTCACTTCATCCACTCAACTACAGGCCTCACCTATCCTGGAGGAAGAGGAGAGGAAAAGAACTTCAAAGCAAACTGGAGACAAGTTTAAAAGTGAACAGAACCGAACCTCAAGTGTTGGAGTGAGATTGCCCTAGTGACAAAAAGTGACTGAAATTGATAAAGTCTATCCAAGATGGTGTCAAAGGAGCTACTATCCATAGGGATGGATTTTTAATTCAACACAGTTGGAGAACTCAGGGAAAAAATAAACCACTCTTTTAGATTTATATGAAATAGTTGAGATTTCAGTACATCAGTCACAAATAGTAGATTGCAAAGCATAAAAGCTGTCATTTGCCAAACAGGCCAGCAAATGGAATCTGAAAGAGTATAAAATGCACACGGATAAATGTAAGAACACCATATAATGAAAAGAAAACATCTGCACATAAAAAGTGATCAATGTTCTGAAAAATGAACAAGACATAAACGTGTAAAATACACAGTGAAAGTTCACCAGCCGGTAAATGAGCTTCAGAATCCAGCCTTCTCTGCTTCCCACTGGGGGATCTGGAGCGAGTGATTTAGCCCCTCTGAACTTCAGTTTCCACATCTGTCAAATGCGAATCACATAATTGCCTCAGAGAGTTGTGAAATTATATACAAGCATCTAGAGAAATGCTTGACAAGGGCTAATTGTGTTGTGTTTTGCAAAGGCCAGCCTTGGGCTTTCCTCTCCTCTCCTCTGCCATGATAATACCCCAGAATTCTCTAGAGAAAGAATAAAATGTGCTTAAAAGTACATAGAGCAGGCCTAGCACAGCAAATATCGATTCCTTTCCTACTGCCCAGATGGTAGTTACCATCAGCTGGACTCTTGACACTGCCCAGACTCTGCCGTTTTGTGTCTTACGTGGTCTAAGCCCTGTGACTCAAACTCACTTTGCGTGTGTGGTGTGTGTGTGTGCTTCTTGTCAGTAACACATACTGAGCCACTACTGCGCACCAAACACTGTACCAGGTCTTTTACGTTCTTTGGCACATTCCAGTTCACATATGGCACCATGGGACACAAGAGAGAAAATGGTTGATTCTGTCAAATCCTAAAAGAAAGACCATTAACTAGTTATAACATTAAAAGGTGACAAAACTTGGATTAGCATCTATAAATTTTATGAGAAAAAATGGCGTTGCCAAATTCATACACCCGTTCTTATTTTAACAGTGTTGTGGGAATCATCTGGTTACGGTATAGTACTATAGTAAATATTTGATGACCAAAATGGGGCAACATCATCTGTCTCTGTGTGTGACTGTGTCTTTATGGTAGGAGTGGGGCATAGTGAGAGTGGGGCACTGTGAGATGCTCCAGGGAATCCCACTAGGGCCTTCAGTGATTCTCATTCAGATGTTGATAGCACCCCACTGGGAAAGTTGGTAAAAATTTTAGTCATCAAAATTAAAGCTGGGGCTTGCTGCTGGCATTTGGTGGGCCTGGGCCTGGGCCCAGAAGGCCAAAGTCATATACACATCTGTCCCATGTGTCAAAGAAGAAAGGATCAAGGGAGAAGAAGAATCACAAGCTGCTTAAATACCAGTAGTATACCAGATACTGCAGGGAATTCAGACATATTACCTAATTGAATCTTTAAAACAACCGATGAACTCTTTCCTCAGAAATTTCAAGAGCTTGCCCATTCAGATATTTCTCTGAGTCTTAATCAGTGTCCATCACCAGGCTGTTTCCAATGAGCTAGCTATGCCTCTCAAATTGGTGATTTCACAGATCATTTAATTTTTGTAAAAAGTATTTAAGGAGAATTATCTGCTCTCACTATCATTTCTTAAACTGAGAAACACTGAAACACCAGACGTGAAGAACATCATCTGAGAATAAAAACCAGTCGCTGTGGGAAGCATGCGGCATCGCAGAAAGATCACCCAGTTGTTCCGGCTTTCTCGCTGCAGCCCAGAGCACCAACACCCTCATCATGGGCCGCGTCCTGGGTGCGGATCAGCATCTAGTGACCACTGACCTGGATATCTCGGGCATGACATCTTAAAGAATGGGGCCAAAAAATTCAAAGACTAACTTATGGTTCAGAAAAAAACAGGACTGTCCAAAACCAGTGACCCCGAGCAAAAGAAAAGGCCTTGAGAGGGAATGACGGAAGGCAAAAGGAAAGGAGCCTCGTTCACGACAGGGTACCTGAGGTTTCCTGAGCATTCCTCTGCTTGTTAATAGGACTATCAGAATCGCAAACCCATCGTCTGGAAAATTCACCCCTTGGGAGTACCGCTTTCTTCTTTCCACACTTAGTCAAATGTATAAAGGCTTTTCTCTGACTCTTAGTCTTTTGTGATTTCTGTTAGTCTTCCCCTTTTTTTGTTTTTCTCTATCCCCAACATAATAGTGAGGCTTTTTTTTTTTTTTTTTTTTTTTGGCAATTTTGTATTAGTCTTCTGGCTTATCAGAAGAACTGCAAGTCTGCAGTTTAGTAAGCACAGTCACTCAAGGATACCGGCAGTAAAAGGGCAATAGATCAGCAGAAGAATGGAAGGTTCACAGGCTTGGAAGTAAGTGGAGGAAGCTGGTTTTGCAGCCTAGCTAGGAGAGCTGCTTGCTAGCATGACTTACTATCTCTTTGAACCTCAGCTTTCTTATCGGCCAGAAGTGTTTGTATTCCTAACTCACTGGGATAAAAACGAGACTGCATATATCCAGCAAAGGTCGCATTCAAGAAATGTGCATTTCTTCCTCATCTCCCCTTTCTCTCCTACATTTCTGACATGGTTCTGCCATAGCCGGTTTGATAGGGCTTTCCTGGTCTTTCAGTTGATTCTTCTCCTGTCGTTTCTTCACTGTGACAGAAGACACAGAGGTTGCAGTGCAAATACTCAACCAAGATGCATCTGTTGGCTCGAATAGTTTTCAAGTACAGCTAACAACTCTCAGCCTGGTTCTTCTTGCCTCTTACATAATTTCCCAGATGAGATTCCCTCAGGATCATCTCAACATGCTAAATGGCCAATTATCAGAAGTAACCTATCTGGAAGACTCAAATGAAAATGGTTCAATATGAGTTTGACTGGACTGACTTGTTTGGGGATGGTTTATGTCTTGTTTTGTGTTTATTTTTGCTTTGGGGGGGATATGGTATGAAAATTCCTTTAAAAGAAGTCCCTATCAATTCAACATATGGGAACTAATTCTTTTCTTTCCACCTGTACTTCTGACAAGAAACAGAAAATTGACGCAGAATTCTTATGAAGGAGAAATAAATTTTGGCAGTGACTTTAAATGTCAGCTCTGCATATGTGAATTCAGGAATTATTCAATTTCTTCATGCCTCAGTTTCCTTATTCATATAATAAAGTTAATAATAGTATTAGCCTTAGGGAGTCACTATGAATAGTCATAAACTAACACAAACAGAATGTTTAAGACCTCATCTGGTCTTAAAGAATGGAAGGTGCTCAGAGATTATCACTATTATTTTTTTTCACGTTTATATGAGGGTATGTGTGATGAGGTTACATACATTACTTTTGTAAGGTTACAATCCATGTTGTGGTTGTGCCCTTCACCCGTGGAGTGTGCTATGTACCTGTGAATGCACCTGTTGGGTGGGAACTTACCTAACCCCTTCCCCCCATTTGAACTTCTTTGGTTGTTAATCCACTGGTTTCAGATTGGTACTGAGTACGTGGGATGCTTATTTTCCACTATGGTGATACTTTGCTTAGCAGAATATTCTCCAAATCCATCAAAGTTGTTACTAAAGATATAAAATCTCTATCTTTTTTATAGCTGAATAGTATAGTATTCCATGGTATACATATACCATAATTTCTTAGTCCATTCATATGTTGAAGGGCACGTGGGTTGTTTCCATATTTTTGTGACTGTGAATTGTGTTGCTATAAAAATTTGAGTGTAGGCTCAGTGCCTGTAGCTCGAGCAACTAGGGCACCAGCCACATATACTGGAGGGCCTGCCAAAGAGCAATGACAATTACACAAAAAAAAAATAGCCAGACATTGTGGCAGGCACCTATAGTCCCAGCTACTTGGGAGGCTGAGGCAAGAGAATCGCTTAAGCCCAAGAGTCTGAGGTTGCTGTCAGCTGTGATGCCATAGCACTCTACCCAGGGTGACAGCTTGAGACTCTGTCTCAAAAAAAAAAAAAAAAAGAAAGAAAGAAAGAAATTGAGTGTAAATGTCCTTATAGTGAAATGTCTTTTTTGTCCATTTGTTTGGGTAGGTATCTAGTAAGAGGATTACAGAATCAAATGGTAGGTCTTTTAGTTTTCTGAGGACTCTCCGTACTTCTTTCCATAATGGCTGTACTAGTTTGTAGTTCCACCAGCAATGTGAAAGTGTTCCCTTCTCTCCACCCCCACTCCAGCATCTGTTGCTCTGGGAGCTTGTAATGTGGGTCATTCCACCTAGATGAATGGCTTTGAGTTACATTTCTCTGATGATTAGAGACGATGAGCATTTTTTCATGTTTGCTTGGCCATTTATCTGTCCTCATCTTTAAAGTTTCTGTTCATGTTTCTTGCCCAGTTTTTAAGGGTTTTTTTGCTCTTTTTGTTGATCTTCATAAATTCTTTGTAGATTCTGGTGATTAGCCCCTTTGTGAGATGTTTAGCATGCACATATCTTCTTCCATTCTGAAGGTTGTCTCTTTGCTTTGTTGACCGTGTCCTTAGCTGTGCAGAAACTTTTTACTCCATCAGGACCAATTTATTTGTTTTAGTTGTTGCTACAATTGCCAGTGGGCGTTTTTCATGACCTCTTTTCCTAGGCCAATAAGATTAAGAGTTTCTTCCACACTTTCTTCTAGTGTTTTTTCATTTCATGTCTTAGATTTAAATCTTTTATCCATCATGAGTTATTTTTGTAAGTGGTGAGAGGTGTGAATCCAACTTCAGTTTTGTGCAATTATCAATATTATTAAGCAGTAGCTTTTCAACAAAAAATTAGTGACCACCTACTAAGTGATAAACATAGTCCTAGAGAAAATAAAAGATTAAAAAAAATGAATCAACCACCTCTGCTTTCAGAGATTTTATAATCAGAAAATAAGGGAACTGTTGAAGATTATCCATTAGTTTGCAAAGCACCTCCCATAAGTATTATAATTATTACCCTTATTTTTAAAAATGAATAATAGAAAGTTCAATGTTAAATGCCTCACCCCAGGTCATCTACCTAGAGTGCATCTAGCCATAATTTTCGCAGGATTTTTGACTTCAGAAACTCATGCTCTTTCATTTTTGGCACATTGAGGCTCATAAAATGTGTCAGAGGATATGTCACTGTTGAGAATGTACCTTAGCATGTACTGTACATGTCACTGAAACAGAATGTGTCACTGTTTTCTCGCTTAAAAAATGTACTTAGTGCCTAATAATTGGAGTAAAGTCATAGTAGTTGTGTAGAGAGCATTCTTTATCCCCAGTTAGCCCAGGGCTCTCCCCCACTTCAGGAAGCAGTACCTGGAAATATGGGCATTGACTCATCTTGAATCACTGTCAAATGCCTTCCTTGCCCACTCTAAGTGTAAAACTACAATCAACTCTCTAAAGGAGCATTAAAAGCTTTGGATCAATATTGAGATTGAATAATTGAGCATTTAAATGATTTCTTTCTATGGGAACAAATATATTTACTGATAGTGACAAAGGAAAGCACCACTAAAAAAAACAAACAAGAACTATATGCTGCTTCCTTTGGTATCTCCAGCAAATGTTTCCACCATCCTCATAACCCTAGTTTTTAGGACAGTACCTGGCACATTGTAGGGGATCAGTGAATAGTTGCTGAATGAATGAATGCCTATGTTCTATACACACTATTGAAAAAGTCTTTTAAAGTCAAGTTTTTGACATTTATTAAGGTGATAAATAAGGTGAACTTTTAAGAATCTTGTGTAAGTGCAACATTTAAGGGAAATAGCATGGTATAACCAAAGGAAATTCAGACTAGGTTTCAGAAGACCTAGGTTTTAAGCTCTATGACTGGGTTATTTTGTGAAACACATTAGGATATCCTTTCCACATCTTGGTTTTCTGTTTTGCAAAATTCAAAGAGCTAGGCTAGATTAATTCAGCTTTCACTGTCTGTGTATTTCAAAATATCATAATATTTAGAGTATAGAACCGGAAAAATTAGGAAAAAATTAGTTTGGTAAAAATGAATGATGGGTAAACATTGTCCTGTCTTTGTACCCCCATCTCTTTAAAGGTTCTTTTCCTTCTGGAGCTTTCCCTGTCCTCCTGAAATCTTTGCCCATTAAAACCTGCTCTCCAAATAGGTTTGGTTTTATAATAGCTATCAACTGCTGCGTAACAAATTGCCCCCAAAATGTAGTGGCTGGAAGCAACAGTTATAATTTCACAGTTTCTATAGAACATAATTTTGGGCACAAATTTCTTAGGTGCCTCTGGCTCAGAGTGAGGTTGTCAACCAAGCTGTTAGCCAGGGCTGCAGTCATGTCAAGGTTGAACTGGGCTGGAGAATCTACTTTCAAGCTCACTCATGTAACTGTTGCCAAACTTCCATTTCTTGCTATGTAAACTTCTCCCTAGAGGGCCTGAAAGTCCTCATGACATGGCAGCTGGTGGTCTGAAAGAGGAGAGTCAGAGAAAGCCAAAAATGGAACCCACAGTCATTATATGAATAGTCTTGAAAATGACATTCCTTTATTTCTGCCATATTCTATTTGTTAAAAGTGGGTCACCAAACCCAACTTACACTAAGGCAAGGGGATTACACAAGGGACTACCAGGAAGCAAAGACCACTGGGCCCTGTCAGAGACTGGCTGCCACAGATATCACTTATACACTAGTATAAACGTAGATGTTGAGGTTAATCAGGAGGTGTTCATTTTACTTGTGGGACATCAATCTTCATCTACTCTATGAGAAATTTCAAGCATATTTGATATGGGGCAGAAGTTAGGCAGTGAGGTAGGAAAGAAGGTGGAACGGGGAGAGAAAGGGTATGGTTCACATTAAAAGTAAACCATAGCCATATTTATTGAGTCCTACCACATGCTAAGCACTATGGTGGGCACCTGGGAGACAGGTGCAGGGCAGATTCCGGGATAGTCTTGGCTGACCCAGCTTTCCCTTCACCTCATTTGTAGTTCTCAGAATAACTGTAGAATGTGCTAGAAACATAACATCCTGAAATAAGAAAGAACTGTCAGGAACAGCTCCGTTCCTGTCCCTCCTAGAACAGGATGTCCTCTGACACTTTGGCCCAGCCATCCAAGTGTCCCTTGAGGGCATAAAAACGCAGAAAGGAATGTTTTCAGGATCCCTCAGCTATGGTATGATGTGGAGTACACACAGATGATGCTCCGTCTGCCCTACCAGCTTCCTCAGTTTGCCTGAATCCTGAGGCTTCTATTGTCCCTACTGCTCATCCGTTAGGTACAAAGTTGCTTCGCTGAAGTTGTTCTATGAGTGTCTGTCTCAATAGACCCATGTAAGTGGTACAGGAGCCAGTACACAGTGAACGTGCTTCACAAGCGGGTTATATAAAATTCAGCCATCTTCCCCAAGATACAATTGTTGGCTAGTTTCCCCAAACCTTCATCACTCCATGAGGAGAATTAACTGAAAATATTCTTGCAACCGATTTGAAGACCAAAGGCAGATAGTGCTGAAGAATGGAGCACAGTCCTCTCACTATCTCCCCAATTTATTTAAACTTTAAATAACCATGTCATTTAAACTTTCTAAGTCTTAGTTTCCCCATCTGAAAAAAAAAATGGTGATATCACCCAACCTATCTATCTTACCGATATATGATGAAGATGAAATGTTATTTCTGAGAAAGGGCAATAAAAATAACAGCATTATCACAACGAAGAAGATACTAGGATTACAGAATTCTTCTTGGGCACAGTGGGAGAACCAACCCTCAGTGTCTTTCCATCTTTCAACATATATGTATAAATGTAGTGACAAGACATTTACAGAAAGCATGTTAGTATTAAAAAGCATGAGTCTGTCATGAGTATGAGGCAGGGTTACCTAAATTATGGTATAGAATCGATCTTAACTCTGACTGCTTGAAACTGCAAAGCCTCATTCCTCTTTCATACTGTATGCCCATCCCAGGTCAGCTGAAGCTCTGCTCTGAGTCATCTCACTCTGATGGTGCATCCTGAGCTCAGAGCAGCCACGGGTACACGTGGCAGGGAAGGAAGACACAGAAACCCACTCACTGGCTTGTCGTAAGTGGCCCAGAAGTGGTATGCATCTTTCCCTCTTTCCGTTAAGACAAGTCGTGTGGCCAAGACTCACTTCTGTGGGGGAAAGAAGTCCTTCCATGTGTCCAGGGAGAGAGGAGCTCTGTGAGCATCAGGAAGCACTGATGCCTTCCACACTGCCTTCTGAGAAAATAGAGGGCTCATATTTCCAAGCTGCAGAAGACAATTAACCTGGGACAGAGCTCTAATCTGCGAGCAGACCCTTCTATGTATGAATCATTTAAGATGATTTTTTCTGCAGGATGTATTAGGAAATTTTATCATCAACCCCTGCCTACAGTGTAGCTAATGCACATTTGTGCAGAGAGGAGGCTAAAGTGGTGCTGCGTGTGCACATGTGCAGGCCTGTTCTTGGGATGCCGGGAAACGGAAAGACGTGATGCTTAGGGTCAATGCTTATAAATTTCTCTTTGCAAGGTTAATGGCTTAGCCCCTTCTAATTTGCGGCACTGAGACTTGTTACAAATTTGTTAGTTCACTTGCATCTGTTTTAGACCGACCTTCAAATTGCAGGCTGCTCTCACTTTTCCCCCCCACTTTCTCTTCCTTGGACTCCTACCACCCCGTTTTTCCGAGTGAATGCTGAACTTAAGCTTCAGTAGTCCCAGCTTCAATGCTCAGCTCCTTTATTAACTAACTGCATTGCTTTGGAAAAGTTGCTTTACCTTTCCAGGCCTCATCTCTAAAACGAGGGAGTTGGCTGGTAGAATACTTACTAACTGCTTGTGGTTTTAAGTCATGCCGTGAAGCCAGACAGAGAATATGTGTGTTTCTTCCTCTTTCTTGAGTTTATCAGCAACTGGAGGAGATTTCTCAGCAAAAGCTTAGCCCTCTCAGATAGGACAGAATGCCTCTGAAGAGCAGTCACATTTCACTTCTTCCTGAAATATTATTTCCTCAGTTTCCTTTTCGCCACCTTTCAGAACCTCAGCCATGAGATACTATGGTATTTGCATGTTACCCAGGCTGGTCTTGAACTCCCAGCTTTAAGCAATATCCCTGCCTCAGCCTCCCAAAGTGCTGGGATCACAGGTGTGATTTATATTTAATTTATGTGATTTAATTTATAAGAAGACTAGAATTTGAGGCAGATAAAACAATACATATCATTGAGTAATACAGTTTTACCCAGACATTTTTATTTATATTTATTTATTTTTTAATATTATTATTTTTGAGACACAGTCTCACTATGTCATCCTTGGTAGAAGTGCTGTGGCGTCACAGCTCACAGCAACCTCAAACTCTTGGGCTCAAGTGATTCTCTTGCCTCAGCCTCGCAA
This sequence comes from Otolemur garnettii, assembly GCF_000181295.1. NCBI lineage: Eukaryota > Metazoa > Chordata > Mammalia > Primates > Galagidae > Otolemur > Otolemur garnettii. The sequence continues at coordinate 13,460,185 of NW_003852401.1, read as the reverse complement.
GTAGCTGGGACTATAGGAGCCCTCCACAACGCCTGGCTATTTTTTTGTTGCAGTTATCATTGCTGTTTTTAGCTGGTCTGGGCCAGGTTTGAACCTGCCAGCCTGGGTATATGTGGCTGGCACCCTACCCACTAAGCTATGGGCACCCTGCCCAGTTATTTTTAATGGCTATATGTTATTCTATTTTATGAACATAATCTATATGAGCATTCTGCTGGTCTTTATAAAAAGCTTGATTCAGGTATTGTTTCTCTTCATTCACATCCAATAAGATTTCTTCCTGCCAAAGAGTTAACATAGTTGCATTTTTTTTCTCTTCGTCCCAAACTCAGTTTCATTTTCTCAAGCCCCAACCAAAGAACCACAGAATCTTAGAACCAGAAAAGAGCTCACGTATCTTCTAGTCTTCCTTCTACAGATGAGGAAAGCAAGGCCCTGAGAAATTACATGAACTGTATTTTCTAGCTTCTAATCTTTTTATGACCCAAGCTTACCATCTTTCCTGTTATAAAAAAGTATTTTGGAGGGTGGTGCCTGTGGCTCAAGGAGTAGGGTGCCGGCCCCATATACTGGAGGTGGAGGGTTCAAACCTGGCCTCAGACAAAAACACCAAAAAAAAAAAAAAAAGTAACTTGGAAAGAAAAGAAAAAGCTATTCGCTTTAACTTGGTGATTTTGATTCTTGGTATAATTTTCCTCATCTACGAAATCTGAGTGTTTGAGTTTGTAAACAAAGAAGAGGAAGCAGGAGAAATTAGATGCATGGTCTTTCAATTATTTTCCAAGTAAAAAATCTACAATTACTCTACAATATAGTCATTGAATCTATCGAACAGCAAAGGGAGTGAACGATATGACAGGCTTATTTCCTTTCTTCCCAGTGCCACCTTACAGTTGTGGTCTTGTGGTAATACGGCTGGTACAGTTGGAAACCAAAATTAGAAACCAAGCAACCACAAGAGGAAAGGCTCTGGAACAATTCTAGGCCCTGACCCAGCACTTCCAGCCAAGGACACTGCGGGAGGCCATGCTTTGCTGTGCATATGGTCTCCAGTGGGAACTCTCAATAGACGGCAACCTCCACATTCCTCACATGCATACCTAGAAGCCTCCGTGCTCACTTAATTGAGACTTTTTGACAAATCTTAGAGAAAAAGAAAACTATATAATCAGTTACTTAACTGAGGACTGTAACTCAACTCATCGTAGGGTACCATCAACAGTTCCGCCATGATGTGCCATCAGAGAAATATTGCAGGTGTTTTTCATCAGACCCACTGATAGGAGTTTCCCCAACATTGAGCTATGGCTTTTATTGTTATTTTAAAGAAAAATTGTTGTCAATCACATGAATTTTGTTAACATCTGTTTTCATTCTGAGTTCCTTTTTTCCAAAGAAGTTTCCTTTTTCCCAGTGAAGAATTACCATTGAAGACCCAGAATTTTGAAAAATGTCACAAACTCATACACAAAACAACAAATAAGTTGTCAAAGTCATGGACTCTGGGGTAAAAAAGAGACTTCAAACAAGTCATGCTGGTGATGTAGTTTTAGAAACACCAAAATGGAAACGAAGTTTTTCTCCTCCTGCCCAATTATGTAAGAGCGTGGAGATAAATCCCGATATTCACCACTAGTTTAAGATTGTTTCATTATGCCCCCTGGGTTGTCTGAGGCATACACAATTATATTCATCCTCCAGAGAGCACAGTGAATTAGACAAACACATTAGAACCCTGGAATCCAGAACTCCAGCCCCTTACTCACCAATGACACTCAGCTGGGTCAATAATTCTTGCTTTCTAAAAAAATACAGGGATGTGATATTACTCTTTTATTAAAACAGCCTTTTGAGCTGGTCTGTTTATGTGAATTTTTAAGAAAACATTATGTTGGTGAATTATGTTACAATTAGTGAAATTTCAGGAAGGAAAGCATTCAGCACTCATATTTTATGGCCGTGTCACCCGAAATATTATGGTTAGTGTCTGATTTATCAACAATCTGCTAGAGGGATGAGATTCTTCTTCTGTATTTTTAAGAGTGCAAAAGGAAGATGTGAGCGGTTATTATGTGGCCAGTGACTGATTTATATCGCTTCTCGTTGCCGTCAAATAATCTTGAGCAGAACGGGGGAAAGGGCAATTGCAACCACACAACCTCGCTGTCAAACACGGAGCCGTCTCTTTACACGTAGTTTCTCACTGTGAAGTTTTTTGTGACTTGCAATCCTGTGGCTGGACTTGCACATCAGCTGAAATCACATTTCTCACATAATTACCACAGGTCCATCCTATGGCTCTCAAGCCACAAAATTATGGTGTCGAACAAAGCAGAAGAGAACACATACCTTGAGGTTGGGAGTGTGTGAAATCTTTGCATCTTTTTCATCAGAGCTAACAAACAAAATAAACACTGCCTTGGCGCCCATGGTTTTGACTCAAACACGGTGGGTAATGTGTGGGTTCAGAGAATGCTACTGAAATCCTGCTTGTGCCCTTTCCTGTTCATGTCTCTCTAATGGTACATTTCAGTCACAGAGCTCCATGAGCAAGAACGAGCTTAACTCACAGGACGCTGAGGTTTGGAAGAACGTGCCTGCCAGGAGCCTAATGTACTTAATCGGAGCCAGGGCTGGGTCAGCGGAGTGTCATTTGGTATCGCTACAAGGATAGGAGGCAAAGGCTATTTTAAGAACAATATGGTTTTTCGTGATCTCTGTGAAGTTTATGAGTAGTCAGGGAAGAGAACATAAAACTTACTCTACACATATAATTAAAATACAGGGTAACTAAATTCATGTGTAAGTAATAGGAGAGCAGCCCGGAGCCAGGGGAGCATAATAAGCATCCTGGTTGGAGTGCAAAGCAATTTGTGGTGGGGCTTTCAAATTCCTACTTCAGCAGACAGATTTGGAAAGCTCACGTATTGTCTTCCTGGCTGGGGAGGTTGGCTTCCATAGCCCTTTCATTTAAAAAATTTCTCTAAAAATAGCAGTCAGGTTTGGTTTTGTGTTTTTTCCGACAGGAAAAAAATCACACAATTTTATAAACAAATCACTGTTTCGTGGGAGCAAATGGCTAAGGTTAACAGTAATCAGTGTTTTTAACCTTCCATCCGCAGTGTGGTGGGAGAGGTTCCTGGGCCTGAAACTCCAGCTTCTCGGAGATGGTCTCCCACACATCCACGGGGCCTATCAAACTCCAAAGCATATTCTAAACGTGGGCTTTTGAAACAGAGATGATCGGTGGGGGGAGGAGACTTTACAAAATAACAGATGTTACTAACTATCCTGGAGTTGGCTATGAAGTGGACCAAACATCTGTCTGATGGACTGACTGACTCACTTTGTCCTGAGATAGTCTAGTGTCAGGAGCCGCCCATCCCTCCTGGCCAGATGGGGCAGTTGGGATGTCTTTCATTGTTAACCATGCCTTGTGCTACTACCAGTTGGCGGGCTGCCCATATGACCAAGACTTGGCTCCACATGGAGGTGTTTGACTGTTATTCCTAATAAGCCCTATAAAACAGACCTCAAACAGCCGTAGACCAGATTTATGTTCCTGGTTCAGGGTGGAGGAGATAGTAGGATGCAGACAGATCATGAAAGAACAAAAGATCTTCCACATGGTTTTTGGGACCATAAGTGATCTGTAAAAAGAAGAACAGTGAACAAAATCCTGCTTGTGGGCCATGGCCTCCAGAATTTCAGTATCTACTATACGTGCAGATTTGGGGAGAACAGTCTTCCTTCCTTCTAAGTGAGCTATTAGTTTGGACCATGAACTTTGCCATCCTGCAGAACACTGGAATGAAAAGGGCACTAGACCCCATCTCAACTAATACCATCATTTCCTCTCATGTGGAAAAATGTCTAAAGACGCAGCAGTCACCTTTCAACAGTGCAGACCAACGCTCTGGTCTGGAAGCAGAGTGGAAGATCAACAGGTGCACGTGCCTCAGAATCGAGACAGATGCGGCGTCAGGTCCCACCTCCGCCACTTCCAGCTGCTACTTTCCCTCTCAAGAGTCTCAGTTTCTTTGCTTGTCAGGTCAGGAGACAAGATCAAGGTCACCCAAAGATGTTCAACCCTGAATGTGGCACTTGCCCTTACAACAGGCAGCATTAATAATAAGAAGAATGTTTGGGTCGTGTAAGAGGAGAAGATTCAGGGCAAAGAAATAACTTTTGGTGGATTGAAAAAAAGAAAAAAAAATACGTCAAATATTCTGGTGCTGAAGTTTTCTTCAGATCCCCGAGGCTTCGAGAACCTGTCTTCCAGGCCCCATGGAGGGGCTGGTGGGATTCCAGGACTCTCCCTTCCCACACCTATTCCCACCTTTTATCAGAGCAGCTTTGTCTCTTTCTCTTTTACATGTTGGGCTCCCATTGCAGAATGTGTGTGTGTGTGTGTGTGTGTGTGTGTTGATTATCCTCACACCACTACTCCAAACACTCAGAACGGAATATGAAATAGCTGTGCAGCCTCGGGCAAGTCATTCACCATCTCTGAGCCTTGTGTACCTTACTGCTAAAGTAAGAGATCTGGACCAACAAATCCTCAGGTCCCCTTTTGATGCTAGCAGCCTTCCTCCCCCTATCGCACAGCCTCCCACATAATGAGAGCAAGTGGTTTCCTTTCCCTTTCCAGGGGAGAAAAGCCATTCTCCTTCCTGGTGAATGCGTTAGACTTGGGCACAAACCACTCTGCCTCTTCCTTTTTCTTATTTGAAACTCCAACTTACAATAACAGCCCTGTCTAATCTGATAGAGTTGAAAACTCTTTTTCTGTCACTCACTCCTCCATGCCAGGGTGAAGTTCTTCTTGCCCACCTCTTTCTCTCTCCCCAGGAATGAGGAGAGGAGGAGGGAAGTTCAGCATGAACCAGGTGTTTCTCTCTCCTCTTCCTGACTTGTACGAGGTTGCCTGATACTGTCCTGGCAAAAAGCATGTGGGGGAGGCAAGTGGCTTTAAGCAATCCTGACTACACTTGCCGTAAATGCCGGCTGCCCGTGTTTGTTGAACTCTGAGACTTGAATAATGTTGTGCACTTTATCTTTATAGCCTCTTTTATGCTAACAGGCCTAGGGTAGCAAAAAAGGGCAATGTACTGTAGTCTGCTAAAAGCTTTGCCGTTTGATTGCTTCATAATTTCACCATTCATCTAATTTGGAGTGCACATTTGTGCAACAAACCTGTCTGTCACCCTTAACAAGCTCTTTGGTACAGACCGGAACAATCTCCCATAATGTAAACAACCTTCTCCTTCTGCAGAGAAAGCAAGCCCACAACACGTTTTTAACACTTGCAGACGTAATTGCTTCGGACTTACCCACCCATGGTATTGGATTTCTCAATCCCCAGGACTCTTCATCAAGGGATATCTTTTTAAACACTTTTATCCCGGTTCTTTCTTCAAGGCTATTCCACGCACATTTCCTTCACACCTTCTATGCACAAGCCACCACGCTGGGAAATGCAGGAGATGGAGCCTCTGTAAGATTTGGGCTTTGCCTCCTGGACAAGGGGCCTGCTACAGTAAAGAGAATGAATACATGCGTCAGAGTAAGACAAATGTGGTTTTTACTTTGGGTCTTCCTCAGTAGCCGCATGACCTTGGAAAGTAAATCATTCTCTTCTACCTAAATTTGCTTTATTGCTAAATGGGATCCTGACATTACCTGCTATAAATTGGTGGAGACCCTTAGGACAATAAATGTGTGTACATACATTAACATGTGTACATATGTTAAATGTGTATACATCATTAACAGTGTGTAGGAAGTGAATTGAATACCTTTATGTCTCACCTCTGCTCACTCATCTCATGACTCCCCACTCGACTCCATCAGCCACTTTCTCCCTCATACACATACAAACACACACACAGCAAGAGAAGGACAGAAGGAGGGACAAGAGAGTTGACAATCAAGCAGATATAGATTTAATTTCAGTTCTTCAACTGCTTCCTTTAGGATGGAGACCCCTCCTTCTTTAATGAAATCTTCTCATTTGCACTATGTTAATTGAATTGGAGGAAGGATAGAGAATAGAACATGCCACATTCCCATCAATCTGTGTAAATTTTCAAACGTCTGGAAGAATCTAAGTGGTATAAATTGAAGAAAATTTTCTAAAGAGATCTACAAAGTCACATGGTAGAAATATTGGGGCTGTCAAATCCAAGAGGACTATGCCAGTTATGTCTTAAAATAGATCACCAGCCTCATTAACTTTTTTTTACTGATTTGACAGTGTTGACTATTTGTTCTAATGTCATATAAAAACAAATCCTACATAGCAAGTGTCATGACAGTCATGGGACCGTTGCTTAATTATAGCTTTCAGAATGGGGTAAATGAAGCAAGCACCTCTTTCTTGAATGAGCGAGTGGAAAAGGTGATGAGAGATAGTTCTTTTCCTTTACCTTTATGAAAACGTTCAATGGTGATGAGATAATGGGTGGGAACATGAGATGTGAAGCGGATACATTATTATAGAAAGGTAATACAATGGGTGATTTAAAAAATAGATACATTCTAATTAGTTGAGCCTAGAGGTGGGTATTTCAGGGAGGCCAAGGAGCTCACAGGGTTATTTGAGCTTTTGCTTTGTTTTGTTTTTCACCTGCTGAAGACCAAAACTGTATAGTTACATGTGTATCACTCCTACCAAAGCAAAAGGTTCTAGAGAGCAATCCTGCTCTGTGATGACCCAGAGTCTGGAGCCGGACTCAGCCTACAGGATGCTTTTAATGATGATGACAGAGACAATACTAACAGCAATAAGAGTAACAATGGCTGGTGCAGCTAGAATAATAATAGTCAACATTTACTCAGTCCTTACTATGACTCCGACACATGGCTAAGACTTGTATGTTGCATGTGTGTCCGTATATCTACACCTTCATTTAGTACTTGCAAGATCCTTTGGTAGAGATATTCGTTTTTCACCATTTGCGGAATTCGATTTAATATACTTCTGTTATTAATAGTTTTCAATTCTTTATCAAGTCATTCTTCCGAGAGCCATGGCTGTCTAACTCAGATGATAGAAAGTCTCCTGTGTGTGTGGGGGGGGGGGTGCCTGTGGCTCAAGGAGTAAGGTGCCGGCCCCATATGCCAAACGTGGTGGGTTCAAACCCAGCGCTGGCCAACAAAAAAAAAAAAGAAAGAAAGAAAGAAAGAAAGAAAAGAAAATCTCTTGTGGGATGCAGACGCCTCCAGCCAAAAGTTACTATCCCTACCGGACACAAAGCAAAGGCCGACCTGTCCAGCCCCAAGACTGTGAGGCAAAAACCTTAATCAGAACTATTCCCAAGTATAGAGATTACGTGTGATTTTATTTTGTCCTTGTGTACTTATTTATATATTCCAAATATCAAACGATGAACATAAATTACTTCTACATAAATAAAGACCTGGATTTAAATTAACAAAAAGAAAATTGATGCCAGGACACATTAGAATCAGTATTGCAAAGGAAAAATAAGGTGTAATGTCATTATGAGCACTGCTAAAGGGTTATTTGAGATTTCTATCCACTTTGAAGCCTGAATTCTACAAGCCTTGAAAATCATATTAAAAATAATGTTTGGAAAGAAAAACAGGACCTCTCTTGGAAGGTTAAGAAAGCTGGGACGAAAAAAAACAAAGAGGGACAACTTATCAACTGAATTCAAGCATATGAAAATTGTCATAAAAATGATATTGACCAGCTGTTCACTACCCCCATTTAGAACAAAACAAGAAAGAAATGTCTCACATTGCAATGAGATTGTTGTTCAACAGTAAGATGACCTTCTTGAAGATAAATGTGATAGACTTTTAAAGTTCATAGCTCTCTATCCATGGAAATGCCTAAAACTAATGTAAACAGACAACTCTTTAGAGGTCTGCTCATAGAGTTTTGCGCAGAGCGTGGAGAAATTACATTTTTGCGAGTTTAACCCCAGTCTGATCCATCCATTTCTTCTATTAGAGTTAGGATGGGAGACCTTCCTACAAAACAAAGTTTCTTCCTGGTGTGTTTAAGTTAACTCAATTGTAACCTCACTAATATCTAACTTACAAAATAGTTGGCCAAAATTTAGCCTCCTCCTAAATATTTTCTCTAAGAGAAGCTTTGCAATATAGATGATTTCAGAAAAATATTGGACCTCCACTCACATTTTCTTTCTTGCTAAACCATATTGAAAACTAGAATTATAATTGGACACAGTGGAGTTATTCAACTTGAAATCAAGTTGGTGATCTCAAAACTATGATATTATAGTCTCTTTTTTTAGGATAAATTAAAAGGACAGCCATGTTCCTGCTCAAAAAACCTCAATAGATCTATTTTTCTATATTTCATATTTGTCTAGTATTTATTCAATGATTAGTCATTAAACGTAGCACAACAAGTCAAATATTTATGTGATAATTTATGACAATACTCAAAGAACTTTTATATCCATACTCATCTATTTCTTACAAAAATATCACTAAGGCTAAGAATATTATCATTTTAATAATTCCAAAACTAAGATTCACACAAGTTAAGTGACTGGCTCATGTTTACTCACATAGTAAGTACTAAAGACTTAAACTGGAGTCCTATGACTAATCTTTAAAATCTCTTTCTATTTCACCATTCTGCCTATATCCCCCATCCTTGGGAGTTTGCAGTATATTGGTGACATGCAGTTAAAAAGGTAGAGAGTATTAATATCAAATAACTCCACAGGGCAATGTAAAAGTTGTAGGGACTCACATAACCAAATAACTAAATTTCAGCACAAATTACAAGGCCTTCTAGAATTTAGACAAGCAGGAAATCATGGTGACCAGAGGAGTCAAGGATTGATTAAAGAAACAGGATTCGATAAGCTAAAACAGGGAAGAAGTTTTTCAGACTAAGAAGTGAAGGAAAAAACATTTCATAAAAAGAAAATGGCAGAAGCCCTGAGTGGGAACCTCAGTGGTGCATTCAGAGGACCATGAAGAGATTAGCAAGAATGCAGAGTCCACCCTGAGTCAGTGGGACTTATGGTAGGATCTGGGAGAAACTTGAAGGGGGGAAGAATTAATATTTACTAAATGTCTTTTTGCTCAAGGTACTTTATAAACCTGATGTGATTTGGTTCTCGGGTACCCTAGAAGTAGGTATTACCCCCATTTTCAAGATGAGGAAACTGAGATTTCAGCCATGTTCATCCAGGATCACCTAGCTACCACAGTGAGTTATAAGAAATGGCCACACATTCTTCCTATCCTGGAAAGCGTTCCGTTTCCCATATGCCTCTGCTTCGTCTCCCAAATGGAAATGTATGATTTCTCCAGCCCCTGAATCAAGATTGTATTTGGGAAAGAAATGTGGCAGAAATGGCATAATGCACAGCTAACTCCCAAGGCAAGGACCTAAGGGACCTTGCAACTTTGGTTTTTGTCAGCCTAGAACACTACCCTGAGACCACAATAAGGGACAACCCGCCTTGTCTCCTAAAGGACAACAGGCCCTTTGGAGGAGCATCAAGGAGCCAGCAAGAGCCAGCATATACTACTAGATACATTCTAGTCACCATCCCTGATTGCAGCTGCATGAATAAGACCAGGGGAAAATGGCAGCACCCAGCCAGCACCGGATTGTGAGAAGTCATCACTCATACTGACAAGGATTTCTAAGCCTGATTCTTTCTGTCATACAGTGCCACTTCCAGAAATGCCAGGATAATGAGATTCAAAGTTTTCCAGTTATTAATTGGGGAGTACTTAAAGTATTTGATCTATAGAGAAATGAGGTAACAATTTAAACATGTAGAGAAGAAAGTTGAGGCACTTAGTGACTATAATAATCCTGGAGTTAGTTACCAAGTATCCTAAGGGTTATTTGACCAGAGAAGACAAATTGTCTACCTAGTATCCGTTCTTCCCTTCTTTCTGAGAAATAAACCCCCCTAAATTTTCCAGTTTGATGGCCATCCAGAATAAAGGCTATACTTCCAAACCTTCCTTGTAGATAGCTGTGGCTACCAGACTAAGTTTCGGAGGTTGCATTACAGCAAAGGGCTTATGCAGCTTTCACCCTTGTTTTCCTTCTCTATTCATACCACTTCTGTCCTGAAACACAAGTGTGAAGGCTCATACTTAACCACCATCGTGGAACATGACGATATGAAAAAGAAGATTATAAACGTCCATGAAAGAGATGAATTTATTACAAAAAAAAATTGCAGAATAATAATGAACGGACTCAATCCCTTCAGGTTAATGAGATAGCCAGAGAGGTTGATAAAAATGGGGATAAGCCTACCCTGTTTAGAAAAATAAAAAGTCCAATAGAATGAACATGATCCAGGATACTGCTCAATGAAGTAGTCTAATAACTATAATCTTTTTAATATAGTTCACATTTATTGAGCTCTTACTACATACCAACCTCTGTGCAAATTTCTTAAACAATACAATCGCTAGGAGAAGATGGTAAGACAGGCTCCTATTAAAGCACTTTTTAAAGAATAAATCACAAATGTGTTCCTAATTGCCACAAATTAACTTTTTGTGCATGTGTGTGTATGTGTGTGAGTGTGCATATGACAGCCTTATAAATATCGGAGTATTCTACATGCCCTTTTGGTATTTACCAAAATTATATGTCAACTGTTTAAAACTGAAACATTCATCTAAACTTTTTTGAATATGCAATCAGGATGAGGGAGGAGCTAGGGTATAAATTTATTGGTTGCTATTTAAATGAAAAGAATTACAATGCACTCAGTGTTCATTCTAATCAAGTGATGGTTGAAGATTGAATTTCAGACTGTAAATGTGGTGCACACATTGGTCTCTGAATAGGACTTTGCATCCCAGCTGTTGAAACATTTGTGAGAAGGTGAAAGTTGTGTGGACTAATAGATTCCTGTGGCAGGGCATACGCTTTATGCAGCAAAAGATGTTTTCACTGAAAAGACACATCATCTCATCCTTCACACAGACACGGTCACTCTGGATGCACGCGAGCCGAACTTGTCCTCCTGAGAAGGATCTCTGACAGTGGAAGAGATATATACAATAACAAAAATCAGTTCTTCTAAACAGAGAGGGTAACTTAGGTAAATACAATCTTAGGCAACTCTCAAGATACTAGCTGAGAGCACATCAGATGTTTTTAAGTGATTATCTAATTATCATCAAATATTTTTATTTATGGCAAGAGTTAGCAAGAATCCAATGTTAAACCAAATGTTAACAAGTTGAGGTTGTTAACAAAGGGCTTACTTACCTTTGGGAAATTATGCTATCCCAACCCCAAATCTTCATAAGCATAGATCTAAATCAATCTAAATTTTTAAAGAACTTGTCAAAAACTCAAAGGATTAGTAACTGCTGGAATTAGGATTTGAACCCAGGACATCTGCCTCTGAAAGTAATCTGTCTGACCAGATAGATTCTCAACCAACACACACACACACACACACACACACACACACACTTTATGAGTTGATTGTCCAAGTTACCTTTTGTTTCCTTTAAACTTCTAAGGCTCTTTCAATGGATAATTTTTGGACTGTCATTTGGATAGGCAGTCTCTGCTCCCTCTTTCTTTGATAACAAGACCCAGATTTTTCTCTTAGAAACAACCTTCACCCAAATGTTAGCGCATGAACTTTGCTCCACTTTTAGGAATAGGATAGTTTTAGCCGTGGCCAGAGAATTTCATTGCCTCCACCACAGAAATTGGTTCATGGTTGCACATGTGAAGTAATCTAAGCCAGACCCAGTGAGACATTTTAGGGGGCTACTAGGAGAAAGACAGGTTCTTTTTCCACCCGGACATGAAATTGGAAGGGATTAATGCAGCCATCATACCACCATATGGAGTCTGAGAATTAAGCCAGACTTAGAAAAGCAGAGAAAATTCAGAGTCCTTGAATTCAGCCATGTCCAAATCCAGGTCTACTCCTACCCCACACATTTATGTGAACTCATAAAACACATTTTATGTATGCCAATTTGGATGTTTTCTACTGCCTCCAACAGCAAAACCTCAAGGGCTACAGTGCTCCTTGCCAGGGAAGACAGGATACGAGAGACAGGCCTGCTTAAATCAGCAGAGTGGGGCTCAGAATCTTAACCAGGGGCTTAAGGCAGAAAATGAACTTTCAGGGCTGACAAAAAAGTGGCAGGAAGACATTCTAAACCTTGGGTTCTTCGCTGTAGAGAGAGAGCGGGGCTCGACCCTTTTCATATTGTCTCCAGTTTTAGGTCCCCAGGGTCCCAGAAAACAGGGCAGAGACTCAATTTCCAGAAGATAAAGGACAGAGCAGCAGCACTGCTGGGCTGCTCGGTACTCTTGCTCTTTGCCCACTTAGTTCTGTGTCTCTGTCTCTGTGTTCCTTCTGTCTCTCTTTCTCTTCTATTCACACACATCCCTACAACCTCCAGCCCCAACGTCCATAATAAAGGAACTTCCAGAGGAGAGGCCACGCCTTTCCTGTTTCTCTCTTCTATCTCCCAATTGTGCATAGAAAAATATCTCCACGTTGCGCTGGCTGTAACATTATCCAGGCTAAATGCAGAGATTGCAAAGCTGAGGCTGAAATAGACACCACATCCTTAACTCAATCTCACTGAATCTCCTGAAAACAAAATAAAAAAGAAAAGACAAAGGCCCATCACACAAGGGAGAATGATTGCCTAAGTAAACCCCGAGTCTGGCGGCTCTGTCTTTTGTCAGTTTAGCCCCAGACTGCCTGCTCTGCCGATGTCCTTTTTGGTGGGAGTTATCACTGGCTATGTAAACAAGGCCCATCTTTCCACATCAGCAATGATACACTGGGGTGCACGCACGCACACATACACGCACTCCACGTTATTGCTTTCTGGCTTGTCTGTGGCTCTGTCCCAGACAGAGATGGTCGGTTTTGAGGACTGAATGACTTAAAGGGGAAAGGCTGTGTTTCCTAAAACGAGGGCAGCATACTGCCTTTTTCCTCCTGCTGTTAGCATCTGAGACTTCAAACAAAAACCCAGGCAAACAAAAGCCTAGAAAGCCAGGGCAACCGCCTCCCAAGGGTTAAAAGTAGATCAAAATCAAATGGCACGCTTCGCCATGTCTTCCGCATGACTGATACTGCAATCGATCTGCAGCGGTTCATTTTCTCCCTGGAATCTCTGCCTACTGAGAACAAACACAAACACATGTGGAACCAATAGGAAGCAGACCGAGGGCTTTAAGAGTTCTGCACCAACCTGTGTCAGAGAGCTCTCACTTAGCAGATGGGGCGATTAATAACAGAGTCAACCGGTACCACTGTGTCAAGGTGCCTTTAAGTGCTAACAACCCTCTTTTCCTACTGTAGAGTACACGTGGATTCTGATTGGGAATAAGAGCTGGTTTGTGTCCCAGTTTGCTCCCGTACAGGGTCCCCGTATTAACAGAGGGCCAGGTGTCCTATGTCTCCCATTTTAAAGACAAACACGATACTGATTCTTTCCCCCTGCTAGCATTTTAAGTGCTGACGTGACCACTAATCTGGGGGAAATTAAACTTTATAAGTAAATCGGTCTTTCAAAAGTATTTGAAAAGGAAGGATTTGCCATCAAAGTATTGCCAGCTTGTGCACACACCTTGCTGCTCATTGATTCAAATCACAGATATATAATTCTCGCCCTTCGGCTGACAGCTCGGATTTATTAAAGTCACTCAAGATTGAGCCACCGGCAGGTGCTACTTTGTTTTTTTTTTAAGAGGTAGAAAAGGAAGGGTTGAGGTCAGGGATGGTCACAGGAGGTGATGTGATTCTTTTTTGCCAATTTGAGCCCTGGTGTTCTACCGAATTTCCGGTTGAGTTAATTGGCCTCTGCCTCAGCCCCTCCCCCGTCGTCCTCACTGGCTCCCTAAGCCACTGCAGTCACAGTCAGTAACCACTGTTCCTCCTCTCTGAACCAGGCCCAGGGCGGTGGAAATGTGTTGGTCACTCCCAAGGCAGCTGCATGAAGCTGAGAATGTGCTTCACTGCCCAAACTGAATGCGACCTGGAGAGAGCTGGCTTGCTCTAGTTTCAATGGAAAATCTCTCCTAATTCTTTTCCCATAGACATCAAAATATCATGAGGAAAAGAGCTCACTAGATGTTCCATTGTGTGTTCTTTATCTCTCAGCCTTGGTGATACACGAGATAGACTCCAGGAGGCCATCGCTGCTCAGGGTCCCTCTCTCGGAATTTCCCCTCACTCATCACTCAGTGGAAGCTGCTTCTGGGATGGATGGAGTGAAAAAAACTCATCTACTCACTCAGACAATGTATCGGAGACCCTGGAAAGCTACCTGGGTTGTTTGTGGCTGTTGCTACTATTGTGATGTTAGGGGGTGGTTCTCTCATGTGAGCTGAGATTTAGCAATTTACTAAAACAAATATCAAAAATTGAAATTAACTCCAACAAACATTCTCTCTCTCTCTTTTTTTAATGAGATAGAGTCTCACTTTGTCACCCTGGGTAGAGTGCCCTGGCATCATAGCTCATGACAACCTCAAACTCTTGGGCTCAAGGGAGTCTCTCGCCTCAGCCTCTCAAGTAGCTGGGACTGTTGAGGCACCTGCCACAACACCCAGCTATTTTTAGAGACAGGGTCTCGATTTGCCCAGGCTGATCTGGAACTTCTGAGCTCAAGCAGTCCACCCGCCTCTTAGAGTGCTGGGATTACAGGTGTGCACCACCGCACTCAGCTTCAACAATCATTTCTTAAGCTGTAATGTCAGCTGGTTTCAAACCTCAGTTTTAAGGCCTATTCAGATCGAGTTAAATTGTTAAACTGAAGAGAAACTTCCAGATTGTTTTCTTGAACATCCTAACTTAAATGAATACCAGTGAATGCCAGAGAAGCCAAGTGACTGGGAAAAGTCATCTATCAAGAGGCTGAGTCAAGGGTAAGCCAAGCGGGTCTCCTGACTAGACCCAAGTGATTCTAAAACTCTTTCTTCCACACTACCCCGTCTACGACCAGATAACATGCTGCTTTTTACATGCACTAAATCTCACTGGTAGGCCCTGTGCCCATGTTTTAGGGAGTGGAGAGGAGGAGACTCTCTCTTCATTCTTCTTTCAGGGAAAGGTTAAGTATAATTTATCCAGAGTTCTGGTAGAGTAACAGCCATTGTTCCACCTCAGGTCTTTTCTCCTTGTGAGGAGAAGGCAGAGAAGAGGAACTCTGCCTATTTTCAGACTGGAGATCACATGTGTTATAAAAGACTCCTTGACAAAACAGTATTTCCACAGGGAGAGTCATATTGTTGCTTGGCTCACCTCACAGTAAAATTCCTTCATAAGTTATTCACTCCCCTTCTTAATGGCTCCCCCAGTTTTCAGAAGAACTTTCTAACATTTTAGCTTAGCCCTCTGTTTATACGTGAAGTGATTCCTGCTTTCCACTCTCTCAGGCTGTAGGTGTCGCCCATCTACACCTGTCCTCCTTCTGTAATAACAGAGTTGACACTAGGCGTGTAAGTCAGAGACTACATTTTCCGGTATCCTCTGCGGCCGAAGGGCGAGCCTCTTCTGGGTCTGAGCTGTACAGTATAGCATGTGCTCCTCCGTGCCCCTTCCCCTTCCCACAGGCAGGAACATAGTGAGGAAACGGCTTCAACCAATCCGGGGAGGTAACGCTCCAGGCAGCAGAGAGAAGGAAGCTGGGTCCTTGAATAACCATGTGGAGCAGAGTCGCTCACCTGCCTAAACCATCTGGACTATCACATCAGAAAGCAATGAAGTTCTTTCTTACTGAAGCTGTTTCATGTTTTTGTCTCTTTAATACAATAGGTTAGCCTTTGCCCTCACCAACATATACCCTTCTGTCATAGGTTGGGTTCCCTGAATATCAGGGGGTTTATTAGGGAGCACTTCTAGCAGTAATGTGGATAAGAGCAGCAGGATTTGGTACAGGGAGTATTTGAACCACACGAAGTGGTGACAGAGACCAGAGACAATCCTAGGGGAAGCTCTGAATTTCAAATGGCCCTTTCAGAGTTGTTGAGGCAAGAAGGCCGGTCAATCACATCTCCACACTGATCAGTCATTACATGCGTATTTCCCTCGGAAGGGAAGGGCAGCATGAACGAGGATGCTATCTTTGGCTGAGTGAAATACCAGGCTGCGTCTAGCTGAGAGCCACCTGCAGGTGCGGTAGCTGGGAATGAACACCTCAGTTCTAAAGGGGGCTCTGGGAACACAACGTAGCAGCATCTACTGCAGCCCACCCCTTGCACTTCTCAAATTCACTTGCTTCATATAATAAATTCTTGGCACAAAGAAAGATGGAGACCTTGCCTCCTTCATATTTACATGGATGGAGCTGGAAAATGTCCTCCTTAGCAAAGTGTCTCAAGAATGGAAGAAAAAGTATCCAATGTACTCAACACTATTATGAAACTAATTGTTAGCTATCTTAGGAAAGCTATAATCCAAATGGAGCCCTAGACTACGGGGAAAGAAGAGGGAGGAGGGGAGGAGGGAGGGGAGGGGGGAGCAGAGGGGGAGGATGGGTGAAGAGAATGATATTGTAGGGATCATGCCTATCGTTTATTCTATTTGGGTACAGGTGAATTTGTCTAAAGGTTGAATATAAATGTCTTAGCATAACAATTATGAGAAAGACATGATGGCTATGTTGGCCACCTGGATGAGAGTTTTCCAAACTGCATATGGAAGTAACACACTGTATCCTATGAGAGAATTAATGTACACAATTATGATCTAATAAAAAAAAAACCTTAAAAAAATAAAAATAAAAAATAAATTCTTGGAATAGCGAATTATAAACTCTGATTGGTCTCCTTTCTTGGAGAAACTTCCAAGCAGAAATGGACAAACAGTAGCCCCCACCACTGAGGCCAGTCTCAGTGTTGAAAATTATTCTCATGATCCCACCCTCTATTCCCTTTTCTAGATCCCTCTCTCTCTGAGGCAGCCCCTCTGCTCTTCTAGATAGTTTACGTGAAGGGGTGCCTCAAATGCAACCCTAAGGTACGAGCCACTGGTCTCCAAGCTCTTCTCAGGCTTTTGCTGCAGCACATGTCCCTTGGCAGAGGAGTACCAAGAGATGGTCCACAGAGCACCTACATATAAAACAGGCCGGCTCTGCACCCTGATGCAACAGCAGCTCTCCTTCCACCAGATGACCAGGGTCAACTATCCCTGGCAGGAGGGGAGCTCATCTTCCTGCCCCCCAGCCCCCACACACTGGTCTCTTGGCATATGTAGCCCTAAGTGACCAGATAGCAGCTCTAGCTTAATAACTGAACTTTTTTGCTATGTCCTCCAGTGGAAAATGTCCCACCTTGAAAACCAGGAATTCTAAATTCACTGATCTCAGAGTCGTGCAGGAAGAAAGTATAAGCTTCTGCCAAGTGGAGCACTAAGGGTGATGATAAGAAAATCCACTTCTGCCCCTACTCTTTTGTTCCTGGACTAATATGTTTCCTCCTATTGTGAACAAAACATTTACTCATCACTGCCGTAGGGTAAATATGACATCTTAGAGAGTGGCACCTGTCTCACTAGGTATCATCACCACATCAGTGCTCAGTTGCACCTGATCAGTCCATGGGTCCATCAGGCTGGTGGCCTCTGGGTGTGGTGAGAGGACTAGTGGATTCCACAGTCATGTGATAGCTGCTACACTTCCTCTGCTGAAAAATATCCCTTCCTATTGAGTGGGAGTCTCTGTTGGTGTATCATATACTCTCATGATGACAAAGGCCTTGGCTAAGTCAAACTCGTACCTAAATATATGATGATTTCGGTCCAGATAAATGGTTATGTCTTCCACACAGTCAGCCATCTCCTTGAAGGGCAGTACTGTGTCAGCAGCTGAGCCCTGATTGATGTTGCTGACACGCTGGATATTAGCCGGCAGACATAGCTCAGTCAGCCTTGTTGAGTGAGAGTTTGCGATACTGGGCCCAGAAAACGCCTCTTCCTTACTAATATAACTATGTGGATTTGATGGCTAATGAGAAAGCTGAATGATGTCAACCGCCAACATCCATCATCTACCTGGCTCTTCATTGCTTCTTCGTTGGTAGATGGGGCTATAACTATGAACTGCGGATCTTTACTCTTCTCTGGCACTCAGAGGTCTGACCACTTGCCTCCTCTCCAGATCATTTTGTACCACATCTTCTAATATTTCCTTCTCTAGGCCTTTGATCAACTAATGAAGGCATTCACCATAACCTATCAGTTTTTCTGTTGGACCACTTTCCAGTCCAAAGTGGTCAACCAAATAAACCACTAGAAGCTCCACCAGCAGGAAGCTTTCTTCTGGCCACCACCCTGAGAAGGTCATCCCTGAATGGGACTGCGAGCAGCTCAAACCATGTTTGACTTGCACCCACACATGAGTCAAGATCGATCTTCCCTCCTCCTTCAGATTCTGTTGCAGATCTGGCCTGTCTTTCAGTGTTTCATGTGCAAAAATTATCTCAGATCTAAAGTCTGGTGAAGGAGTTTGGTGGTGTTTAGCCTTTTGGTTATCCCTCCTTGACTTTGTTTGATTGTATGGTTTAAGGAATACTCTTGTTGCTTCCCCCAAGTCTATTTTGCCCTTAGAGCCTCTCTATTCTATTAACCAGGCATCCTCAAACTATGGCCCACGGGCCACATGCGGCCCGCTAAGGACATTTATCAGGCTGCCGGCTGTTTTTGCTGCTGCTGCCTGTTCTGCTTAGCAGCCGACTCATCCCATGGCCCACAGTCTGGCCCTCCAACGGTTTAAGGGACAGTGAACTGGCCCCCTGTTTAAAAAGTTTGAGGACCCCTGCTATTAACCATCTCCATAGATCCCCAAGCAAGCTGACCCTCCAACCTTGCTACTCATTATAAAAATATTTTTGCTTCTGATAGTCACCACTCGACCTCTATTTTCTGGAATGATAATTCTCACTGTTATCAGTCAACCCAGTTTTCTCACTGATGTGTCTCAGTGATGCTGAAGCCTGTTTCACCAGCATATTCCTGACCATTTAAGTGAATGGGGTGCCCATCAGGTCCTCCTGACGAACATAGTTAGCTGACAGATTTTCCAGCCTCATAGAGTACTGCAACTGAGTATGCCTACCTTTCTAAGCTTTGTGATTCATTCTTGTGCCTTCTGCCAGGACACATCAGTTGTGACAGGTTCAGGAAGCAAGAATAGACAGAGGGATAAGTTGAACTGTGATACAGCTGCAAAAAGGCATCAGAAGATCTTACTGAAAGCTGTTGAAATGGTGAAATGGGATGGATATTCAGAATTGCCTACCCTGAAATAAGAGAAACAGGTCTTTACACCTTGGTATTTTAGATGCATATTGTTCCAGAGATAAGAGTGTGAACTTAAGACAGAGCAGCTTCCATTGGTCAAGGGCAATTCCCAAAAGAGGTCCAGCTGAGATCTCATAGCCATCAACACCCTCGGCAACTGGAACTATGTAGGTGTGGATCCCCAAGTGGTGGGCTGGGTCCTGCACTACAGCATCCACCTCATCAGTACTCCCTACATTGCACACACAGCTGATCGTTAGTATCTAAAGCCAAATCCTTCTCTCCTGACCTGGCACATCCAGTCTCTGAGAGAGAGTCTCTCTCATAACCTTCAGTAGCACAAATCCCTCTTTTCTGTCTTCACTCATCTCCCTTAGTCTCTTCTGCTTGACTGCCTCCTTTCTACTCCCACAGTAACTTTTATTGTCCTTTTATCACCTTATTTGGAATGATTATTGAAACCCACTTTAAATAGTAAACTCCTTGAGGGAAGGGACAATGTCTTGCTCTCCTTTATTTCCCTGATGTTGACATGTTGCCTGGCATAAAACAGGCATGCATCCAATGTGACTTATTAAATGTGTGAGTGGGTAAATGAATGAGTGAATACATTAATGAATGTTCACATACGTTCTCATTTTATTTCCAACAAGAATCAGAGGCAGCCAAGTTCCCAAAAAACCAACATACTGCAGCTTATGGAGTAGTAGCTCAAAATATGCAAAACCTGGCAGAAACGCCTGTCTCACTCTATAGAATGGCACACTATTGGGGTATAAATATGGGTCTTGGAAAAACCCTCCCTTCAAGCTACAGATACCCAGATTGGTGACAGCAGGGTATCTTCTCACAAGGACCAGAGATCCCAGCCAATAGCACTTTCAAGAATGTGCAAGCAAAGAGTTAACAGTCTCACAGCTGCCTTTCATTGGAGGTGTTAATGAGGTGACAGGGGGGAAAGATTTTAAAAAGAAATTGCCTTCAGTCATTCTAGTTAAATTCCAGTACAATGGAAAGACAAGAAGAGCCTCTCTCCACTCCTCAGTTCTGCGGTTGCATGCCTCTGAATGGTCCACAAGACTTGAAATTGCCCACTTGGTTTCCAAACCTCAGATTGCCTTGGGGAAGCACTAAAATTTGGTTACCAGAGATACTTGGGTTAGGGAAAATAATTCAAAAAAAGAAAGTGTGGCGAGACAGACCTACAATGTCATCTGCAAGAGCAATCAGGAACCAGGGAACCTGGGCATAAAGTCATTCCAATGTACTTTCTGCTTGTTTATTTGAAAATTCTCTGTTTCTCTGGCACAAATCACAAATAAAGGACAATATTTCAGAAAGAAAAAAATCTCTAAAATACTGTCCTGACAGAGTTTTGGAAAAGGTCTCAAACATGGCCAAAAGGCAAGATGGCCCTTCTAGCCAAAAGTTTTCAGCATCTCACAGCACCCCCAACATAGTGATATGAGAGTTACTGGAAGCTTCAGGGGCGAATACTGCAGCACCAATGATTTAAATTTCTGAGGCGAATACTCCTTTGAGGAAAAGGCAGGTTGACGGCTCTGTGATATGGAGAAAAGGCCACAGGTTAGGGAGTCAGAAGCACACAGGCCGTATGACTTGATAATCCTACCTCAGCAGATTATTGCAAGGCTTAAAGGTGAGAGTACATTAGAAATATTTGCCATCAGGCCTAAGGACATAATTATTATCAATGGGAAGGAGGATTTGCCAAGAAATTCCCTGATCATGGTAAAAGATGTGTGCCATTTGTATATAACACTGAACTATCCATATCGTAGAGGAAGAGGCTATTTGATTTCTCACAACTTACTAAGAGAAAATATGAGAAGTCCTAGTTGTTCAATTAGGAAGCTTCACCATGTTCAGAAATTACTTAATGTCTCTGAGCCGTAGTTTCCTTCTCAATAAAATGGGGCTAAGAAGACCTACCTTATATGGTGTCCAAGGCATTACAATGAATTAGCAAATATAAAGCAACTAGTACAGTCCCTAGGTCAGAAGATTCCTGGCATTTTTTGTTTTTTGTTTTTTTCTTAAGAGACAAGCTCTCACTCTGTCGCTCTCAGGCTGGAGTGCAATGGTATGATCATAGCTCACTAAAGCCTGCAATTCCCATGCTCAAACAATCCTCCCACTTCAGCCTCTCAAAAAGCTAGGACTTTAGGTACATGCTCCCATGCCTGGCTAATTGTTTTTATTTTATCTTAATAGGGATGAGGTCTGTCTATGTTGCCCAGGCTGGTCTCAAATTCCTGGCCTCAAGCAATGCTCCTGCCTCAGCATCCCAAATTTTTGAGATTATAGGCATGAGCCGCTGTACCTCGGCATCCCAAATTTTTGAGATTATAGGCATGAGCTGCTGTACCTCGCCTGTTCTTGGCTTTTCAAAACACTCTCGAATGATCTCACTGGGCTTTATATCAGAATGATATCAAAGAAACTCCTGTTTAGGAGAAAGAAAGAAAAAAAGGAAAAAAGAAAACTCTAGTCACTAATGATTTATTCCAATGACAGATAGCCTTCAGCCTGAGTCTTCTTTCTAGGGAAGAGATTCACAATTATTAAACGATATCCAAATCCTTATTGACACACAGTAAGTAAAATTTTCTCATGTTCATCAAAAGTATTGCAGAGGTTAGGCATAAGCCCGAGTAGTAGCTAAGAAATCAAGATTTAAGCACATTCTACAAAGTCGATCTAGATTCTAGATTACTGAGGGGGGAAGGGGAGAGGTCTTTAGATCAGCTATTTACTTTTCTACTTACTAAAAACAAACAGCAACAACAACAATCCAATAAAAGATAGACCAGAAAAAGAAGAATATTACTTTTTTTTTCCTAAGGATGGGTAAATTAGAAAACACTTTTGTCGTATTTTAGTTTTATATTAAAAACAGAAGAATTGGCTTGGTGCCTATAGCTCAGTGGCTAGGATATCAGCCACATACATCAGAGGTAGTGGGTTCGAATCCATCCTGGGCCTGCCAAACAACGACAACTGCAACCAAAAAATAGCTGGGCAGTGCGGCTGGAGCCTGTAGTCCCAGCTACTTGGGAGGCTGAGGCAAGAGAATTGCTCAAGCCCAAGAGTTTGAGGTTGCTGGGAGCTTTGACGCCACAGCACTCTACCCAGGGCGACAGCTTGAGACTCTGTCTCAATAAAAATAAAAATAAATAAATAAAACAGAATTTTTGTGCCTTTCACTAAATTTGCTGTGAACCTAAAATTGTTATTTTAAAAGGCTATTAAAACATCAAAGAGAACTGGGTCCGTTTGGGCATATTTCAGAAAGGAAATATAACTTTAATGTACCTTCTTTTTAAATTTTTGAAACAAAATAAAATAGCATATAAATGCATCTAACAATAAATAGACACCTTCAGAAATAAGAACATGGAAAGTGTTTGCATGTGTACCTAATGTTTTATTTTGTCCTCATAACAATCCTGCAAAACAGCTAAGGTAAGCTTATTACTCCCTGTCTTTATACAAATGGGATTCCAAGAGATTAGGACCATGGTAACAGCAAGTTATCAGAATAGTCAAAATTCCTATTCGCGTCTCCTCTTCTTCCTCCAGCACATCGCTCATTGTATTTTACGTAAACAAAATTTAATACAAAGAATTGGCTACAGACACTTTAATAAGGCTGGAGAAGGAAAATAGGAAAGAAGCAACACAAGCCGAAAATGATGAGTATTCTTGTGGTTAAAGTATTGGAAGAAGAAGAGAAGAATGAGGCTGAACGAGAGGACAGGATGTTCTTAAAGTCTGGTGAGAGGTCTTGGTGCCAATTCACCATCCAAATATATGGTTTCTCAGGGAAACCTAATACCCACATCTTGTGACATTTAACCCGGCCTTTTTATTGATTTTTGACTTAGAATAAAAGTACAGAGAAAGAAAAATGCCTTTTTAAAAAAAAGCAACATAGCAACGGAGAATATACAAGATTTAAAAGGCATTCCTAAGAAATACCATCATCTGTGGCCTCTGGGCTGGGTTTGGTGCCGCAGGCCCATTAGCTCCCCTGAGCGAACTGTAGTGGGCCCGAGCTGAGAAGGAGGAGAGCCCCCCGAGGTCCCTGGGGAGACTGAGGCTTTCTGGATGTATCTGATTTCAGGAGCTCTTTGACCTAGGCACCATGCAATCAGAGTCTGAATGTTCCTAGGGAACCATAAGGCTAAAGTACAAACATTTATGAGCATTTAATCATATACTTACTCTGCACAGCCTGAAATAAAAATTGTAGCCCTCATGTCAAATGACAGGGTTTTTAACCATTACAATTAATATTCATCAAATTTACTGTTCAACAAACACTATTAAGTGCTTTTGTATATAATTTTACCCAAACCATATATGGTAGTAATTTTTACTATTCCTATTTTAATGATGGGACATTAAAGTTAAGAGGTTAAGTGTGTCGCCCAAGTCACGTAACTAGTAAACAATGGAACTGTGATATGATATAAACCCAGGCAGCGTGATAGCAGTAACACATAAGTTGTTTTTTGTTTTTTTTTTAATTTCAGGCTCCTTTATTCCATGAATATTTACAGAACATCAACTATAGGCAAAACATTGATTGACATAATCATTGAAGATAACATTGGGACAAATATATCAATTTTATGAGAAAACAAAAGCATTATCTACAAATCAATTATGAGATAAGTGTACTCATTACCACTGTTCCTAGTAAAGTTGAGGATCCTAGCTAACACAATTAATGATAACTTAAAAATTCCAATGGTTTGTAAAAAAAAAAATACAAATTTTATTACTTCCGAGTTACCAAGTTACTTGCAAGTTACCAAAAACAATAGAAAAACTCAGCAATGTAGCTAATGTGTAGCTTATGTATAGAAACACATAAGTTGTTTTGGTTGTTTTTGTCATTGGAAGGGTGACCTATTCCCCCTAATTCCTTTTCTAATCCCCTCAGTCCTTCTGGGCGTGAAACACCTGCTGTGTTTTGGGCAAAAAAAGTCGTAAGTCATATAAACAGCAATCATATTATATTCATAGACATTCCACCAGTCACAGCTTTTTATACCAAACAATGAGTAACTTTTCTTTTTGATCCCAAAGCACTGTTTTGTTCCCAAAAGGTACATGACATATAGTTGGTGCAACTGACTTGTGTAACAACTGCCTCTTCACATACTTTGTTTTGTTGCTGTTTTCTTCCCCAAGGAACCTAGTCCAAAAGCATACCTCTAACCTAGAAGTTTGAATTAGGGAATTAAAAATACCATTTTTAAGCCAGGCACTGCACTGTGGCTCACGCCTGTAATCCTAGCGCTCAGGGAGGCTGAGGCCAGTGGATTACTTGAGCTCAGGAGTTCAAGACTAGCCTGTGCAAGAGTGAGACTCTGCCTCTACTAAAAACAGAAAAACTAGCTGGCAGGTCCCTGTACCCCTGGCTATATCAGAGGCTGAGGCAAGAGGATTGCTTGAGCCCAAGTGTTTGAGGTTGCTGTGAGCTATGAGCCACAGCACTCTACCCAGTGTGACAGAGTGAGACTCTGTCTCAAACAACGAAATAACTAACTAAATAAATACATACATGCATAAAATATAAACACCATTTTATAATTGTACTGGTGTCAACTTAGCACTGAAGTAATTGACATTTATATAAAACTAGACAAAGGGTCAGATAGGAAAGCAGGCTAAAATTTCAGGAATTGATCATTTTCAACCAGTTTTGTGAAGTTTTGTTTTGTTTTCAATATTGCTATTTCCGTGTATGTTTATTTGTAGGGTATAATGAAATATGCCATAACTTGCGTTAATACAAGAGGATTTATAATTCCAAGCCAAGACCATTACATTAGCAATTAATGTTGCATTCTTCCAATGAAGGAATTATTATATTAAATTGAATCTCGTCTATGCGAGATATAAGAAGTGATGTGCTACAAATCATTACCTTCTCCGAGCAGAGATGATAGACATAAATTTGGAGAAATCCTATCAGAAAAGGAAAGGGACATTTAATAACGGGAACATGGCATCTTCCATTTAATGTAGGACATTTGCCAAAGCCAGATAAATAAGCTAAGCGGAATTTCAACACCTTCCACATGTGAAGGATTTTCACCTTCATTACTAATATGTGAGTCCTCCTCTTTCACCTCCTAAACCCTTGCCAAGGCTGAGACCTGCCCTGCGGTGACTGGGGAGCTGCTATCCTGGTCTTGAAAGATAATCACCCTCTGCACAGCTAAGCATTTGGCACCGCTGTGCATTCAGGAGCACGGAAGGGCTCTGAAAAAGTAATATTTTAATCATTGCTTTTTAAAACATATGCTTAAATTGCATTTTCCAGCTAAGAAGTGGTTTCAGCTATCATCCATATCTCACTCACAAAAGAAGGTTCTCAGGCCAACTTGGCAGCTTCGAGCAATTCGGCTGATCTGGAAATCTTTCAGCTCCCCGGTTAGCATCCTTCATGTTCAAATCCAGGTGCCAAAACTTTTACTGGGCAAGAGAACTACTGCTTCTCTGCCTCCCTCACCTGCTACTGTCATTGACATAACTACCACTATGTTCAGAGCCACTCCGGAAGAGGAGCGGCAAGCCATATGTTGCAAAGTGACTGCTGCATGTCCCTTCACTGTTTCAGTCAATGCAACTGTGAGATTTCTTACCCAGTAGCAGTTAGGAGCCCATTAGATGATCAGTGGCACCAGGGATTTGCCACAGGACCCATAGCACCTTGGGAATCCACAGGTTTACCCGCAGGGATTACCTGCAGGGATTGTCAAAGGATAATTATCCATGGTACCTGCTTCCACTATCAAAGTTGTACTTGTTTTGAGAACTTCGTGGTTACCCTGTAATACCTGTTAGAAATGAAGAGACCAAGAAGAGTCATAGCTTAGGCCATGTCAACCACCCTACTAAACTTTAGAACTCACCTTACCTCCATCCTGGCATTTGCCATAAATTCCACTGTTAAAGTTCCAAAGCACAACCCATCATACCTCTAATAGTTGTCACAGAGTCTGACACAAAAGCAATTATGGAAAATATCAATTATGAAAAATATCTTCATTCATACAATAAAAAAAATATTTATCTTATTTCTACTGTGTGCAGGTGTTGATCTAGAAACTGGGGATCAACAATGTGGCCATTTTAATTACTGTCCTTGGAAGATGACGGGCCCATGGGAGATATTAGGAGATACTTAGATACACATTTTTTTTTTATTCTCCTGCCTCCGCCTCCCAAGTAGCTGGGATTACAGGTGCCTGCCACAATGCCCAGCTATTTTTCTTTTTTTTGGTTGCAGTCGTCACTGTTGTTTGGCGGGCCCAGGATGGATTGGAACCCACCAGCTCAGGTGTATGTGGCTAGAGCCTTAGCTGCTTGAGCCACAGGTGCCGAGCCC
Organism: Otolemur garnettii; assembly: GCF_000181295.1. Lineage (NCBI taxonomy): Eukaryota > Metazoa > Chordata > Mammalia > Primates > Galagidae > Otolemur > Otolemur garnettii. The sequence continues at coordinate 13,433,473 of NW_003852401.1, read as the reverse complement.
CCAGATACATTTTTAGTGAGATCAATGGTGTAAACCATGTGGACTCTAGGAGTGCACAGAGGGGCAACTAGTCCAGTCTTGGGAAATGTAGAGACACTTCTTGGAAAAGGTGACCCGTACCTAAAGAGGAGGAAATGATGTCAAGTAAGGTTCTTTTCTACACGTTATCCACAAAAGCACTTATGACACCAGGGAGTCTTCAGTGTGGCTGGAGTGACGGTGGAAGAAGAGATGAGGCTGGCAGTGGGAGGCGGAGCAGTGCGGAGAAACCCACATGGCTCTTGTTAAGAACATGGACTTTATCCTGGGGTACTGATGAGCCAGAACAAGGTTTTATATAGAAAAGCAACTTGATCAGATTTGATTTTCAAACACCATTTCTGGCTACCACATTATGACTGTACGAAATATTTTTTACCCTTAAGCAGAGAAGAGAACATCATTGTTATGTTTTATTTGAATGCTCTGAATCCTCTAGGGAGAACATTCTCCTTGATCAAGTCAACCAGGACTCAATAGTGATACATTTTGGGTTCAGTTAAGAGTTCCAGGCCTGAACTTTCTGGTTCCCTTGGCCAGACAGCACAGGGCTGACTTTCACCTCAGTTTCCTTATCTGTAAAGTAAGGACTGTTATATTCACCTTTCACATGGGGTGATGTGAGGCACCACTAATGAAAAGCAGCCAACTTGGGGGGAAAGTATTACAGAAGTGCTTAATAAGCCAAAAAAATGGCCAAGAAAGATGAAATGCGTGTGTTCAAGTGTTCAAGTGTGCAGTAGAAGAGTTTCAACGGCAAGATTTAATGATTTGGAGGCTCGTTTTCACTAGGCCTATCCGTGCCAGCTTAAATCTGAAGCTAGGTGGTTGCCCTGCTCACCAATTAAAAGCGTATGACAGTCTGAAATCATCTCTGTTCAAAACTGTATCTCCGTTTCTAGACTCGGGCTCACTTTCATAAGAAGCCTTCTCCAGCTGTGCTGAGTCCAGTCCACAACCTGTAAAACCACGTTCTCAGAACATAATCTGGGGGAAATAGTGTGCTATTTTTAAAAAATTGAACGCAAAAAAGATGAGAGAGAAATATCACTGAGTTTCTCCATTGCCCTCTCCTGATATTGCAAAAGACGAAACATTTTAGTTTTTATCAGTAATAACTATCATTCACTGAGAGCCGGCTGAGTGCAAAGTGTTATTCCAAGTATTTTACAAACATTAGCTCATTAGTTTCTGACAACAGGGAGTTATAATTCTCCTCCAGTATATCTTTTACCACTATAGTTGAGTCCTGCCCATCTAGAAAGCAACAAAGTTTGAATTCCAACCCAGCCTGGTAAAAAATCTAATTTTGTGTTCCTAACCTCTGCACTATTCTGCTAAAAACTATGAAAAGGCCTGTGACGCTGGCTTCTCCTTGCTGGTGCTTTCCCACCCCTTCCCAGCCCTGCTCAGATCATCACTGGCAGGTTAAAGTTGCTGTTTTCAAAACGTGAGTCAGTAAAGATAGGAAGGTTAATTTATTTCAGGGGCTATGTGTCAGTGCCGCTATTTTTAAAAAGTACATCATGACAACTTGCACATCACACAAAATCCCTACATCAGGCTGTGCCAATATGACCCCGAGAAGGAGGAAGTGACCTGTCCCACTGTACACACACCTGTCAGCAATTGGTGGTCCACATCAGCTTATTGAGCAAGGTAAGAAGAGTCAGATACTTTTTCTGAAAAATGGATCCAATAGCAAAGAAGGGAAGTATCATTTAGATAAGCCCCTGTAGGCACAGATCGGCAAATCCTTTTGTTTTTCCTTGCCATACCGCACCAAAAAAAGTGATTGTGACAGTTGTATCAAACAATACTGTTTACATCAACAGTGTGCCAGGATTTAACACTGAGTTCCAGGCAAGTTCTACAGCTGTGCTTCAGGAATTCCACAAAGATAGGATTCAAATTCATTTTCAAGTATATTTCTTAAATTATTTTAAGACAAATTCTAATCACTTATGAATGTTATTTAATTAATCATTGAATTATTTGTCTTATTTTAAAACTTATTCAAAATTAAATAAACTCAAAGTTTAAATAACATGAATTAAAACTAAATTAATGTGAAATTGAAATAAAAGCAAATTCACACGTTCACACACATATACATACACACACGCGCGAGCGCACCTGTGTATCCAGCTGCCTCTTTAACATCCATCTTAACCACAATATGTCCAAAACCAAAGTCTTGGTCTTCCCCACACCTGCCTCCCAAACTCATTGCTTCTGCAGTCTTCTACAACTCATCAGGAGAACTCCATCTTTCAGGTGGCTTAGCCTCTTTCTGGTCTGATCTCTTCCCTCACACCTCACACCCAAATTCAGCATGAGTGACCACTTCTCATGACACCCACTGCCTTCCTCCGGGGGAGGTCACCATCATCTCTCACTTGGACTGCTGCCAGTGTGTCCTAATCAGGCCCTTCTCCATGACGGTCTATTCTCAACCTAGCAGTCCAAATCCAATGACCAAATTGGGTCATTTCTCTCAAACTCTTCCAATAATGTCTCCTGTTATCTGGAGGAAAGCTAATACCCTTTTGATGACCAGCAAGAGCCGGCCTTCACCTTCCTAAACTCACCTTCTAGAACTCGTCCTCCTTGCTCACTCCCTCCCAGCCACAGCCCAAAGCATGCTGCTGCCTCCGGGCTTTTACATTTGGGATATTCTAGGATCTCTGCCCTTTGCCAGAGATCAGGTCTCTCTCTCACATGCTTTGGGTCTTTGCTCAGGGAGGCCTACCATGCTATTTAAAATAGCAATCTTCTACCTCCTGTCCCTTTCTTGATTTATTTTCCACATTATTATTCTCCAAACACCACTACCTAATAGACTATTTGTTTAGTATGTATTTGTTCATTGCCTGTCTCCTCAACTAGAATATATGCTCCGTGAAACAGGGATAGAGAATTCTTTTATTTTACTATTCTCTTGCCCAGGACAGTATAAGACATGCATGGACTTCTCTAAGTACTTATAGAAGGAAGGCATGGAATAAAGCAGAGTGCAGGGATAGTGCTCTGGCAGTGGGTCAGAGCTTTGACTGGTCAAGAAAGGCCCTTGGAAGAAGTTAACACTTGAACTTGGATGTTGAGAAGATGTCACCTCTTCAAATCTCAGGGGATTGAATGTTCTATGTGTGGAGCTGGTAAGGACGAGTCTGGCAAGTGCATGAACAAGAAGGACTCTGTACGTAGATTATGGTAGGGAAGTGGCAGGAAAGGTCATGGAAGTTGACAGGAGCTCCATCATGTAAGCTGTGACACAAATTTAAACAGAGGAGTGATATGATTTGATTTACATGTATAAAGGATTGTTCTCCCTCTCTGTAAAATGTGGGCCTGGCAAAAGTGGAGTGGGAAGCTGACTAAGAAGCTATCACAGTCCTAAAGAGGGGTGGTGGTGGATTAGACTCTAAGGAGCCCCAGTGTTTGGGTTCGAGGAATGCATTGGCAATGGAACCACATTCGTGATGGATGCAAAAAGTGAGGGGCAGAGGAAAAATAAGGATAGCATAAAATTTTTGACCTGAGCAACTGTAGGAACAGTGATATCAATGGTAGACACCAAGGCGGAAGCAGGTATAAGAGCTGTTTTGTAAAGTAGTCGACCAATTTTAAACTTCTGAAAACCAAGAACATACATAATAGTGTGATAACAGATTTTTAGTTCTTTTGTCAGATCTTGAGAAAAAATTTCTCTTTCCATCTTTGTGCGTAGACTTGAGTTGCTATAAATTTTTCTGCATATCTACTTACATGGATAAGTGTGCTCTATGAGCACATATCCTCTGAGACCACCTGCCCAGGGTTCGCTCACATTAAAAAGGAACCCCAGCCAAGAGAAAAAGACAAATGTCAGAGATGAGGTTTTGAGTTGATGCTCATGCGGGTGGCTAGAATCCCTATACCAACCCCAGATTGAATCTCAGAGAGGATAGGTAGCTAGAAATCCCCAGATAGGCTTAGGGTATTGGACAGCAGAGGACACTTGCTGTCCCTTTCCTGAATGGGGCCCAGAGCCTCGAAGGACCCGCCTGCCTCTAGCACCCAGCAGGGCAAGAGCAAGAAGGTAAACTACAAACAGACTGGCAAGAAGGCCTAGGAAAGCCCACACGCCTGTATCATGATGCTGAAGTGGTACCTTGAACAAATTGTGTTGCATTTGCCATAGAAGGATTTGAAGACATGAGAGAAGGGAGAGAAGGAAGAGAGAAAATAGGGAAAGAAGTTGAGTGAACAAGAAGCCACCAGCCAGATAAGGACATCCATATTTCGGGGAGCAGGCCTGAAGGTTTGGCAATGGTGGACCAGATGTTCTGTCCCTACCCTAAGTACAGGCAGTCCCTGGGTTCAGAATGAGAAAGGTTCTGTAGGTTTCCTCTTAAGTTGAACTTGTACGTAAGTTGGAACAGGTATGTTTACTCATTCTCTGTTCATAAATGCAACTCTTGTTTAAGTTGGATGTTTGTAACTCAAGAGCTGCTCCTACTACGTGGCCTGCAGGAGGTATACACACAGCCCCCTAGAGAGGAGTGAAGACCCTGAATTGTTTGAAATTTGCTTCAAGCCTCTTGGAGTAGCAGGAGACTTAAAATACACAATAAGTCCAGTTAGGGAAAAACAAAGTTGTATTTTTTTAAACTTCTGATTATAAGGCAAGTCATATATAAATGATTTAGAGTCTACTGAAAATCTGGGTCTTTTTTTTATTTTATTTTTATTTTTTTTTTTTTTTTTTGCAGTTTTTGGCCAGGGCTGGGTTTGAACCCACTACCTCCGGCATATGGGGCCAGTGCCCTACTCCTTTGAGCCACAGGTGCTGCCCTGTCTGGGTCTTTTTTAATCAACAGTGAATATGAGTGATTCTTCTGCTCAAATTATTCATGTTAAAATGTTGAAATAAAATTTTCTTACTACTCTTTTTTTTTTTTTTTGGCAGTTTTTGGCCAGGCCCAGGTTTGAACCTGCCACCTCCGGTATATGGGGTCAGCGCCCTACTCCTTTGAACCACAGGCACTGCCCTCTTATTACTCTTCTTTCAGACTTCTAGCTCAGTTCATTTTAAACATAAGTTAAGAAATGTAAGGTGAGGTTTTCTTTTTTATAAGGTACAGTCTATAACTACTTATCTGTGTGAATCAAAATCTCCTTGATATGTTGGAACCCAAATAAAATATAGACATAAGTTGGAAGCTGAAGCAGGTATGAGACTAGCACTGTCATCTGACTACTGATTAAAGTATTAATGTTCACAAGTCCATGCTTTTCATTAACTGACTTTTAAAAATTGTGTGCAATGATTTTTTATAATAATTTTATATGTAAAAATTATTTTGATATTATGTATATATTTTATAAATTGACATGGTTTAACATTTCATTTGAAAAAAGTGCTGTTGCTAAAAATCTTTATAAGCTGCTATTCTATATGATATAAAGTTTTATTTTGTTTTGTTCTGAAGCTTAGCCTCACTCTGCTGCCCGGGCTAGGGTGTCATGGTGTCAGCCTAGCTCAGAGCAGCCTCATACTCCTGGGCTCAAATAATCCTTCTGTCTCAGCTTCCAGAGTAGCTGGGAATACAGGCCTGGCTAATTTTTCTACTTTTGGTAGAGATCTCACTCTTGCTTAGGCTGATCTTCAACTTGACCTTCCAAAGTGTTACGATTAAAACTGTGAGCCACCCTGCCTTGCCCTGTATCATATAAAGTTTTTCATTATAAATATAATATCCTAAAAATAATAAAAAATAGAATATCCTGCCAAATATCATTCTTACGTAAACTGTTTATAAATGTGTTATCAATACAGTCTGCCTTATTATTACTACTACTAATAATTATTATTTCTTATTTGCTGCTCTGTGCAAGAAATGGTACAAAGAATTTACATTTATTATTTCCTTTAACACTCTCAGCTCTGTGAGGCAAATGCTGTGGTTATCTCCATTATAACATTAGCGAAAACAAAGCTTCCATACCTTGACCCAAATCAGACAGGGAAGAATTGGTGGGTTAACCAGACTTAACACTTAAATTCTTAACCACTACAGAGCTTGTTCAATGGCTTCTCATAATTTAACTCATGAGGGATAAGTGAAAAAGTCAAAAAAGACGTCCAAACACCAAATTAAAAATATAAAACAAGTGATAATGAGTCACTTTAGACAATCCTGGTACTTTATCAAGTGCTGTGAGTTACAGTCAACTAAGCTCCTCTCAGTTCCCTCTGGCTATAGTGGTCTGAGAGGGACTGTATCACAAACTCCTCTGACACCCGTGTGGCAGGGGGCTTGGATTAGCTGTAGCAGCACCAGAAATGTAACCACCAAAGAGACAAAGTTATCTCAAGATATCAGAAATAAACTGAGAGTGCCCCTTTATTATGACAACAGAACAACATTAGGAAAGAAAAAAAATTAGATACTGCAAAATAGACCAGCATAAGGGTAATCTGTTGTAACCCAGACTTCTGCTTCCATATAAAGAGCCTTCTGCAAGTGATGCCGTCATCTTGGAAGGGTTCACAGGCCTTGGGGGTCTCACAGCATAGTATATACTGTCTCTCCAACATCTGTTGTGTCCCCAGCTGTAACCAGCAGGTCTTGACAAATCCTGGAATGTAGAAGCTATGTGGCCCCATCTGTAAACTGAAAATAATATTGCCCATGACCATGAATATTAAGTGAGATTTAACATGTAATCTTGCTTTTCCTCCTTTGATCCTAATCTCTCTCTCTCTCTTTCTCTACTCTCTATAACTCCAGGCTCATTTATGTGCTTCATAGTTGACATCCCATTCATATACCCAATAAATATTTACAATAAAGCATATTAAATGACGCTTGGCACCTGTAGCTCAGTGGTTACTGTGCCACCCATATATACCGGCACAGTATATATACCGGGGCTGGTGGGTTCAAACCCAGTCCGGGCCTGCCAAACAAAAATGACAATTCCAACCAAAAAATAGCTGGGCTTTGTGGCAGATGCCTATAGTCCCAGCTACCTGGGAGGCTGAGGCAAGAGAATCATTTCAGCCCAAGAGTTTGAGGTTGTGGTCCGCTGTAACACCACGGCACTCTACCAAGGGTGACATAGTAGAGTTTCCAGAAAAACTGTTTCCAAATATATATATAAATAAAGTGAACTTCTAGTACTCTCCCAAAATTGTGCTATCTCTGTGAGCTCCACCATGTCCTTGGTAGTAACTCATGCCAAAAATCTTAGAGTCATTCTTAACTCCTTTTTTTCTCTGACGTCTCATGCCTCAAACTTTCAGGGAATTCTGTCATCATTTTTATTTAATACAGCATTCAAAGTCATGCTTTTAAAAATGTATCTGACATCATGTTCTTCTTCCACGCAAAACCTTGCAGCCCTTCTCCACTTCACTCTCAGTGAATGAACGACCTGCAAGGCTTTGTCTAATCCCCGTCCCCTCCTTTCTCTCCTCCCACCTTCCCACTCACTCCAGCCACCCTGGACGTCTCAAGCACACTCTCACCTCAGGGCGTTCACTCCACCTGTAGCCTCTGTTTGGAAGGTTTTTCTCCAGATATTGGCTAGGCTAATTTTCCAACACCATCATGGGTTCAATCAAATATCACCTTCTCAGTGAGAACCACCCTGACCAGAAGGCTTTTGATTCCTGAGCAAGAAAGACTTTGAAACTAATCAGATTTTAAAACAGTCCACAATTTAGTGAAATGACAAAATAATTTGACAAGTTGTTAGGGGAAACAGTCACTCTCATACAGTTTTCATGAGCATAATAATTGTTCCAATATCTTTAAAGGGCTATTTCTAATAATGATCAAAAATGTAAATGTATCTATGCCCTTGACCCATCAATCATACATCTAGACATTTCTCCTACAGATGTATTTATATATGTGTCAAGAAGATTATATACGTGGTATTCTTTTCACCACTGTTCTAATAGCCAAAGATTGGAAATAGCCTAAATATCCTCTGGTAAGAGATTGGTCCACAAAGTTGTGGGACACTTCCAGTGGAATATCCTGAAGGAATTAAAAAGAACTAAGCAGGTCTCCATGCACTGATAAGGATTTATATCCTGATGAAATAGCAAGGCAAACAGTGCCATGTATCCCAAGCTACCATTTGTATTAAAAAGCAGAAGCATACACAGAAACACATCTTTGAAAAAGCAAATAAAAATAAGAAATGTAATAAAGAAGGAATAAATAAATAAAAATCCTACCAGTAACAACTGTTACCTTGCAAGGCAGTGGTGTGTGAGCTCTGGGAGGCCGCCTCCTTCCCCATGGCCCCTCCTACACCATGGGAGTCTTTTACCCAATGCAAATGCTGCTTATTATTCAATTTAATAACTTTTAAAAAATTGCATCTCCCTTGAACATGAATTATTTTGGGAATTCACTGACTCCTGAACGTTTCTTTAGGTCAATATTTGCTTTTGAAAATTTTTCTTCTCAATATCCACAAAACTAGTGATGTTGTGGTTTATTTCTATTAACCATGAACGGCATGCTGTTGGAATGGGAACTATGTACTACCTTCACCTTGACTAGTTCTACTCTGCCATGTGATGATTGATCCTGATGTTATTGATATACATAATGGCTATGATAAAGGAGGTCCAGTCTAGGACACACTAGGGTCCCTCGGGGACAGCAACCCAACTTCCTTTCTAGTCACTCTTTTTAACCTTACTCGGGGGGGGGGGGGGGGGAGGGCATTGTTCCAGACAGTTTGGCTCCTTCTGAGCTAATTGTCCTTGCCTAGAAGCAAGGGAGGGAGCCAGCCCGGGCCTGCCAAAAACAACAATGACGGCTGCAACCAAAACATAGCTGGGCGTTGTGGCGGGGGCCTGTTTTTCGCCTTACTCGGGGGGGGGGGGGCGATAAAAGCACAGCTAAGTCATGACAACTTGTTTCAGAGGCACAGGAAGTGCTTTGGGAGTTGAGATGTTGGGGATTCGACTTTTGTTTTGGGGCCTCTGGTAATCTCACACAGACCCACCCACCCCCATCCCTGTCTGAGCCTGTTTTCCTGTTTGCAAAGTAAAAAGTTTGTATTTCCTAAACTCACACAAACACTGTAAGATAACGAGCATAATTGCCAAAATAATATGCACCACGGTTTCTCAATCTCAACAACAAATGTGCCAAAACAGTGGCAGGAAACCACATGCAAAAAAATAATGATAATAATAGAATCTTAGGTGTCAAAAATTACAGCATGGACTCCCACGCGCATTAGCCTTTAGCCTCTGCTTTCTCAAAGGATGATGCCACCGAAACACTGTGGGCTTTGGAACCTGACAAATCCAAGTTCAGAGCACTGAAGTGAGAGCCTCATTAACCCAGTGCCTGAGTATCGCTGATGTATGTCCTCAGTCTTCCCGCAGTTCCTGACTCAGCACCACTGCCCCATGGATCAATTCCCCTCTGGCCACGTTATACATGTACATGACTTTCATAATGACCTCTATGTAGATTTGCATAAATTTCTATCTCCGGAACAGACCTCTCATTTAAATTCCAGGCACAGGTATAGAAATTAACATCTCTTTTTGGACCTCTCACAGGTAGCTTGCTATGATTCCAAATCCAGTGTTATAAACTTTCACCTCAAATCTGATCACCTTTCACAGTTCCCTGTACAAATAATGGCTCTACCTTTAAGCAGGCTTTTCAGGCAAAAACTCAGCATGATCTGTGTCAGCTTCTTCCTCACCCCCCATAACCAATCCATCAACAAGTCCTTTCACTTGAGACACCTGAACAACTTTCTAACCCCATTCCACCACCAAAGCTATTTATGTGGATTAGCAGACCACTACAATAGCCTCCCTCTCATCCACCCTCTTATCTGCTCATCATATTGTGCCTGAGTAATTATGTCATTCACACACTAAAAACTCTTGAATGGATTCACTGTTTTTGAGATAAAGGCAAAAACAAATTGAAAGCCTTATATCTCTAGCCTCACGCCTCATCTCTCTCTCTCTCTCTCTCTCTCACACACACACACTCTTCAGCCACACTGAAATCTTTCATTCATTCTTACCTACCATGCTTCTTTCTGCCACAGGGCCTTTGCACCTTCTGATCTCTCTCAGGATGTGGTTTTCCTCCCCCGTTCACTCTTGGTTAACTCATCCTCATCCTACATATCCAGTTCAAGCATGATTTCAACAGGAAGTCTTTCCTTCCTTCCCCAGGTAGATCACATACTTACTCTCTTACTAGATGGATCCCTGCATCGTAGCATTTCCCACATTTGCAGCTTTTCATGTACCGGGGTCATTGGTTTGCATGTATTTTCCCACTTGCCTAACTACCATGAAAATAAGGGCTGAGTAGATGTTTACCCATCATTGTTTCTCCACTACCTGACCCATAATGGTACTCAGGGAACCTTATTTCATGAATATTTCAATGAAGACATTTTTGTGGGAGAAAAAAGATAACCAAGCCTCAACACATACTCTGTATGATCCTAGGCAACCAGCACAAAACTTCCAAGTGAAATGTCTTTATCTGTAAAACAAATATAAAAATTATAAATTTTCCAGGTCTGGGAAAGGCTTAGGTGCCTAATAAAAAATATCTAATCAATAGGGATTATTTCTCTCCTCTTTAACCCTTTCATCTGATACTGATTATTGAAGGAAAATAATCCCTTCAATAAATAAACAAGTGACTCATTAAAGACATATGATTTGCTCACATAATGCAGCATTTCAAACAGCCAGGGTGATAAAAAAATAAAAGACAAGGTCCCGGATTCTTACGAAGATAAGGAGAGAGTGGGACTAGAGAGTGGAAAAATAAAATAACAGCATGAGTTCCACAGCAATACGATGTGACAACACAAGCTTTCCCCCAAACTCACACAGAGAACATCGCTAAATAAGCTGAAAGTGCTGTGAGGTCAGGAGAGGGGGCCACTAGAATCTAGGTAGGGTCTTTTATCACAAGGGCATGTGCACTTAAATGTTTATAGCAGCTCAATTCACAGTCCCATAGATGTGGAAACAACATCTGTGTCAAGTGCCCTTCGACACAAGAACAGATTGATAAAATTGGTGGGGGGGGTGTACACATGCATGCATATATATATATACATGTACACAGATACATATATATATATGATATGTGTGTGTGTGTATGTGTGTGTGTATCATGGAATATAATTCAGCCATAAAGAAGATGAAGATTTTGTATCTTTCGTTACAATTTGGATGGAATTGGAGAATACCCGCCTAAGTAAAGTATCACAAGAATGGGAAAGCAAGCATCCCATGTACTCCAAACTAAGCTGAAACTTGTAGATTAATAACAACTGTCACACACGAGACAAAAAACTCAAATTCAAGAAGTGGGGAGGAGGGAGGAAGTTCAGTAAGTTCTCACCTAGCAGGTATAGTTTATGGTAAATAGCACACTTTCTGGATGAAGGTCACAACTACAACTTGGACTTTACCTTACAAATACAAACAGTGTAACCTAATTATATGTACCCTCATATTAGTCTGAAAATTTTAGTTGATGTTAGACTGGAGGTGGGTGAATAGTCTGGAGTGCATGAGGGGTAGGTGGCCCTGGGAGATTTAATAGGGACACAGGAAGCAGGACTATTCCACAGACAAGGAGACCAGTTTGCCGGGGGCAGAGGAGTCAGAGGAGATGGGGCTGAGGGAGGAGATCAGAACCAGGGGTGTGGAGCTTTGGATGCCAAGGTATGGAATTTTGACATTGTTTTCTGAACAGAAATACTGGGAATGTAAACTTTTACAAATCTAGATGTGCCACGGCCATCCCAAACACCAAAGAAAATACAAGATCCAAGATAGTTTCCCCAATTAGGTCCCTACAATTCACCAAAATCAGCACTTTGGAAGAAGAAAAGAAGAGAGGGAGGAGGGAGATGAGAGTCCGACAGGCAGCCTGCTCCGCATAGAGGCTTCCCGCTGCATGGGACTACATGGCTGCGTGGCATCTCCATGGCCTCCAAATCATGCAGGTGGGCAGCAGGCTGGCTTTCAATATCTTGAGGATGTCCTCTCTGCTCCAGTGTCAGCCTCTGGCACTCTAGCCACTGGGCCTCTCCAAATCCTAAGTTCCTGGTAAGATGCACACACCCAGATGAGGCATGGAGCCCCAGATGAGATGGACAGTTATGGGTAGGGCTACAGTCCATGAAAACTTTAATGAAGTACTGCTAAGGATTTTGGTTCATGGAATAATCCTGAGTGGCCTATCCTGCCACCTCACTATCTCTGCCACCCCACCCCCCATTTTCCCTCCATTCTCAGCAACTTTAAGAATATATGAAACAGGGTGGTGCCTGTCGCTCAAGGAATAGAGCGCCAACCCCATATACCAGAGGTGGCAGGTTCAAACCTCGCCCTGGTCAAAAACTGCAAAATAAATAAATAAATGGGAAAAAAAAAGAATATATGAAACAGCAGTTAGTTTTGTCACAAAGAGGGAAAGAGGTTTACTAAACAGAAAATGGTATAGAACATACACCATGTGTATTCATACATACGTGTACATCACAGGTTGATGGAACTCCTTTCCTTGAAAGCCCACTTTAGACTGCCCAACACCACTCTCCTGTCCCTCTGACGAGTTCAGGTTCATATGAATTGTGTTTTGTAGTCCCTTGGCTTTTTTTATGTCTCACAGTTATATGCTTTATGTGTTGTATTTGTTAACTTTTGCCTTCTTCAATGAACTCTAGCTGCATAGGGGCAGAAAAATGTACAGATTCCTCTCACCATTATACCCCCAGTAACTAACTATCCTGGCATCAAACTCATAAGTGATAGTAACTATTTATGCAAAGAAGGAAGGAAGGAAAGAAGGAAGGAAGAGAAGGAGGGAGGGAATTATCCAAGGAGTCCTTCCCACTGGCTCCCTTAATGTCCCTGCTTGCCCGCTCTCTCTCTCTCTCTTGCAGTTTTGGCCAGTGCCAGGTTTGAACCCACCACCTCTGGTACATGGGGCCTGGGCACCACCCCCTGCTCTCTCTTTCTCTTTACATTAATTCATAAAATGCGGTAAGAAACTTCTTAGGGACTCTGAAGATGGAGGGAGAAACAGCTCTCTCTCTCTGAAGATTAGCATTGAAGCCTAGTAGTTATCTAAATGGAGCACTACCAAGTGATTCAAAAGATAGGTCTGAATTTTAAGGTGTTTAAATTTTTGTTGTTGTTACTTACGGTTTAGTAGCAATTAGGGGTGCTCAGATTCCAAATAATGTGATAATTATAACACAAGAAGATACAAATTACTGTAAGACTAGTGTTAGGAAAGTCCAGATCCTACTTGGGAGAGCAAGAGACAGTGAGATAGATACACAAGCCCTTTGATGAAACTGGCGTTTGAACTGTACCTTGAAGTGTGAGCGGTAAATTGTATTAGGGTGAAGAAAACGTTGTTATAGAGCAAGAAGTAAAAACCTGGAGATATGAAATACCTGATGAGTCAAACAGCAGGGAGAGGTTGGGAAGACAGGAGTGGAAGATACAAAAGTTGTAGATTAAGCTAGAGAGATGAATTCTCTTCTGCATATCCCCCCCTCCCCCCCCAGTACTGAAGCAGAGAAAGAACATGGGACTTAGACAAGTTTAGGGAAAAGTGTATTAGAATAGAATGCCTGGGTTTGGGGGCCTGAAAGATGGAATGGAACTCAAATAGCAGTTGTGCCAGGGTCTAACTGTGTCACATAGGACCCCTTCATTTACCCTCTCTGAGCCTCACTTTAACCATCCAGGAACAGTAATGTAACACCTGCCTCCCAAACCTGCAATAGGACCAAAGGCAAACACATATGCACAATCCTGGCACATAGCTGGAATTTTGGAAATGTCTATCTTCTATTCCTTGAGAGTTTCATTTCACTTCCTCTTCCAGATCTCTCCTCACTTCTCTGCTCACCTCCTCAAGCCCTGGTCCCCAGAGTGACCCGCATTAACCTTGGTTACGATTTCTTTGGATGGCTCCTTTTTGGCCCCATCTGATTCAAGCCGTCATCCCAGATATCTGCATATCTCCCAAAAGATTGTCATAATTGCTGGGTTGAGCACCAGCATTCCTTACACCTCCCCGCCAGCCCACAGTCTCTCTGACTCCCACCATGATCAAGCATTTAAGCTTTTACTCCAGCAGATGGGAAAAGAAGGTGTGAGGCTCCGTGAGAGCCTGGCTACTGTGTGGGGAAGCTGGAAGCCACCCTGCTCAGAGCGCCTCCGTCCTCCCTCCTCACAGTACTCGCTGCTTCCTGTCAATCATCCTGGAACACCGAGTGCTGGGCCTAACAACTTTGTCCACAGGATGTTTGTTTGAAGGCATTGCCTTGCCAAGTCTCAAAGCTCAAGACTTCCGCTAACAATCCAAACACCAAAATGAGAAAGGGGAAAAAACCTTTGGGCAGTTCTTTTAACGCCTAATAAGGTCCATTTATATTCAAAAATAGCAACAAGTTCTCTGAACTTGCAGAGGCTGAAGAGGCTAGGAAGCCTGATCTTTAATATCACAGGCCCTGGGGAAGTTGAAATACAGGTTTCTAAGAGTAGATACTAAAAGCATGTCCTCAAAGCACCTTTGGCATATTCCGTGGTCGGCTTCCATAAATGATCAACCCTTGTTTTTATGGGCACACCTGGACCGGGCTGCTCAGAGGGTAAATGCCTTGCTATTAAGCCATAAAGCAAAAGAATTTGCAAGACATATATGGATAGAAATGCAAGGTGCTCAACCAAAGCTGTAGGATAAATCGAATAGTCTGAGGTCACTGGGTAAATTTCTGTAATTCTTTCGAGGTTTGCCCATGATCTGAGAAATGTGGGAGTCTCTCACTAATGATTAATCTAAAGCAAAAGGTTTGAGAAATGACTTTGGAACACTATGATATGTGTTCTTCAAGGAGTAGGTAAAAGATCCTCAGTTGTCTTTTGTAGACACTCAGCAGTTACCCAGAGAGTTCTTGATATGTCTTTTCCTACAGTCTCTGTATCATTACCAAATGGGAACTTTGAACCTCTGCATATTTATCAAATATTGTTTATAATCTCTACGCCCCTGGCCAAATGACCTGACCTCGTAGAGGTTATTCTTACCTGTGACAATGCATCACCATCCAAACTCCATTGGATTATGATGAACTTTAAATGAGACAAGTGTGAAAGGTACCTGGCATGTAATAGGTGCTCATTGAATTATAACGTGGAAAATAGAAAACGAGGGGAAATTTGAGAGGCATTTGTAGGACTGGCTTTTACCCAGTCCTTTTACCTTCTCAACAAAGTATTAGGACAAACCAGCAATAACCCTGGTACATGAAAACAAGTCATGGAGGCCTTTTGGGGAAATAATTTTGAGATAAACCAGATAAACATGATCAAAAAATGCCTTATCGAAATCATCCTAAGTTCAAGAAACATTTGTGAAATGGGTTGCAGATTTGTGAGCTGAATCAAGAAAAAAAGAAGTATCCCCCATTATATCTCAGCCAACACACACCTGTCAGGGGAGGCTACCAGGAAGGCTGGACTTTCAGAGACCAGGAAACACTGGCTAGATCCTGAGGGACACTGACATCTGAGCTTAAGACACCCCCAGTTTTAAAACCACCTTTTCAGATTCTGGTCAGATTTCCATTCTGGACTCAACTGCCCTAATAGAATCTAATTCCTACATAATTATGAGGAAATGTACATACACAGAGTTCTCCAAAGAAATTTCTGTTATACAGAACATGATTTTGGGGTAAGCTTATTAAACCAGGCCAGTGAAAGTTCAGAATTTAATGAAATATGTACTAAGGAAAAATATTTTGTTTTAATAATTAAGATGATACTGGTTAAAGCTAATTTTTAAATTTTATATGTATTGAATTGGCAAAGACTTAAGAAACTACCAACTACCAGAGTAAAGAAATATATATAGTGCTGACAGTAACATACAGCCTAGACTTTCTAAACCAATGTGAAATATGTAACAAGATTATCAAAATAGGTTCATACTTTTTGGGCTAACAATGCCAGTTATGGAATATCTATCCAAATGAAACAAGCAGAAAGGTGGTCAAACATCCATATGCAGAGTTATCACATTGCTGTTCATACTATTTCCATTAAAAATATAATACTTGGCTCGGCGCCTGTGGCTTAGGTGGCTAAGGCACCAGCCACATATACCTAAGGTGGCGGGTTTGAATCCAGCCTGGGCCCACCAAACAACAATGATGGCTGCAACCAAAAAATAGCCGGGCATTGTGGCAGGTGTCTGTGGTCCCAACTACTTGGGAGGCGGAGGCAGGAGACTCACTTGAGCCCAGGAGTTGGAGGTTGCTGTGACCTATGATGCCACAGCACTCTACCCAGGGGGAAAGCTTGAGGCTCTGTCTCAAAAATATATATATATATATAAATACTTGGCTTGGTGCCCATAGCTTAGTGGTTAGGGCTCTGGCCACATATACCAAGGCTGGCGAGTTCAAGCCAAGCTGTGGCCTGCTAAACAACAATGACAACTGCAACAACAATAACAACAACAATGAAATAGCCAGGCATTGTGGCGGGCACCTGTAGTCCCAGCTACTTGGGAGGCTGAGGCAAGAGAATTGCTTAAGCCCAAGAGTTTGAGGTTGCTGTGAGCTGTGATGCCACAGAACTCTACCTAGGGCGACATAGTGAGACTCTGTCTCAAAAAACATATATATATATATATGTATATATATATATATAAATACTCTAAAGGTCTTCTGATAAGTAAACAAGCATATGGTGATATTATTATGAATTAGAAATCATATTTTCAAAAGAATATGTAATGGCATTGAAAAAAAATGAAATAAGGTAACTTGGAAAACCAGTAGTGTCATTGTGAACTGTCTTTAATGCACTGCTCTGTACTAAGCGAATTTTCTTCAGTGAGCATAGCTTCTTTTATACGTAGAAAAAAGCAAATGTTTGGGGCAATAAAAAAATGCTCAGCATTCACCAACAGACTATTAAAACAACCTGTAGCACTATCACCACTAGTAGTATTTTTGAAAGCCAAATAATCACACCGTCCTCCGTACAGCAGTAACTAAGAATGCCAAGTTACAAGCCACAGAGGCTTTGATATGAAGGAAAAATGGTTGCATTTTTTTTTTTCCACTTTTCCTTTTTTGGTCCATATTGCTCTATCTGAGCGTGCTGCCGAGTGTCCTAAAAGCCACATGGGAGATGTATCCCTTCCCAGCTGCAAAGGAAACGTGTGCAGAACAGAAAACACCAGAAATCACGGTACATTCTGAGTCACAGTAGAACGGAAAGCACATGAAATATTTAAAACACGGAGTTGAGATTTCATTTTAAAATATTTTAATTGCCGGAACAGAGCTGTTTGATTCTATTTCAGAGCTCAGTCCATGCGACGCAAGGGGGTGGTGGGGATGGGGAGAAAAAAGCAAACAGCCATCGGCTAACGAATGGCAAGGAGAAGTCGAGTGTTTTTAGCCGAATCGTGCTCCGTTTCTTACATACGTTTTTGGTGTTGGAGAATGTGGCACGTTTTGTACTGTATGTCCTCTCGGAAAAACCAAACAGAAACCAGTCGTCGTGGTTTCAAGAAAGCAAGGCCTCCCCTTTCTCGTGTTTCAACTACGCAGTCTCCACTCGGGCTGGGGACCGTATCATATATCATAAATCACTCTCTGATAGATATTTGGCAGGCAGTCAGCGCCCCAGGCTGTGCAGCGACGTACAGTATGGAAAATTTTTTAAGGTGGAATCTTGATTTTGTAACTTAAGGACTTAATAGCATCTCAAAACATTTTACTACTTCCTGGTACACACACACAAAAAGCCAAGAAAGCAGAATTCTCCATATGGTTTTCAGTTTTATAGGATATATACACAATAAGCCATACAACTGTAAACCTGGAGGCGTTCTCTTGTTGTTGTTAATTCAACTCCAGCGAAAATGAAAAAATAAAATAAAATGGGAGAGTGTGATCTCAGCTCCCCCGAAAGAGTCAAGTCTCCGGGAACTTTTAGAACCTGCTTTTTAACTATCCATCCCCCCACAGTTAACTGTTTGACACCTTCTTAGAAACTAGAGGAGGCAGCAGGACGAGGGGGTTGGGGACAGGTTTTATTGTAAGATAATAACATGCTGTCAAAGGTACTGTCAGGGATTTCAACAGGAAGGCTTATACGTTGATGAGAGTCATAGAAACCCCAGGAGAGTTTTTCTCCCGATTCCAGGCCCAAATCTGAGTTGTTGAGGGCCTCGGAGCTTGCACTCCCACCTTCTCCAATGTTGCAAACCATTTCAGACCCACACATTCTTCAGGAGCCTCCTTTTACAGAGCAGGCCCTTTTTTTTGAAATTGCAAACTGCATTTAACCCCTAAGTCACATCATCTCAGCCGGCACAATGGGTTTTTGAAAGCCCACAGCTCCTGATGGGTTTTTGAAAGCCCACAGCTCCCAGCAAAGCCACAGCTGTGAAGCCAGGGGAGCCCTTCTGTGCACAGAGGGGTTAACTCCACGGTATTCGGATGTGCCCCGAAAGTTCCCAGTGTTCTCAGGCTGAGCAATTCTTAGAAGGGCTAACA
The DNA here is from genome assembly GCF_000181295.1 of Otolemur garnettii. Taxonomy (NCBI): domain Eukaryota; kingdom Metazoa; phylum Chordata; class Mammalia; order Primates; family Galagidae; genus Otolemur; species Otolemur garnettii. The sequence continues at coordinate 13,414,813 of NW_003852401.1, read as the reverse complement.
GAAAGGGGAAACGTGGAGTGTGCCACACTCCACATTGTACTCACCTCGGAAAACAATGCATGGAAAAACAAAAGAAAGAAACTGAACAAATCCTTTTTGAAGTTTAAAATAAAAGCTGCTCTTTGGTGATAGTCGTTGTTTTGATTGTTCACGAATCAGCGATAGTTTGGCAGGCTAAATATAAAACTTGCTATGTGGTTTATTTAGAGTATTTCTGTTCCATCCCGATCAATTTAAGGAAGAAAAATCAAAGCCCAATTTAGACAAAATGGTCTGTGGGGACGGGGTGTTGAGTAGTTATGTGTGCATGCCAATTCAGAAATAACTTACATTCTGAGTACATTATGTCATTCTCTGCCCACCTCACCTACCCCAATTGTCACTGATCAATTCATCCTTGACATTTTGCTACTTCCCATGAAGGGAAGACTCAGGCTTTATAGTTACCTGAGACCCCACCTATTGATCTCCTAACTACTTCTAGAAGAAAAAAAACTTTTTTTTCAAGAAGCTCTAGAGCATGGCCCTGCCTACACATGACCCAGCCTAAGGGTCCTTCAGGATCTCCATTTCTGTGTCTCTTAAATTGGGGTTCTCAGACTTGGCTGCATACAAGGATCTCCTGAGAAGCTTTCAAAATTCCAACGTCCAGACTATATCCGAGACAAATTATATGAGTTTCTGTGGTTGGAACAGAGGCATCCATACTTTTTACAGCTTCCTCGGTGATTCCAGGTGCAGCCAGGCTGAGAGCCACCATCCTGCCTGTGACTTGAGCCCCGTCTTGCTCTCTTACCATCAGTGATTCCATGAAAGCTGGAAGTAAGATCCTAAAGTAACGTACATGGTCACGTACTCTGTCTATTTAACTGTCCTTAAGGACTCTTTCATGCCTTCAGGAAAATGTTCAAACACCTTCCCTTGACAGTCAGGCTTGCAGCCTCCATTTCCCTTCCTTGCTCCCCAGCAATCCCTGACTCCACACTCACCGACCCTGCAACATGGAAGGTGAAGCCCCCACCTGCAATGTTCTCTCTGTCACATCTCCTGTTCTGGAAACGCACTGCTCCTTCCCTTGGAAAAATGCTCTCTCCCCCTGCCCAGGACCTTCTTCACATCCCTCTTTGGATTCAAATCAGGTGTTTCTCCTTGGGAAGCCCTACCCCGTCAACGGCCTCAGGCTGGGACTACCATCACCACCATAAGTATGTCCCCCAAACCCTAGATTTACCTCAAATACAGGTAAAGAAGAGGTTCACCACCGCTAGCACTCCCCCCCAAGCCAGGTGTACCTGTGAGACAGGTAAGAAGCAGTCTAGTTACCTGCTTTCTCTCCTACTAGTTGTCCACTGCTGTTCTTGGATGCCTTCCTCAGCCCCTAGCACGTGGTAGAACCACAGGATGAACAAAAGCTGAGTGCTCTGAGCCAGCTCTAACCAGGAGGCCTCACTCTCCAATTCAATAAGTTATACTATTCCTGGCAGGGAATATACTCCCTGAATGTTTGAATAGTTTCAATTAAATCTAGTCCCCATCTTTTCCTCAGGTACATAAATATGGTCAAGGTTTTCTAGCTCTAGAGAGTTGGGCACGGAGAGGCAGCTTTGAGAAGGCTAGAATTAGACTTGTTGGGAATCAAATTGTCTTGCATGCTACATTCTCAGAAAGGAAAGACCTTTTGAATATGTCAAGTGCCAAGTAATCCTAGTGGTTTGTGAGACTTCCAGCCTACCTCCTCTTGGGTTAGTTTACATTGGAAAAGAAAATGCCACCAATTGCAGTTGAGCATGGGAAGAGATTTAGACCATCAAATAACACTCTGCATCTATAATCGTCTAGGGTTCTGCAAACCCTGGCCTGAGAGCACAGGGAAACGCAGGTCTGCCCTAAGTGCTGAAAGGCCTATTCATGGCAGGCACATTGCTTGCCACAGCAGCAGAGGAGAGGTGGCTGGATAATCAAATGCAATGTGCCACGGTGGCTTACTGTAAGCACAAAGCCAAATGGGAGAGAGCAAGAGAGGGACAGGCAGGGAAGGAAAGAAAGAAGGAAAAGTGGAAAGAAAAAGTGGAGAAGAAATGGAAAAGGTTCCAAAGATAAACTAATGAGAAAAGACAGGAAAAGCAAGGAAAGAGAACCAACAGGTTCTCAGCCTTCCAGTAAGTGAAGCTCCTTACTCTCATTTTACAGATTAGGGAAACAGGACACAAAGAAGTTAACACATGTCTCCTAAGTAACAGAGATAAAGGGACAAGAAGGAAGAGGGAGATTCTGAAGCATGAAGGCCACGTCAGTAAGTACGAGGGGCAAAGGGATGTAAAAAGAGAAGAAAGAGAAAGGAAGACATGGAGAATAGTTCAAGAAGTTAATTTACAAGGAAAGGCCGCCACACCAATGTGTCCTAGACACTCAGCTGTGACGCTCGCATGGCCATGGGCCCATACAAGCCATTTCCCTCTCTAAGTATAGAGACCCAAGCCCAATCCCAGAAGTGCATCTGCTGCCTGCACAGGTTGCATTCTTATTCTGTGGAATTTCAGGAACGGGTTCAGGGAAAGAATTCTGCATCTACTTTTAGGCAGAATACTCGAGAATGTGAAAACTCAGAGGATATAGAAGGCCCAAGAACCTGTACTTCTCCTTCAGCTCCAGACTTCAACCTAGACCAGGCCATCAAGCCCATGTCTCCAGGCCTACACACCTGTGAGAAGAGGGCTTTCTAACCCCCTGCACCCTTCCCTCCCCCAAAACCAACTACTGGGCTGTGTACCCTAGTTCTCTGGAAAATGTAGAACAACCCTGCCTTGCCTCACCTCTGGTTCGGGTTTTTTGGTGTGCGTTTATCCATTTTTAAAGATAATAAGAGTTTAAGAAACCTCCTTTTTAATCTTTTCTGAGCACAGAGACATCTGTTGACATATAAGGGTCACAGCTTCAGAGAGAATCTGGCCAGCAAGGCAGGAACTATAAATCTAGGCTGAAGGTGAGCAGCCCACACGTTTCTTACATTCCTCTTTTTGGTTATCAGCCATCATTTTTCAACAGGTTCACGTAACGTGCCAGCCTGAACACAGAGAGCTCCAAAACTATAGCTCTTGGCTATGGGAATGTTATTAAAACAACAAAACAGGTTGTAACCAAGCACCAAGTCATATCAGGCATCGTGAAGCTAATAATAATAATATCAACTATAACAACAATAACACATTGTATAGCCCACTCAGCCTCCACAGATGGCTTTCACATATGTTGTTTAATGTGATCATCATTAGCAATCCTGAGAGGTACTTGGAGAAAGGATTTTTCAATTTCGCCTGGATAAACAACCCGAGGTCCAGACAGGTTAAGAAATTCGCCCAAGTTCCTATGATTATTAACAGGAGAACATGACATTGAAACTTCTGGTTCTGACTTTGGTCCTCTTTTCACCATACTGTGGCTTTGGTACATTTCTCTCTCTTTTGAGATAAAATTTATCTATCTACATCTCTCACTTGGTGTACTATTTCTGATCTTTACAGAGGGGAAAAATTTTTCCTTTTTGTTTGTGTCTTTTCAAATAGAACTTGAGCAGGCTATTACCTTGCTTGGTAGGCATTTCTTATTCTGGCTTAACAGTGCCACTTTTTTACAGCAGGAACGTCTGAAGAGGTGAAGAAACAGAGGTGTGGATGAGGAATCCTGACTCAGTCTCCTTCCAGGAGGGCTCAGCAGGGCCCTTCCTGACTCCTGGGCAACAAGTCCATGAAAGGGGGTCTGAATTAAGTAGGGGTTTTACTTTAAAAACTAATGATAGATGGATGGATGGATGGATGGATAGATAAATATAGACAGACAGACTTAAGCATGTTTGCTCCGGTGTATATGTGTGTATGTGCATATTTGTGTATATACTTTATATATATGTGTGTGTGTGTGTGTGTGCATATTAGTTTTCAACCTCATCTGAGCCTTACTTATGTCTTTCCAACCTTAAAAAGGTTGGAAAAAATTATTCTTTTTGTTGTGATACTGTTTTTTTTTTTTTAATTCTCATCATTGACTAATTGATGACCACATGTGTTATGATGATTTTTAAAATTATTTATATAATTCTTGAAAAAGCCTATCTTCCAGGGATGCATCCATCCACTTTGGGTCCACAGGAACATATTTTCATTGTACTTTCAGTATAAGTCCCTTTTCAGAATAGCATTTCCTTGTGACAAAGAACTATCTGGGTTTCCTGGGCAAAACTAAAGAAGAGTATATTTGGACCACTAAATGGAGGGCTAAGAAAAAAGAAAAATAAGAAAATGAAGGAAAAAAGCATTTTAAAAGATTTTTTAAAACTACAGAAAGGGAAACAGACAAGTGGCAGAGGTGTGAAGGCAAATGAATGATGGCTGGCACATAACTTCTCCCAGACGCCACCATGCAGTGAATTCTTTGAGGCTGGGGACTCTTATCCATAGAAAAGAGGTATAGTGAAGCCACAAAGCCCTGGGTCACTGTCTCTGTCACTTACTGGGTTTTATCGTGGCTAAATTACATAATTTCCCCAGAATTCAATGTTCTCAGCTTCTGCAGAGGTATTGTGACAACTGAGTAAAATAATGATGATTTTAAAAATCTGGCACAGAGAAAGCATTCAATAAATATTAGCTTTTTGTCCCATTCTTCATCTTAGTCTCCCCACAAGGTGAGCACTCAGTTATTTGTTTGCGAATTGCTATGAGTACAGACATCCTTTGTAGACATTGCAGGTTGATTCCAGACCACCTCAATGAAGCAAATATTGCAATAAAGTGAATCCCACACACATTTTGGTTTCCCAAGGCATGTAAAAAGTATGTTTATACTACCCGGTAGTCTATTAAGTGTGCAATAGCATTATAACCAAAACATCAATGTACATAGCTTAATTAAAGAATACCCCATTGCCAAATAATGTTAATAATCACCTGAGACTTCAGCGAGTTATAATCTTTCTGCTGTGGAGGGTCTTGCCTCGATGTTGATAGCTGCTGACTGACCAGAGGCATTGTTGCTGAAGGTTGACGTGGCTGTGGCAATTTCCCAAAATAAGACAAACAATGAAGTTTGCTGCATCGATGAATTCTTCCTTTCATGATAGATTTCTCTGCAGCATGTGATGCTGTTTGATAGCATTTTTATCCACAGTAGAACTTCTTTCAAAATTGGACTCAATCCTCTCAAACCCTACTGCTGCTTTATCAACTAAGTTCATGAATTATTCAAAATCTTTTGTTGTCATTTCAACGTTCGCAGCATCTTCACCAAGAGTGATTTCTATCTGAAGAAACCACTTTCTTTGCTCATATGTAAGAAGCAATTCCTCACCCATCCAAGCTTTCTCATGAGATTGTAGCAGTTCAGTTACGTCTTCAAGCCCCGCTCCTAACTCTAGTTCTCTTACCAACACATCTGCACTTACTTCCAACCTTGAAGTACTGATCAGTCATTGGTGAGATTTGCATCAGTTTCCTGCAAATTCCTGTTAATGTTGATATTTGACCCTATCCCATGAATCACAATTGTTCTTCTTGGCTTGAAAATGGTGAAAACTTTCCAGGTTTTTCATTTATTTTGCCCAGATCCATAAGGAATCACTATCTATGGCAGCCATAGTCTTTTAAAATGTATTTATTAAATAAAAAGACTCGAGGTTGAAATTATGCATTGATACATGGGCTACAAAATAGATAACGTGTTAGCAGGCATGAAAACGACATTAATGTCCTTGTACATCAGAGCTCTAAGGTGGCTAGATATGTCACCAATGAGCAGTAATGTTTTGAAAGGAATCTCTTTTTCTGTGTAGTAGGTCTCAACAGTGTGCTTAAAATATTCAGCAAAGCAAGCTATGCTGTCACATAGGCTTTTTTGTTCCATTTAGAGAGTACAAGTGGTGTAGATTTAGCATAATTTTTTAAAACTGAATGATGAAGCATTGGCCTCAATCCAAAGTCACCAGCTGCATTAGCACCTAACAAGAGAGGCAGCCTGTCCTTTGAAGCTTTGAAGCCAGGCATGGACTTCTCATCTCTGGCTAAGAAAGTCCTAGATGGCACCTTCTTCCAATGGAAAGTTCTTTTCATTACAATGAAAACTTGCTGTCTAGTGTAGACACAGTCATCTATTATCTTAGCTAGATTTTCGGGACAACTTTTTGCAGCTTCTATATCAGCATTTGCTGTTTCACTTTGTATTTTTATGTTATGGAGACAGTTTCTTTCTGTAAACATCATGAACCAACCCCTGCTAACTTCGAACTTTTCTTCTGCAGCTTTCTCCCCTCTCTCAGCCTTCGTAGAATTGAAGACAAGGCTGTAACTTTTAAGTTAGAAATAAAGGAAGGTAGCTGATTTGACCTTCTGTCCAGATCACTAAAACTTTCTCCACCTTAGCAATAAGGCTGTTTTGCTTTCTGGCCATCTATGTGTCTACTGGAGAAGCATTTTTAATTTTTGTCAAAAATTTTCCTTTGCATTCCCCACTTGGCTAACTGGCCAGAGGTCTAGCTTTCAGCCTGTGTTGGATTTTGACAGGCCTTCGCACTAAGCTTAATCATTTCTAGTTTCTGATTTAAAGGGGGAAAAATGCAACTCTTCCTTTCCCTTAAACACTTGAAGGTCCCTGAAGGATTTTTAATTGGCCTAATTTCAGTGTTGTTGTGTCTCAGAGAATAAGGAGGCCCCAGAAGAGGAAGAGAGACGGAGACCTTCTGTTCTGTGGGGCAGTCGGGACACACACAGCATTTATTGATTAAATCTGCAGTCTTATATGGGTAGTGCTCATGGCGCTCCAACACAATTACAATACAACATTAAAGATCGTCAATCACAGATCACTCCAATGGACGTAGCAATAGTGAAAACGTTTGGAATATTGTGAGAATTACCCAAATGTAACACAAAGACAGGAAGTGAGTAGACGCTGTTGGCCAAACGGTGCCCACGGACTCGCTCGACTCAGGGTTGCCACAAACCTTCACTTTGTAAATAAAGCAATGCCTGTGAAATGCAATCAAGCAAACTACAGTAAAACAAGGCGCACCTCTACGTGAAACCCCTGCTTTGACTTTTTGTTTACTTATTCGTTGGTAAAGAGATAATATTTCATATAAACCTTCAGGCCAGAGAATGTGTCTTGGAAAACTAGGGTTGAGAACAGCTAGGGCTAACGTTTGCCCAAATGCAAACTCATCTTCAGGTTCTAGTTGTTATAATCTTGTGGGTTTTTTTTATTGTTTTGTCTTATAAAATGGAAGTCCTAAAACATAAAGGAAAATAAGGCATGGACTTCTCATCTCTGGCATCTCACAGCTGACTGTGTGATCCAGAGCTTGGACGAACCTGAGAGTATCTTTCTTTCACACAGATCCCTTATACGATTAGCACCAAATGTTTAAAATACAATGTTTCAATTATTTTTGCAACAGCATGTTTAAAGTTAAAGCAAAAAAAAGAAAAAAAGAAAAAAAAAGAAACAATCTAAGTGTCCAATAACAGAAGTATGATTATATAAATTTCAATCACTTGCACAATGGATTACTGTGTGGCCTTGATCAGCCAGGTCTGTATTTACTGATGTGGGGAAATGAAGTGGAAAATGAAAGTTACAAATACACACACACTTTTCTTCCCAATATATTTATGGGTAACTTTGCACAAAACTTCTGGCAAGTTATATAGTAAATGCTTTCCTCTGGGTGATAGATTCAGGGTGAACTAACTTATTTTCCTTTCACTTCTTAATAAAATATTTTCCACTTTGTTAATATTTGCCATTCCCATGATTAATTTTATTCATGTATTTGGAGACAGAATTTCACTTTACTGCCCTTGGTGGAATATCACAGCATCACAGCTTGCAGCAATGTCCAACTCTTGGGCTCAAGCAATTCTCTTGCCTCAGCTTCCCAAGTAGCTGGGACTACAGGCACCCGCCACAATACCCGGCTATTTTTAACTACGGGGTCTTGCTCTTGCTCAGGCTGGTCTCGAACCTGTGAGCTCAGGCAATTCGCCTGCCTCAGCTTCTCAGAGTGCTAGGATTACAGGTGTAACATTTCCTTGATTAAAAAGAGGAGGGATGAGGCACACAATTACTTTTTAAGTAATTCAGTACTTGTCTACAGCCTCCCACATATGGTCAATGCTTTGAAATAAGTTATTCTTAAATAAATATTCTGAAGGACTCTATTTTGGTCAGCAGAATTTCATTCTCTCTCCTAAATATATATTTGGAATTTCGTCAGATAAAATAAATATTTATTAGATATTGTAAGAGGGAAACTAAATAGCTCCTGCCAAACCCAAAGCATAATCAAAATTTTGAGTTTTTAATTATAGTTATTTTTAGGGAATCTGCTTTTTCTAAAATTTTTGCAGAAAGGTCATAGTTTCTAATAGTCTGCCCAAGAGGGGTGGGGAGGAAGCACAGGTGGGGAGAATAATCAGCTGTAGATGGATGTTGACTAGAAAGAGGAATGCCTCATCACTTCCATAGTTCTGTTACTAAGAAATTGATAACTAGGGACGGCTGACTGTCACTGGTAATGCTTTCTGTTCCCTTTTAGGATCTCTCTGGCATCTCCTCTGGTGTGACGTGAGGAACTAGAACCCAGTTTGAGCAACAGAATAATGGAGACTGTCTTTGGTTTTAGAGTCCTTGGAAAGGAAAGTGAGTCTTTGGCTCTAGCTAGCAATGGTCTAGGAAATTAGTTAAGCCCACAAAGTTTCCCTAAGTGGATGATAAACCCTGAGGACGGCCCCCATTTAGGAGGTTACAACATGACTGAGCCTTTCACACATGGTCTTGTTCCAAGCCTGTGTGTGTAGAAAGAATAAGGGCAATAGCTTGTCATCACAGAGCATGGTATTCCAAGGAGCCCAAAGGTACCCCCCTGAGAAAGTAAGAGAACGTCACACACACCCCTCAATTGCAATCTTGGCTCTAAACTTAAAGGGAACATCGGCCTACACTCTGGTGCCAGTCTAAAGTTCATTATTTCTAGACCTCAACAAGTACAGAAAGTGAGAATAGCATTTAGAAACAATTTGACCATGGAATATTATTCAGTCATTAAAAAAAGATGGAGACTTTCCATCTTTTACACTTATCTGGATGGAGATGAAATATATTCTTCTTAGTAAAGTATTGCAAGAATGGAAAAAATAAATATCCAATGTACTACATACTAATATGAAATCAATATATAAATAATTACATGCTCATAAGAGCAATAAAATGCTAAGATAGTCCAATTTGGGGGTAGAGGGAAGCAGGAGGGGTGAGGACATTTGGCAGGAGGAGGGAGGGCATGAGGCGGGATCTCACCTAATGTGCACATTGTGAGGGTGTATAACATGCCCCCCGGGTGAGGCTTCTTCTGCAAATGGAACTTTACACTGGAAGTGAGAAAAATATAACCTAAAAATTGTATCCTCATATTAATTTGAAAAAAAATATTTAAAAAGGAAGGAAGGAAGGGAAAGAAAAAAAGAAAGAGAGAGAGAGGAAGGGAGGGAGGGAGGAGAAAAAGAGAAAGAAAGAAAAAGAAAAAAATCTTGTGAAAATAAATGCATGTATTTTTATAATTTGTAATCACTTTAATTTTTGTTCAAACCTATTGTTTAATTTATAGCTAATTATTATTTGTTAAATTAAGGAAGTAATCTTAATTACTTTTAATCATAACATACTAAAGTTAAAATAATCATCACTGAAATAGGGTAGAGGAGGGAGGTTAAAAAAATCTACCTTTTCTGAAAACAGCAGTAGTAGTAAAACAAATAATAATCATACCAAGACAACAAAGACTAAAAAACTTAGTACTAGTTTTACTCCAAAACATAATCCCTGCATGGGTTATTTTGTGACAACATTAATGGAGAAATGCTAAGATCATAGTATCCTAATTTGCAGGAGATATACTGTCTAGTAAAGAAATGAAACCAGCAAAGCTTAAGCAATGTTTATTAATACATATGAAATATTGTTAAAATTCAAAATCAATAAATTATGTTTCAATATAGTCAATAAAATGTAATCCTAATCACTATAAAAATAAAAACCTATCAATAAAATAAGAGTTAGCCCAGATGACAGAATGGGTATATATATCTGTCCGAGGACAGATCATTCCTATGTTGTATAACTTTCCAGAGCACAGAGAAAGATGGAAAACTTCCCAGCTATATGCAAAAGTTTAGTATAATCTACTACACAAATTACATAAAAGGTAATAAGGACATTTATGCAAATGTGCTGAGAAAGATTTGGAAGTATACATTCCAACTGGAGGTCAATCTCCCTTATGAAAATAAATGAAAAATCTTAAGCAAAGTATAAGAAAATCTAAGCCAATATTTCATGAAAACAACCACCAAATAAAATGTTCTTAGAAGTATAAGGAGAGTTAAACATCAGAAAATCTACTACTAAAACTCTACAAATTTAAAAGATTAAAGGAGAAACAAACAAAAGATTATCTAAATTATATGGCTAAAAATTAATTTAGGAAAAGATATTTTCTAAGTTTCAAGAAGCAAAGATACATACTTAAACCGCACTATCATGTGAGATTAAATAATTACATTAATGAAATAAAATAGTTTCAGAGATAACCACTATAACATGGAAATCTAATAAACAAAATGCTATATTCCACAAATATGAAAAGGACAAAATTTATAAGCAAAATCATGTTGGGATCATTTGCTACCAATTGAGGAAAAAATGAACTCTTAACTCCTATTGTACCACCAAGTAAATGCTACATGATTTTTTAAAATCCCTTAATATGAAAAGCAAAACAATAAAAATGTGAGAAAAGCACATGGGAAATCATTATAGATGCCATGAAGTAAAGAACACAAATCACAAAAAATTAAACATTTTATGATAAGTAATATCATCAATAAACTAAAATACACGTAACAAGTTGAAAAAATGATTGTAACATACACAAAGGACAAAAGATAAAGATGCATAAAATGTAGCAGAAATTACAAGTCAGTAAAAAGCAGACAAATAGGTCAATAAAATGTAAATGCAGGAGATGAACAGGCATAAAGCTTAAACGCATAGAAATTTGGCCCACTTCACTATTAACCTGTGAGTGATTTTCTCACCAATCAAATTAGCAAACTTACACGTTGAGAATCTCGTAAGGGTGTCGGGGGGAAAGGCATTTCACGGTTTGCTGATAGGAGTGCAATTTGGAAAACCTCAACTGTCTTTAGAAGGTAATTTGACAATATTGATCTAACTACGTATAATAACTATTTTCTTGATCAATTGTATTCTTAGAAAAATCTCCTACAAAAATACTCTCACATAATTATACAAACCTGAAACTACCTAACTGTGCATCAATTAGTTGACCTACCTTAAATAACATGAATGGTATAACTATTCTACAGAATGATATACGATCATCACAGACGATAAAATAGGTTTTGACCAACTGCTTTTAGGTGCTTTGCAAGACACATTGTTATGTTCAAATCACAAAATCAAGTTTCAGAACACAAGTACAGCATAATTCTTTTCACAGAAAAAAAAAAAAGACTTAAGTAAATACATGAAAAAAGGTCTAGAAAGTTGTACTCCAAATTCTTCTCCAAGGAGAGAGAAGACGGAGGAGGGAGGGTGGGTGAAGGAAATCTCTACTTTTTATAGAGTCTGCCTAGTTTAAATAGTTTTTCAAAAGGACATATTTTGGATTATTTGCATAACAAAGTTCTTGAACATGTAAAGTCTATCAGGCACAACTTATCAAATGTGTATGACTATTAAAAGGAAAAAAACAGCATTACATACACAGCCACGCCTTGACCCTGTCATGTATTCACTAGCAGAGTTAGGATACTGGAACGCACTAATTGAAAAAGAGAAAATAATTATAGTAGAATCTTCGGTTTAATTTATCATTATTTTTGCTCTTTTCTTTGTGACTTCTATAAACTGTTTCCCAATTAGCTTTTTACGGAGTCAAGAGCTCAAGTGACTTGCCCACTATCCATGGCTAATAAAGGGCAAAATCAGCTCCAGACCCTAGCTTTTCCAAATCCTAATCCACCCAGCCCACCACCACTGTTTCAACTTTGTTTTTTGTACTTGAAACATTGTGGATACAGAATATGTGATAAGAGAGGAGTGACACACAAAGTTTCCTGGCACTTCCTCTCAACTACATTCACCATATGAGAGATTTTAGCCCCGTGGCACAGACACAAGGCCCATCAGTAAAGGGAGCCGAGGCCCGACACAGACTCAGAAAATTGAGTCCAGTGGATTTATTTTTAAGAAGGAATAGAAACCTAAGAGATGTTTTCTGTGTTCACTCAGGAAGTGTCATCGATCACGGCAAAAGGCTGTTCTCTTCCCATTTCCTTATCCTGTCTCACTGATAGAAGATTTCACGGAGCAAGGGAAATTTCAGCAAAAACTAAGGGATGAGGGGGTGCTCACTTGAAAATAGGGAAGAAAGGAAAACCCAAGTATAAAAAACTACAATGGAAGGAAGAAAAAAAGCAAAACTAGTGAGATGAAATAAGTGTTTTAAGGCCAGGATCATAATCTCTATTTTATAATTGGTGATTAGTCCATGTGTTTGAGTCTGAATCTGTTGTCTAACTCTTCATTTTGTTTTTTGTTTTGTTTTTTTTTTTTTTTTGGATAGCTAACAAATTTTCTTTACTTGTTTTTGTATCCACATGATTATAAAAAAGAAAACAGGGCTTATGGCTACTTTGGTACCAACACAGTGTTCAAACCGAAGGATTGTATCCTTTCAACAGGTTTTGTCCCAGAATATTGAACCCGTTGGCCATAAAGGATATGGAACACTTCACAAATTTCCATGTCATCTTCAGGCAGGGGCCATGCTATCCTCTGTATCTTTCCAATTTGAGTATATGTGCCTCCAGAGTGAGCACTCTTCATTTCCTTTATTTTTTTCTAACCCGTTTTATATTTTTTTACTTTTTATTGCCTTCTTTTGAGTTAATTAAATATTTTATTTTCCCCATTATTAGCTTTTTGGTTATATATTCTTTTACTCTTTAAAATTGATTTTCTTACAGATTATATACTACATGCCCTAGACTTACAGCAATAGTATAAATTAGCATTTTACCCATTCCAAATAATGGGTCTTTAAACACTCTTAAAAGATAGTTTCTGTTTCACTTTTCAGTCTCTCTGCCCAGGCCCCTTATAAATCAGTGCATACATCAAGGGAAAAAATGGTGCCTAGAGTACCAAGCTTACCCCAATATGTCTCCCTCTTTACATAGTCTTAGGACCCACAAATACTTGTTGCTTGGTAGTTCTTGGTGCCTTAAAATGTATTTTTTTAGGCTCGCCACCTGTGGCTTAAGTGGCTAAGGTGCCAGCCACATACACCTAAGGTGGTGGGTTCAAATCCAGCCCGGGCCTGCCAAATAACAATGATGGCTGCAACCAAAAAATAGCCAG
>NW_003852401.1:13398868-13401302 GCF_000181295.1 Otolemur garnettii | reverse complement strand
CTGTCTCAAAAAACAGGAGAAAAAAAAAAAAAAACAAGGGAGGGAGGCGCCTGTGGTCCCAGCTACTTGGGAGGCTGAGGCAGGACACTTGCTTGAGCCCAGGAGTTGGAGGTTGCTGTGAGCTCTGATGCCATGGCACTCTACTCAGGGGGACAGCTTGAGGCTCCGTCTAAAATACTCTACTTTAGACTTCATGTATCTTCTTAGTTATTATCCTGAGAAAGTTTAGTCAACTTTCCACGTTTGATTAACTGAGATGTTCAATTACTAGTGGGAGCAGAATTCCTAGAGAAGAAATGGATGCTAGAGAAGTATGCTATTAACATTTTTTGCATGCACTTAAATAAAAATTTTGTTCAATATTTCAAAATACATTTTCATGAAACTATTAATACATGTGGTACAATTACACTGAACACACATACAAATGAGTCTATATATAAATGATGAAATCTGAGTAAGCTCCATGGATTATACCAACACGCACTCCTGGTTTGGGCCCTATAATTACGCAAGACGTCAGCATTTGGAGAAGAAGGATGAAGGGTCATATCCAAGTTATAAAACTAGTAAAGTGGACAAGTTAGTATAGAATTCTACACTAAATATTTACTTTGATAAAAATATTTTTTTCTGTAATAAAATCAAAATTTTGATTACATATTACAGAAATATGTAAGATAGGAAGTGAGACTCAAGTATAATCCTCAAGAAGAAATCACTGTTGACCATATGATATATCTTTATTTGACCTTTGGAAAAGAGTCATTGTGGTTCATTGAATAATTTTTAAAGTAATATTTCCTGATTTTTTTTCTTATGACATTTTAATAATGTGAAGTTTCTTTACAACAGCCTCAGGATACATTTTAAATTTAGGATTCTCAGAGCCCATGACTCTGTTTTATATATTTTCTTTATGATATTTTTAATCCTCAAGTACTCAAATGCTTCCCTACTTTTTAGTTATCTTTCATCAATCATTTATTCTTACGATAGTTTTCAACTTGTACACACAGAAATTTAACGGTATCACTTCTATTTTTCATTTAGCACAAGTGACTGTATAATATGTTACATTTTTAATGTTCCTTGTTTCGTATGTATTTTTGTCTGCTCTTTTATTATGTCCGACAAAAGTCAGTCTATGGAAAAACCTACATAAAACTTTGTCTCTGTGCAATTCTCGGCAACTTCTAGTGAATACATTCTTTTTTCAAAACTTACAATGGAAAAAAAAGGTTTTCCAAAAATTATCAAAAGTAACATTATGTCTGAGAACTGCCATAGTTTAGTCAAAATGTACCCTTTATAACAATATAGAATAATATTTTGAACCATTTGTCTAGATGACTTTTATTTTACAACATTTAAGTCTTCACTAGACTTATGAAAGAAACAATTTTCCTTTGCCTTATAAAGAATTGAAATTATGCCAAGGGCATAAGTAGACTATGGACTCTTTGAAATATATTTTTAAGACAAATAGATTAGGTGAGGCCCACTGGTTTCACAGATTGTTGTTTGCAAGCATGCAAATTCAGTTGGAGTCATTTTCTTTAGCCCATTCGAGAGAAGTTAGAAACACACAATATAATCTTCTAAATTTATGATATCATCTGAGAAGGGATATTCTGTGACTATAAAGTTATAGTTGCTTGAGGCTAAAGGTAGTGGGGCAAATGGTACAATTAATTATACTTTCCTTTGTGAATCAATTCCTAGATTCTTTGAATGCTGCAGAAGTGGAAAGTCAATGCTAGAGAGGCCCTAGTAACAGTCTGGTTGACTTTTTCCTTTCACCATACAGGAAGCTGAGACCCAGACTGACTGCCTGCACATAGCATGTGGTGGTAGGAACAGAGTTCAATCTAGAGCTCCCATCTCCTCTTATTTAACTCAACAATATTCCAGTTATTAGGTTCTCATAGACAAAAGAAATTAGAAAGCACATAGTCAACTTTGAGCCAAAGCCTCTTTCTACCACCAGCACATCACTTTACTATGATACTTCTTTGTGATATTTCAGATCCTGTATTATATAGATGCCTGAATAACAGAAAATAATAAAAGAAGAAATTGGGAGGTGAGTTAGTGAGATAACTAGAAAGATCTTGGTTCCTCGATAAGATTAAAAACCAGAAATATGACCCATTATATTGGAATTAGTCTCTTTTTAAATGTGGATCTGCTCTAAAATTTGACTCTTTTTTTTTCTCTTTTTTCTTTTTTTTTATTGAATAGTAACTATGTACATTAATGCACTTCCGGGGTACAGTGTGGTGTTTTCACACACAATCCGAAATACTTCCATCAAACTAGTTAACATAGCCTTCATGTCATTTTCTTAGTTATTGTGTTAAAACGTTCATATTCTACTCTTAGAAAGATTCACTTATACCCTTGTAAGATAAACCACAGAAGTGATCCCTCC
>NW_003852401.1:13369405-13397172 GCF_000181295.1 Otolemur garnettii | reverse complement strand
ACTGGATTAAAGATTTAAACTTAAGACATGAAACCATAAAAATACTAGAAGAAAGTGTAGGGAAAACACTTGAAGAAATCGGCCTGGGCAAACATTTTATGAGGAGGAAATCCTGGGCAATTGAAGCAACATCAAAAATACACTATTGGGACCCGATCAAACTAAAAAGCTCCTGCACAGCCAAGAACACAGTAAGGCAAACAGACAGCCCTCAGAATGGGAGAAGATTTTCACAGGTTATGTCTCTGACAAAAGTTTAATAACCAGAATCCATAGAGAACTCAAACGTATTAGTAAAATTTGACTCTTAATGTTTTTCTTAATAAAGAGTATCAAGTGTGCCTAACACAGGCCTGTTCCTCAAAGTTTTTCCTAAAAAAATCTGACTTGAACCACTATACCATTCTTCATATTTCAACTTAAATTACTTTTTCTTATCTTTTTTTGAATGTTTAATATCTGTACCGATTCAGTGTTTGTTTATCTTGAAACACTGAGGACATTTCTTCAATCTGACGTATTTAGAACGGCCACTTTACAAATAGCCATCCTTTTTTCTTTCCTCCCAGAGGGGCTAGAGTCCAGTCAGAATTTCCTCACCCAGCTCTGGAGGCATGATTTGCATTTCATGAAAAACAATGCTGGGCTTCTGCATTATAGCAGAATGGACAATTATGAGGCCTGAGGATTGGGAAAGAGAGAGAAGAGGATGCAAACACTCCTTATGCCGGATTAAAATTCATTTCAGTTGAGTTCTAGGTCACCGACTGATTCTAACACAGTTCTGAAATGTAAATTGGATCCGAAAAATTCTATTATTCTTGCATTGCTTACATCTGAAGAAGCAACAGATGAAAGTATCAATATGAAAAGCAAATATAGGAAAACCTCAATCTAAAAGCATATTTTGCACTTCTCCTTTGCTAAAAGGCAAGCTACTTCTAAACTCTCAATTTCTACTTGTTTAATGATGATAGCTAAAACGTAGTTCTTGTTTTTTTTTAAGTTCAGTCAAGACAATGCCTATCAAAGAACTATGAGACAATGAGTAGACTGTTGTGGGTTTGTTGTCTTGTTCTTGTTGTTAATAGCAGCCTCTCATCTAGTAATTACCAAGTAGCTGCTTTAAAACCATGGTAATTATTAACATTGGTGAGATAATGTTAATAATTAGAATCTTCGTTTCTGAACATAGTAGGGCATAGACAGAGAGAACAACAGAAGGCAATAGCTAGGACCATTTGGACAGAGCAAGTGTTAGGCATATACAAACCTGTCAGCATTCAAAATGCCCCAGGAGAAGTAGAATATCAGGATATTAGGCTTTAAAAAGTGTGTAGGGGTCTGAGAGTTCATAAATTAGTATTCATATAGAATGATCTATTCCACTCAAAGGAAATCAACCTTTGCAACTCACCTGGCATCAAGCATGAAATAATTTTAAAATACTCAGCATACATCTAGGGATTGTTGAACAGTGTTACACAAAAAGTGCAATAGTGATTAAGAGAAAATCTGCACTTAAAGCAGGATCTTTAAAGAGCAATCACTTGCGTCTTTTATGTGTTGGCTCCACATTCCATTCAGCTTCAGTCTTTTGGTTCCTCTACATCAACACATGCTGACACCTTTATAGCAGCCAAGAGAAGAGCTAGACAAAGGTTAAACCAAGGCAATGCAATGCTTTGGCATTGAGTGACCCATGACTTTTGTACACTCATCTCACTGGCTAGAATGAGTCGAATTGCCTCAAGGGGCCATTGCAAGAAGGGGGCCAGGGAAGTATAAACCCTCCCACATGCTGATAAGTCTGAGTAAGCCTTTGTTAGAGAAGTTCATCTTGTGTAGAAAATAATCAGAAGACTCCATATGTAAAGTGTAAGCTTACACCAACTAAAGAACTAAAATCACAACTTTTTTTATTGAGGGCTACAATGTGAGTACACGTTCCAACACACAAAACAGAGAGAGAACATCAAGGGACACACAGATGTGAAAGGTGAACACCCAAACTAGAGAAAGCACTGGAAATCATTATTAGTAGAATGTTACATCTCATTCATTTTACAATACTTGTGTATATTCAAATTCTGCAGAAGGGACATTGCAGAGTACAGTTTCTGTCATTCTCCAAATATCCTTTTCACTGGTTTCATAAATTCCAAATTTAAAAGACTACCCAGGTGTTGCCATAAATAGATAGCTGGACTGGTATTATAACCAAGATGTTAATATGCACGTACCCAGAAACAGCAAAACAAAGTACATAGGAGCCCTTATAGGATGGTACCTATTTATATTATCAAACCTAGTCCTTAAAATTTCAAAATGAATTAACTTCAGTAGGAAATAGGCCAGTAGACACTTTAAAGCACTAGCCAAGGAAAGCTTTGTCTGATGAGTTTTCTTTCCTCCAGGACTTACCCTGAAATAGGTGGCAATGTCATTTGCATTCTAAACACTCTGGAAAATTTCCCTTCTTGAATTTCCCTCCTGAGGCAACACTCCAGCAAGGCTTAAAGCAGGTTCAAGGCTTTGATCCTCCTGTGCTCTGGTGAATGAACAAAGGACCAAGGAATTATCTGTTAGGAAGAAGTAGTGATAGAAGGTGTCCACCAGTCAGCAACCATCTAGATGTTTCCATTTGTAGCCATTTTAGGAACTAGCAATGCTACTGTCCTTTACTCTTGTTACTTTGCCTGATAATCAAAGGAAATTTTACCCAAACTGACTACTTAGGAGGCAAAGAGTATAGTTTTAGAAGACATGATTATCAGAAACTTAAATGTAGGAAAAAGGAATCCCAAAGCTCCTTTGAGTAAAAGGATCTTCCTAAGATAAAATTCCCTGGGAAACACAGTAATTTGGGGGGTAATGTGCGGGTCTGTGTGTGTATTTCGTTTATTTTTTTGCTTGATTTCATAATACAATTTATAAGTATACTCAAAATTAGATTCTGGCAAATTAAAGCAAAGGGAAGTGTATGATATGAGGGTCAAGGAAGCATGTATTCTGGAAAGATTTTAGAAGAGAAAATTGAACACTGGACACAGCACACTTTTTTAACAGCATTGTCTTTACTGTCCAAATTTTAAACCTCTAGGATTGAGAATAAAGTATTTATACAAACATTTGTTCTTTCACACTCAACTTTGTTACCTTAAAAAAAATGAAGTAATATTCTATTTGGAAAAGGCATTAAAATCTTCTTAGACAGGTCTCACAGATAGCTAACTGGTTTTACTCAATGATTTAAATGCAAAAGGATCAGCAGCATAATTTGTAGATTAAATTCTACTTTGTTTGCACCCTAGGTCTAAACTCAGGATTTTATTAGACATCAGTTAAGGAAGAGAAATATAGAAGGCAAGCTACAATTTAGCTTTCACTGAATTTCCTATAACTAAATGTTTGTTTGAGGTAGTTAACCAATAAGAACCAGAGTTGGATTAAACTCTGGCCTGTAATGTTCCTCTCAGCAGACCGTGACCTAGAATATTGTTAAATACTCTGCATGTCCTCATGTCCTAGATGGTGGTTCTCAATAGGAGAGATATTGGATTATCTCTTAACATTATTCCAAACATATTCAGTAAAATAAAAATCAAAGCAACTCCAGACCATCACATTAAATTCTTCTTCACACCAATGCATTAGCTTGTGCTGCCTTTACAAAATGCCCCTGTCCTAATGACTTAAACAGTGGGAATTTACTTCTCACAATTCTGGAGGCTGGAATCCAAGATTAAAGTGCCAGTGGGGTGGTGTCTGTTGAGGGCTCTTTCCTCAAATTACATATAACTACCTACTGGCTATATCTTCATATGACAGAGAAAGAATGAACTTCAGTCTTTTTCTCTTATTTTAAGGGCACTAATCCCATAATGGGAGCCCCATCCTCATGACCTCATCTAACCATATTAACAATTCCTTCCCAAAGGCCCCACCTCCAAATACCATCACATTAGGGATTAGGGTTTTAACATATGAATTTTGAAGGAAAGGGACACAAATATTTAGTCCATAACAACAGATATTAACTGCTAATATATTTCTCTGTTAAAAAAAAAGAGAGAGAGAGAGAGAAAAAGAGATCTACTGGCTCCAAAGCTGCTTAAATGTTGTGATTAGAGTAACTCTCCAACATCATTTCATGAAATCTAACACCATTTTCAAAGTCTTCAATTTAACTTTACAATCAATTTATATTGCATGTACATTTTACTTCTGGATACTCTAAGAGACTGACCAATCGTGGCACTGATGCAAAATATGCTGGTGTTAAATAACATTTGGATGGAGGTAGTTTTTCTCTGTGTTCAGAATTTTGATCATTTTTTGCTTCTCTTTCTTTCTGTACTACAACTTATATTCCAAAAAACTAATTAATGAATTCTTAGGTAATGAGGATTTTGTATAGAAACATATGCACACAACCACTGCAGTATTGTTTTATTAAAAAAAAAAAAAAAACTTACTTCACTAGGCTGCTGCTGAGCCTCACGTACGCAGGTCTCTGTTCTGGTTCTGTCCTGGGTTGTCCCATTTGTCATTCAATAGGTGGTATTGCCCTCTGAACAACTTTGTCTGCATCAGTGTCTCATAGCAGACTCATCCTTTCTTGCAATCAGGGCTATTGACTAATTGCAGAGTTCTTATTCTCTCAACTGTAACTGCCATGTGTCGACGAGATTTCTATTTGTGAGTGTGTAAGTCCACATCTTCCAAAGGTGTCACTTCTTCCAGGGTGAAAGTGCTCTGTCCATTCTCCTTGTAGAATACCCCTTTTCATGCTGCTGTGCAATGTGGAGTTTTATAAGCCTCTCAGGGGTTAGGTGGGAAAAAACTACTTTCAGGCTGAGGGCTTACAGGAAGACACCCCCATTACTCAGAATTCCTTTCTCGAGAGTTGTTTCCTGACTGGCTCTCTCTGTCAGACAGCCTCCAGAAGCAGCTGGAATCAACCCTTCTCTGCTTACTGCCTGGCCTAGGATTTCCTCTTTAACTCTTTCATCTCTAAGGATGTGTGGTTAGCTCTATGCCAAATGAACTGGGCTAAAACTGTGAGCTAGCAAGAAGCTAGCCTATAATAAGTCCACTGTTAGCAAAGGGAAGCATAATTGCTCTATTAAAAAATGACTGACTTCTTCAGGAACAAAAAAATGGCCAGAATGGCAAGGCATAGGTTTTTCTTGTTGGTTAATCATTTCCATTTTCAAGGACTATTCAGTTATGTTATATCCAAGGTAAAGGATTCCAAGGCATAATAAATAGAGGACAGATGAAGTCTTTATAGACATATATACCTAGATTCAAATTTGAATCCTATCACTATCTTTGTGAATATGGAAAACTACTTAATCTATTTAAGCATCAGTTACTACATCTGTAAATTGGAGTAACAAAACCTCCCTTCTAGGGCCTCCATGAGGATCAGTGAGTATGTGTTTACAGCTCTTAGTACAGACCTTGGCAATTAGTGAGTCCATTATTATCTCTTAACATTATTCCAAACATACTCAGTAAAATAAAAATCAAAGCAATGGAAATATGTCAGTTGGTATTTAGAATAATTAGTAATAATTAATAATGGACTAATTATTCTAAATACCAACTTACATATTTCCAGGGAATTTTTTTTTTTTTGAGACAGAGTCTCACTTTGTCACCCTGCATACAGTGCAGTTGTGTCACAGCTCGAAGCAACCTCAAACTCTTGGGTTCAAGTCATCCTCTTGCCTCCACCTCCCGAGTACCTGGGACTACAGACAATTGCCACAATACCCAGCCATTTTTCAGAGATGGGGTTTTGCTCTGGCTCAGGCTAGTCTCGAACTCATGAGCTCAGGCAATCCACCTGCCTCGGCCTCCCAAAGTACTAGGATTCTAGGCATGAGCCACCAAGCCCAGCTGGCAAAAATTATTTTTTATATCAGTAAAAGCCTTAAGATTGCAGCTAGAATCTCCATAATCCACCAGTGTAATGAGTCTCTCAGCCCAGGTTCCCGGTACAGTTGTTTTGAAAACAGGATGGAAAACAGATATTTAGCAATACCTCACCCAGCCTCTGCCCAATAGGGGCACCGCCCAACCAGCAACAGCAACTGTAACTCCTTAAACCTTGGACCTCTCCGGGGTTTAGGTTTCCCACTCAATCAACTCCCTCACTTAGGCCTATGGGCAAATACTTAAAAGAGATTAGTATCTCACCCTAAGAGGCCCATGACAACCAGTTAACAAATAAGCTGATGACTCTTCAATCAGCGTCCAGCAACCCCTCCCACTTGATACCACGTGAAAACAGAAAACAGAAAAAGGATTTTCCTCCCCACAAGAATTCCTGTTTGATATACTGCTCTGACCTGCACCTAACAGTTCACATCGTGAAAATAAGAATCTTTTATGGTTACTGGGAAAATTCATAGTTTATCATATTTTGTCGGCTGGAGAGGAAGAAAAGACTTGGCCAGGTTCCTGAGGGAAAGATAGCCTGTCATATTTGCTGAGATTTATTTATGCAAAAGCACTCAGGATGATACTTCTTGCGGCATGCCCCCTTCCTGCTCAGAGCACCATCGGTGCAAGGCCGACAGGAGAGGCTCCCGACACTGCCAGAGCTGAAAGCGAAGGAGGGACCAGACTGGTGGTGGGGCAGGGGGAGGAGAGAAGACACGCACTGCCATCATTTAAACCTCTTGATTATTTAAACTTCTGCAGAATAATTGCATATTTGAAGGTAATACATCTGTTCCTTCCCCTCCCCACCCCCATGTGGTTTTCTAATCCCAGGGTAATTATGTTTTGACAAAAATTTATTGGGACATCTGTTTTTTCCCTTAGATCCGCAGGTCACTATGCGACATTAACAGCAGCCCAGTGGAGAGCTGCACCAGGGACACCAAGCACAAAGGCCGAGCAGACCCAAGGCATGAGCATGGAGGGGCGGGCATGAGTGGCAGACAGAGAGGGCAGCCCCTGCACCACCAGCCCACACTTCTCACGTGCCACCTTCCTTGGTTCACCACAGGGACTCAGAATGAGATTGTGGCCAGGAAGGGTGAAGGGATCGGTAATATGGCAGAGGAGGGAAAGGAGGAGGGTTGGCTGGTAACAGGCTGGCAGCATGCACCAAGATTCAGGCATTTCCTAGGTTGGCATCCAATATAAAAATAATTCATAGAGGGAAGGGGATGGGGGTGCAATGCACAGGCCATATGTTTGAAACCCCTGCCCATAATGACTGGCTGTGGTTTCCAGCGTCTGGTGCCACCAACTACATTAAATTATGGTACCCTACAGAGATACGGGAATCAGAAAGATTTCTCTAACTTCCTGCACTTGTTAAAACATGGAGCAACCTAGGAACTTCAGACATACACAAACTTCTCTTTCAATTTTTTAAAGCACAACTTCACTTTACTCTTTTTTGGTGATATAATAAAATTGCCAAAACTTCTAAGTTCTCTCTCTCTCTCTCTTTTTTTTTTTTCCCCACGGTTTTTGGCTGGGGATGGGTTTGAACCCACCACCTCTGGCATATGGAGCCAGCACCCTACTCCTTTGAGCTACAGGCACCTCCCTCTAAGGTCCCTTTTTTTTTTTTAAACAAATCTTAGCTTCCACAGAGAATGCCCATATCTAAATTCCATAGAGGACACCTTTCCTCCTTGTTTTTCCACCTTTGAGGTCAAATTTTCTGACATGTCCAACCCAACGTCTTGATCTAATGTTTGAAAAAGTACCTGAATGACTGGCCTTTGTGACAAATGAAACTTGGAAACATTCTGAGATGTTCCTGCCATTAAGACTTTAATTGATGACCAATTTAATTGGTCATGGTGGCTCAAGCCTGTAATCCTAGAACTCTGGAAGGCTGACACCAGTGAATTGCTTGAGCCCAGGAGTTCAAGACCAACCTGTGAAGAGTGAGACCCAGTCTCTACTGAAAATAGAGGTAGAAGATCACTCTAGCTCAAAAGTTTGAGGTTTCTATGAAGTATGAGGCCACAGCACTCTACCAAGGGCAACAGAGTGAGATTCTGTGTCCAAAATAAAAAAATAAAAAATTAATTGGGAGTTTTAATACTAAATAAAATCCCATCTCCCTTTCCTCTGGCTTATCGATTTCTTTTTAAAGGGATAAGCATAACCAAGATATTTCTTTTTGAAAAGATATCAAGCCATAGTCAATTACTTAATTTTTCCTGAAGAATATCGAATGATAATTACAATGATTACAGATAAATGTCCACCTCCCCAAACCAAATTTAGGAAAATAAGTTGCCTACAGGATATGTGTGTTAAAAAACATGCCATTTCCAAATTTCTTTATGAGGTAATGAGAAGGAGGCAAATTCCCAACTTTTAGAAGGAAACGCTGTGAGGGAGAGGGGAAGAACTGAGGGTCATGAAGAAATGCTGCTCTTCCCAGTCTGCGCTGGAGCCCCTGGCTCTGGAACTCAGTTCTAGGCTCCATTCTTCTAATCATCCAAGTGTCTAATGATAAATAATCATCTCATGGAATCTTCAGAAATCTGGTATTTCATGAGATAACAGGTAGTTTAGGGGTAGGGTGGAGAGAAAAGTTTATCTCTAACGTGAGTTTTAAAATGCGGAGTTAAGCAAGCTTAAACAGGTATCATTAAAGCTGGGAGTCTTTTAATGTAAATGATTAGCTCAAAGCTAGTAAAACACCATGGGGGTGCAGCCTAGCTCCGCCCCGTAACAAGATACCATAAACCAGGGGGGCTGATCTATTTCTCACATTTCTGGAAGCTGGTAACCCCACATCAGGGTAGGAGTACGGTGGGATTCTGCTGAGGGCTTGCTCTCTCTGGATAACAGAAGGTCTCCGTCTTGCTGGGTCCTCACAAGGCAGAGACAGGAAGCTCTGGTCTCCCTTTCCCTTCATTTTAGGGCCCCAATCTCCTCCTGAGAGCTCCACTCCCAGGACCTCATTGAAGCCCAACCACCTCCCAAAGGCTCTGCGTCCTAATACCGACCATCTCATTAAGGGTTAGGTTTAGCGCATGTGAATTTTGTGGGGGACACAAATATGTTTTGACTACAGAATTCTGAAGTGTGAGCTAGACCACTTTTCACTTTTAAACTTTGATGTGCTATGAATATCCTATATTGCATCATGGCACAGGGCATGTAGAAGAGACTCAAAATATTTTTGAAATGAATTTGTTCACTCACTTAACACTATCTACTTTTGTGCCAGGATATAGAAAATGAATCATGGAGGAAGCACTAACCATTAAAAATTACAGAGGACAGGAATGTGTGTGTGAGAGAGAGAGAGAGAGAGGGAGATAGGTGGGTGACAGTAAGTGTATCCACTGTAGTTAGCGGTAAGACAATGAACATAGTTACGCTGTGACATGGAAAAAACAATCCCCAATGCACAGCACTTACCTGCACACTCTAATCTGGGGGGCAAGTATGTTTTATTCACCCTGTTCAGGTGCCAGTGTGCACGAATGTGTGTTGTGTGTGTCGGATGGGGGACCAATGGGGGGGGGGGACTGATGGAGGCCCCACGCCTCTCTTCTTTGTTGATTTTCTAAGTAAGCTTCATTTGAACAAAAGTTATAAACACTTCAAAATTAAACTTCCTAAAACCCATTGTTCTACTTGTTTATTATTGCACCACCCCAGCCTCAGCTAATTTTTTTCTTCTTTCTTTTCCTCGCCTTAATTTTCTCACTTACTATTATTTTCTTGTGCTTTTGTGCTGGAATCACATTGTTAACCCATAAATACTCATGTGAAGCCATTTTTAAATTGATGTTTTTCTTTGCATCTCCTCCAAAGCAGAGAAATAAAGTTTAAAATATAGAACATGAAGAAGCCTTGTAGATCTTAAATCTTATAGATAAACTTGGAGAGAAAATGGATTTGGAATTCTCATTGAAAAAGACAAATCTTTATTAATGCGAGGTTCCAGAATCCGTGATATTCCTCGTGCGAGTTTTCAACATAGCATGCTGTTGCCGGCTCCCCTTCCCTTCATCACTCTCACCCTGCTTTAAGAGAGGACCTAAGCCTCTCTCCCAGACTGTTTCCAGCTCTTTCTAACGTGCGCAGGCAGCTACTTCCCTGTCCCTGGGTTTCATGCTCCTTAATGTGAGAACAATAGAATCACTGCCTGATGGAAAATCTTTTTTGCTACAGTCCCCCATGCTAGACTCAGTACTTTCACTTTCCTCAAGACAAAGAATTGCCCCAGATATGTGTAGATATTTAACAAACGAGGGTTGAACGGTCTTCAATAGAATATAACCAGAGAATTTCAAATGGCCAGGTGCCTCCCAGGAAGACAGCGGGGGCTGCTTATCCTCACCTTGGAGGTGGTGGTGACCTCGGGGCACAGCACTGGGCTGGAGCCCTGCCTCAGCCTCTCACTGGCTGTTGACAGGGGGACTCTCTCTCCACCCGTCTGGACCTTCCTGGTCATCCCCAATGAGATAGAGGGGCAGGGCTGGGTGACCTTGCTCTCTGACGCTAATGGGTCCTCTGCTAACTGAAACACGGGAACATCTTCCCAGGAGGCAGCCCGCAGGCAGTCCTGCCCACCAGATGCTGCTGCTCCCCACAAAACAGCCAGCGGCCCCGGGGGTGGGGGGGGCACTCGGTGCACAGGTCCCCTGTTGACATTTAGGTAAATTACAGAGGAAAAGCTCTCACCCCCAGATGAAAATAATTTGGTACTTCCCGAGCCCATTTTCCCGTCAGTGATGTTTTCACAGTCACCGTTTCAGATTTCCACTTTCAGACATCACGAGGGCATCTCTTAACAAATACAAGCTGCGCACCCACACCCACCAGGCTGCTTGGAAGCGCTCAGATGCGCTCATTAGAGCGCACGGGGTCTGTGCGTGTATCTGAGCTCTCGCGCCAGCACTCAGGCACACAAAGAGCGGCAGCTGGATGCAGGGCCTGCGGAGGGTTGAGCAGAGGGCCTTCTGCCAAACCCTGTTCCTTTAATTCACCTAAACACTGACCTTGAAAAATTGCCCTTTATGGGATGTGATGAGGTGTGAATTCAATCTCCATCCTCACTTGGGTCCTGTCATTTTCTGCGCTGTGATTGCCAGTTGTGCCAGACAACATCAACTAGCCCGGCAGAGGGTCGGTGAGATTGACAAGGTCCTCTGGGGAAAGCTGACATCAAAAGGCTCTGCAGACTCATTTCAGTCATGGGCCTCTCTCTCGCCATTTTTGTTCCTTAGTTGCAATCAAACCAGCAAAGACTGGTACTAGTTCAAGGCCATCACTGGTGCCGCTTAAGTGCACCGCTTTGGATTGTTGAGCAAAAGGGAAGCTTGTCTGCAATGAGGCCTTGGAAGGTTCCCTGTTCATTCCCTTTCCTCCTTAAATTCTCCGGCTCGTGAAGCCAAACCAGCTCACTTCAAACTTACTTTGAGTGTTCCAAAAGGATAAGAGAGGGGAGCAAACGTTCTGCAATTTTTCTTGTGCTCAGAGAATCAAATGCAGTCGATTTAACTTCATCAAATCACTGACAAGTGCTGATACAGAGGATGGAAAATATGCAAGGCCAGAGAACAGCCCAAATCCTACAGCTTCTATCAGTATTAAAGCCAGATGTTCCACTGACTGTTCACATTTGATAAAGCCCTACAATGACAAAGGCTTCTGCCTGGGGTCTGTGTGTCCCAGGTCCCATTCATCAGCACATGGCTCCTGTGGCTATACACCAGGCCCACTGGAGAGCATTTAACGCAGCACCAGGGCTTCTGTGAAGACAAAACTGGTCCCTCTTTGTCTATGGGCTTCTATAAGTTGTTATGGCTTGAACAGACCTATTTAAACGCTATACTTGCTATGGCAACGTTTATCTGATATGGACAAAAGGCATTTTGATTCTTGAATTAATAACACTTGACTCAAGCCTATGATTCAGCAAGAGGTATTCAAACAGTTTACGTGAAGGCAATGTTTTCTCTGAAGCCAATTAGTAAAGCAGCAAACCTTTGGCTAGAGTGATTCAAAAGTGCAGCAAGTAAGCGTCACTGTGGTCTGTTAACCATCAAGCTATCCCTGCAGTGAGTGAATGAAGAGGAAAAAAGGAAATAAATGCAGGTTCCATTGGCATGAACCTCAAATCACAGCCTGGGCAATTTCATGTCTTAAGGAGGACCTGCGGAGGTGGCTTTTGTTCCATCTGACAATGTGTTTGACCCCAACTGTAAAGTGTGAGAGGGCCCTGAATGCAGAAATAACTGTGAATTCACCTTCCAGCCTTGCAGGCTGTAGTTGGCCCCGACCTCCCCCAGCCCGCCCCTGAGTTGTGGCTCCCAGGAGGGTCAGGTGGCCAGATTTGATGGCTGCTATTTTCTGGGAAGCAGATGTAGCCCCAGGAGCTCAGGTAAACGGCTTCCCTCCTTTCCCCTGCTGCTCCCAAACAGAGGTTTCCTTTTCTTTCTTCCATTGAAAAATTGCCAAAACCACTCTTTACTGTACAGCAAACCCAAAAACAGGCAACGGAGAATGATGTTAATTTAAACTTCTGCCTTATTAAGTAACAAAACCCAGAAATAATGTGATCAAAGCCAAAAGACACAAACTTCTGCCATCTTTCTTGAGATAAAAGCAGTAAAACACCCATTAAATGAAGGAGGCTCGGACACTTAATAAAAATAGCTAATTAAGTGCTGGAGTAACTTCGCATTCTGCCTCCTGAGCCCTGCAATCCTTGAGACTAGCCTGCATCCCTTCCAATCTCACTCCTTCCCGCTGTGGTTCGGGACGTCACATCATTCTTTTTTCATTCCCTTCATTACGTGCCAGAACTGTTGTTTGCAGTGGGAGTACAGAAGTGAGCAGAGTAGACCAGATCCTGGCCCTCTACAAGGTATATTAGTGGTAGCGGGGCTGGTGAGCAGGACAGAACAAGCAGGTGTTAAAATTTTGGACAAACTAATCAGCATCAGAAGAGTGAATTAGGGTGGGAAGAGATGAGGTCTGCTTCTTAACCATCTTATCAGAATCCTGAAATGCCCATGCAAGTTGCCCCCTGGGAATGGACCTATTCTCCTTTTATGTATCCTGTTACAATGGTGTGAGTGAGTGAATTCCATGCTCCAATAAACGGTTTTTCTTTCTTTTTTAAATTTTTAATCTAAAATATTTTTGAAGACACCTATCATATGCTAAGTATACAGAAAACAAAAGAGGCCCAGTGCCCGCCCAACCAGGGCCCACCATCTGGTTAGAGAGGCAGACGTGCACATCAATAACTCTGATAGGTATGAAGCTGTGGTTCTTTTTTCTTGCCGGGTGACACAGCCATCTGAGCAGTGAGTTTAAATGCAGATGCCTGGAATCCACCACAGATCTGCCAAATGAAGCTCTCTAGAGCCTTGAGCAGGAGTGGGACAAAGGCATTTGAAAATTAACCCTCCCCCAGATTAATTCCAGTGTCTAACAAACATTGAGATCTACTGGCAGCAAGGAAAGAACACTTACTAAAGTAAAGCTTCCTCGGGCAGACCCAAGGACTTAATTGGTTCGGGATGCTGAGCTTGTAATAGAGTACCTAGCTCCAGGTGCAACTCCATCAGTGGAAACAGTGAAAGGAGACGCAAGTTCAGATCCAAAACAAACTTGGTCCTGGTTCCTGTATAATGGGGGACATAATAACCCCCCTGATGAGGCTTGTATAATTTAAATGAAATAAAATATGGGAAAACAACTATTACTGTCCTTTGCAGATGCTCTGAAACGGCCAGTTTTCAACGGCCTCGGCTTTCTTCTATAGATATCAATGGGCCAAATGCCAAATGCAGCAACAGGATTTGAATTCCACTATGACTCTCCTTCAGCTTGTTCTCTGTGAGCAGAAAAATATTTAAGAGAAAAAATTCTTATTTTCCATTTTTCTGTCTAATCACAACACTAATGACTGGATTTCCTTTTCAGCTTCCAGCCATTTTGGTGAGAGAAGCTGTGATCAGAGTCCTCTCTAGAAGTTGACAACTACACACTGGGAGCCAGGAAATCTTGGAAACACGGGTGGGACCAACTTCTGAGGATCATCTGGTTTGCACCATTATCCCAGGGCCCAGAGAAGACAAGTAATTTGCCCAAGGTTACAGAGCCAGCTAGAGGCAGAGCTGGGGCAAAAATCCATTGACAAGGTGATTTTCAATTTTTTTTCTCTGCAGCTCTTGATTTCCATGAAAGTGCCCCAGGCATGGAAAGGAGATAGAGAGCAGGTGGAAAGAGAATGTAGGGGTCCTCCACTCTCGCTTCAACTAGAGAAAGTCAGCTTTTTATCTCTGCCATGTATTTAAACATCTTGAGTATGATGTCATTTAAAGAAACAATTTCACTACTCAAGATAATTGAAAAACCTTGCACTATGCCATTCCGTAGTTTTCATCCCAGGTTCTATTATTTGTTTCCTTCCTACTACCTAAATTTTCCAACCATTATCAGAAAGCAATAAAACACTTTGTGCTTAGAGCCTGGAGTTGGCAGGTTATCTTCCATCCAAACGGCCTTCTTCCCCCAAATAAGATAAAAACATCAGGGAACTTTTGCTGAACAACTTCTAGAAAACAGATGAATACAATGAGCCCCTATATAGGTTTAAGATTACAAGTACTTAGGGGATAGTGAAAACCTAATAAAAGCTGATACAGAATGCAACTCTGTCTTAAAAAAGAAGAAAAGAAAAATAACCGATACAAGTCTTCTCCCATGTAGTGTTATAAATTTGGAGATAGTAATTAATTAGCTCTTCATTACTAGAAAAATATTTTTAGTCTGCTTATAGTGAGGAGAAAGCTAATTAATTTTTCCATTTTCCTCTTAAGATTTTTTTAAATCAAGAATATATAAAAAGTTGGCCTAGAATCAAAAGTAGATGTGTGGCCGGGACTTTTACCTGTCTGCCCAATAGTCATTCTCTCCTTAAGAATAAATATCAATTTTAATTAAAGGAGGAAACAGATCCACCCAAATATGTCTCCTTTGCAGCTGGCCAGTGTCATATGACAGGATTATGACTGATGTGATGTAAGTAGAAATGACACAAAGAACTTGAGAATCTCTTAAAAGAAGGGGGATTGGCACATTAATTTTGCTTTTTTTTTTTTTTTTGAGACAGTCTTACTATGTCACCTTCGGTAGAGTGCCATGCACAGTTCAAAGCAGCCTCAAACTCTTGGGCTTAAGACTGAGGCGATTCTCCTGCCTCAGTCTCCCAAGTAGCTGGGACTACAGGTGCCCGCCACAATGCCTGGCTATTTTTTGGTTATTGTTATCATTGTTGTTTAGCATGCCCTGGCTGGGTTCAAACTCACCAGCCCCAGTGCATGTGGGAGGCACCTTAACCACTGGGCTATGGACCCCGAGCTTAATTTTGCCTTTTATTCATCTAGTTTTTCTTATCTGAACACAGATGTATTGCTGGTATTTCAGCAGTCATCTTGACAGCATTAGGATAAGAATTATACCGTAGAGACAGGAGCATAAAAGCTGGAAAGGTCCCTTTGATGGCATCAGAGATTCACCATACCAACCTGAAAACCCATCTCCAAATGTATTTGACCTGAAAGATTAATAAATCCCTAATGTTTTCATGTTACTACTATGTTGTTGCCATTATTGTTTTACTTTTTTTTTGCAGTTTTTGGCCGGGGTCAGGTTTGAACCCGCCACCTCTAGTATATGAGGCCAGCACCCTCCTTTGAGCCACAGGCACCACCCTATCGTTTTGCTTTTTAATATGTTCCCCACAACCATACAATTCAAAGCTTAGACAGTAGGTGAACCAAGGTACTAGAAATGAAGCTAAGCTTAAAAGCACTTCCTATGTAACAGGAAGCATTGTCTGCCCAAGAACGCTTGTTCAGGTGAGAATTCCTGGCTTTTCTTATATTTTTTCAGCTCTGAACGTTCATAAAGTGCACATGACAGCAAAATACATGGGCAGTTATCCCAAGAGTCATTGATGTTTTGCCTTGCACTGTACAATGAGCAGTGCTAGATATATGTTGTCAATATTCCTAAGAGTCAACTCATTAGAGTGGTGCAGTGGTGACTCAAGGTAGTCCTCCAAATAATTGAAAAGAACAAGTGAAGTTTTATTGAGGAAAGGAAGGTTTGTTAACTCTTAAGGGCTTGTGCAGTGAGCCAGGCCCCATCTTAATGACGGTAGACACCATGTAGAGTGCAGTTTTTGGACTTTGAGGGGTACCAGCTGCTTCTTGGGGTCTTAATCAAATTTGTTTCTGAAACAAAATGTTGGTTTTCAAGTCAGATGCCTATCTCCTAAGATGCTGAGGTTTCACGTAGCTGCCTGGGTCTTCGGTTCTTGGAGTGCTCTTGAATGAAAAATGACCAAATGACCCCAAGTAAGGCAAGCATAAAACAAAGTTTATTGAGAAAGAGAAAAATAGGTTTACAGAGCAAGAGAAAGGGACAGACTTACAGACAAGATACATTCTCCATAGAGAGCAAATAGGCCTCCATTTTTGCAACAAAGAAAAGGCAAAGAGTCCAAGATTATGGCTGGTGGGTTCTCTTTTGTACTGCCTTGGTCAGGCCTACCTCATGGTTCAGCTGTCACCTGGGAAACAGTATCTTACTGAACATATAGACTTCCTTTGAGCCTCTCTGAGAACCCTGGAAGGGGGAAGGGTATGTGTGGCCCACATGATAATTAGTCTTAACAATGTTCTAATTCACCTTTGAAACTCTATTGTACCTGTCGTTGTAATAGTCTTCTACATCCTTTTACATTTGGCAGGCTAAGTTCTGATTGGTAGAGTGCTAGGGTGAGCCCTCCTCCCCAGGTGTGAGCAATCACTTGGGACAGAATTAAGGTGGGCAGTACCAAGATGGGATCTGGGGGTTCCTGCCTGGTCCTCCTTCTCAGGAGAGCTGTTCATAACTACCTAAAAAACCCAACAAACGAAAGTTAAAATCCAAATCCTTCTCAAGTCAGGCTTACTGTAGATGAAAAGACCACTTAGGGCACAGCACTAAGTTTGACAAGGTCATTTTCAGACTTGCCAGGTGATTGTGATAGTAAACAGCATCCAGACCCACTACCCCTTTGATTAGCCTTTGTATTGGTTTTCTTAGGCAATATAGACTGAAAAGCATAAAACCACTGAGTCTCTGTTAGGGTTTTCAAAACCATGCCAAAGCATAGGACATGTACATAGAACACATTTGTGTATGTGTCAAGTATAGAAAACAGCAAACTTAAACTGAGCATGTCTTTTGAAGTCTTGAAGTTGACTAATGAACTGGGTAGAAAATGGCATTGAGAATGTTTACCTAGTCAAGCAGCAAGTCTCAGAAAATCTGCACAGCGAGGGGCCAGGAAAAAGATCAACTAGAAGCACTCAGACAGAGCTATCAGCAGACAGAGCCACAAGCTGCAGAGGCATGGGTGTGGCCATTGAATGCTGGAAGCAACCTACCCCAGAGACCTTCAGTGGAGACTCCAAATGGAAAGGACTCATGGTGGCTAATGATGCCGATGACCACACAAAAGACTGTGGTTCATCTGGCGGCATTTCTAATTCTGCAGGCAGGCCACACTCTATTTACATAAGACACAGACAGATCTACAACATGCCCTATTTGTTAAATGCAGGAAAGTGAGGCTTAAAGAGATTAAGTAAGTTGCCCTATATTGCATAGCTCATACGTGACAGCTGATACACAAACCCAGGACTGTCTGCCTCCAATGCACATACCCCTGACTCCTAGGCCTTTTAAACTCTCTGAGAAGAGGACTTTCCCAAAATTTGTGGCCAGCGACTCTTACTGAGGAATCAGAACTAAAGCAAGGCTCTTTTTGCTGAAATGAGAAGGTTGGTGTTAACCGTTTAATGCAAAATTCATTTGAACTTATTGAAATGTTGAAATTATTACATAAATCACATATTTCTACCTTCAGGAACCCACAAAGAGTCTAAAAATTCTACAAAGACTCTGAAAACTCCAAGTCAGAAAACAACAGACCTGGAGAAATTCACCAAAGTGAAAAGAGGAGGGAAGAAATCACTGTCACAGTCAAGCTTTGATGGTATCCTATGTTGAACAATTCCATTATTTGTCTAGATTATGGTTTTCTCAACACCCCAAAACTTCAACTTGTTCCCTACTCTTGGGGCATAAAGTTTATATTTTATCATATAGCCACAACTGCCTTAAGAAAAAAATATAGTAATATGCTCTTATATACCTTGGCTGGAGTCTAAAGCTTACAGGATAATCCCAGCCCCTGTCCCCTGTACTGTATGTATCTATTGGAGAATCAACATAACAGCTTCCTCTCAGCACATAAGGACTCTTCCATACTATAATGCTATACATTATTTTCTACCACCACCTAAAATGTCCTTCCTTATGGTAAAATAGTACCTGTTCTTAAAGGCCCAGCTCAAATGCTATTTCCTTCTAGAAGCTTCCTTCAGGCCAGATGCCCTTACTTTACCTTTGCATTGCCGAGACTGAATTTCCTCCATGGGTTTAGGAGG
Source organism: Otolemur garnettii (assembly GCF_000181295.1). NCBI lineage: Eukaryota > Metazoa > Chordata > Mammalia > Primates > Galagidae > Otolemur > Otolemur garnettii. The sequence goes on along the minus strand of NW_003852401.1, from coordinate 13,378,642 downwards.
TAAGTACCATGGCTTCCTCATAGATGAGTCTCCAGGACGTTGCACGTTTCTGAATCATAGTCAACGATGATGCAGATGTAATGCATGGACAGACTGTGATGGTGGTTTCAATAGAAATGAAGCTAAAAAAAATCAAATCTTTGTGATTTGAACATTCTCTTGTAGGTCAGACCTTCACAAAATACATTTTATAAAAGTCTAATCATAGAATTTTAAAAATCAAAAGGTCATTCCATACACCACGGGTGAAAAATTGCATTCATCTTTTGCTCATTTGTGTTCCGTAAGTGGTGTTTGGATGTCTGCAATTCTTTTGAAGTTTGGGGTCTCTGGCTTATGAGAAATATTCATTAGGACTATTCATGAATTTGTTCAATTAAATTTGGGATGTTCCTAAGCAGGGATTTGGGGCAAATTGTCCTGTTCTTGTCACACTCTAACATCTCCACTAATCAATATTTATTGAACATTCACTCTGTATTGACACTTTCCTAAGCATTTCCATGTATTAACACATAAACCTCAGGAGGCCAAGGCAAGGTCCAGCTCTAAAAGTAGGGATATGGGGAGTGAAGACAAAGAGGAGGGATTCTACGGAGTAAATAACAAAATCTTAAAAAGCACCAGTGCCAAGGTCCTGAAAAATTATTATTCACTGTAATAATAAGATTTTTACAGTAATTGACTTTTTGTGTTTATTACTTATAAATATGCACTGAAATACCTACAGATGATGTAGATATTTGTGACATCTGTGTCTCGATGTCTGAGGTGTGAGCCACAGGAGGAGATGGAAAGAGGAGACCGCAGAAAACAAGTTGCCATAAATCAATTCTGGGCATAGCTGAGTGACGGTGTATGAACCACTCTCTAATTTTGCATATATTTCAAAATTCGATCATATCAAAGCTTTTTTAAAAAAATCCCTTGAACTCCTTGAACTATAGTCGTAACAATAACCTCACTGTTAACAGCAAGCTTGGCCTTTCTCTGTAAGGTTAGTGCTCTTCCTTGCACCCTCTGTTACTCTCACGATACTCTTCACAACATGTCATTATTGTGTTTGCTTGTTTTTAGTCTTCTCCCTCTGAATTTTATTTCTGAAAATGAAACAGCTCTAATTTACTACCTGTGCAGAGTAGAAGATAAATGAATATTTCTCGAAGAAACAAAGTGAGGGAAGAAGGAACGAAAAAGCTGCAGGTACCATAGGAGCCACTTGAGTTGTATTATTCCATTTAATTGCAACTACCTTATGAGTAACCTTGGAAAAGATCCATGCTGGCCAGCCTCTGTGGCTCAGGCCTGTAATCTTAGTATTGTGGAAGGCCAAGACAGGAGAATGGCTTGAAGTCAGGAGTTGGAGACCAGCCTGAACAAAAGCGTGAACTAGTAAAAACAGAAAAATTAGCTGAGCATGGTGGTGCATACCTGCAGTCCCAGCTACTTGGGAAGCTGAGGCAGGAGGATCACTTGAGCCCAGGAGTCTGAGGTTCCAGTGAGCTATGATCACACCATGGCCTTGTAGCCCAGACCACAGAGTGAGACTCTGACTCAAAACAAACAAACAAACAAACAAATAAATAAAACATTAACAACAATTAAAAAAAAACCCAAAACACAAAAGTTTGCTTTACTTATAGGTCATCAGGTGAGAAGTAGCAGAGCCATGATCTGAAAGTGACCTGTTTCCCATTCACGTGACAGAGTACACAGAGTCTGCTTGGTACAAAGATGATTTCTACTCATACCAGGTTAAGAATCGACTCAGGCCTCAACAAAATGCTAATGTAAAAGTAGTCTCAGAGTATTCAAATAAGACCTATATCAGGCTAGCTATTGTAGAGTTATTTTTAATGAACTAACTTGAAAAACATATATAATGAGTGGCCTTCCCTGGTATACCATGTCTATCAATACACATGAAAAGTTTGCCTGATGCTCAAACCAATGTGAGATAAATTATGACCTAATACATAATGAATATACAGTTTATTCAAATGAGTGTTTAATTGAAAAATAATATTTACATATGCTTATTGTGTATAGCATGTTTTGAAATATGTATGTATTCTTGAAAGGCTCGGTCAGGCTAATTAAGATAGGCGTTGACTCACGTACTTATTTCTGATAAGTTTTTGAAGACATAGTAGAAATATTATACAAGGAAACAAATACCAAAAGAAACTTTTTTACCTGAACAAATCAGAAGCCCTAAAATAAGCATAGAGTTATAACTGGGGCTGGCAGACCTTGATTTAACTGCTGCTTCTGCTACTGGGTAACTATGAGGTTCTGAGCAAGTGACTTGACCTCAGTGACCCTCAGCTTCCTAACGTTCACTGGTTTGGATAGCCTACCTTCCGGGTAGCTGTGAGAAATAGAATTAAGTGGAAAACATTAAGCATTTCAATGGCTCTCGTTAAATATTAGTTCCTATTTCCATCTGTCCTCTTTATAACTATTCAATGGTATTAAAAGTAATGGTTCTTTTCTCATCATAACAATGAGATCAACCGAACACCTTATAATTAAAGCTCAGTCTTTTAAAATCCACATGGATGTGTGAAATACTTTCAGATGTAGGTTGAATTTTTCTCTTACCTTTCTCTGTTCTCATTGGCTTCAATATTCAATATATTTTTTACTAGCCAGGTGAATGTCTCTGCTATAAGCAATAATCCAATTGCTCCCCTTTGGACACTCGCCATTCTGACCTTCAAGTATTTGAACTGATTGCTCAAAGATACTCTGATGTGATGCTCATTCATTTCATCTTTGTCCAACAAAAGTGTCTCCTTCATACTTAGTGGAAATGTTTTTCTTGTAACTTCTAATCCTTAGCCCTAGTTGTGCTCCCTTGAACTTAGTAACTAGGTCACTCTTCCATGTCATAGAAATTAAATATTTAGCCACTGAAAGGTGGCTGAAACTTTTGAAGGGAGCCTTTCAGATAAAAGTATCAACAGTGTCATCAAGTTGAGTTTTGCTTCCTACTTATTGTGGCTACAATACGTTTAACCTTGGCTCTTTAGAATAAAAGATAATTTTATGAAACACTGAGATGTCACAGGTACATCTTTGCATGAGGGTATGAACTTGGCCAACCATGAGTGTTCAGGCTTTTGGTTACAGATGTGTGGGATGGCAGAGCACCTGCCTTGTCCAAATGAGCAGCTTCATTGATGGAGGCCTTGCAGGAGACGAAGTATCTGTCGCTGTGTGTGAGGCTTTATGTCCATGCTAATTGACCAGTTTGGAGAAATGGAAGTATCCCCCAGGAAGTTTTCATTCCTCTGGGAATGTGGAGAGGATGGGGCAGAGAGACAGACAGGGGATTAGGCAGTCGCAATTTAGTGTTCATGAGTTTGCTAATTCCATTTCTATGGTCAGTGAGAATGGACTGGACAGAGGGGTAGATCAGCTGGGATATTCTTGAGAACCAGAAGCTTCATGGCCCCAACATTGAGGAGGAAAGAAGAGAGGGATGAGGAGAATAAGTGTCCAGGGAGGTCAGATAAGGCCAATGTAAGGTCACAGTGTAAATTTTACTTTGCTTTTTTTCTTTTTGCCTTGTAGGACCTGCTCCTCATCTTTGTTCCTGCCAAGCAGAACTCATTTAACCAACAATAAGGGGATGACAACAAGTCAAATGCAGGGAACCGAGTTCTGGTTTCATAGTATCAACTTGAGAACCTGGCCATGGAGTCAGTGAGCAGAGGAGGTTGCAATGTGGGATGGGGTGTGTTTGAGGCCAAAGGTGTGCTAAGGGAAAAATAAATAAACCAAAGTTAAATTTTACTCTGTGCTGACTAGGATTCCACTCTTTGTGACCTGGGCTGGAGAAAAGGCCTTTGTCCCATCGCAGCCAAGCAGAGGGCTAGCTTATACACTTCAAGTTAAGCCAAGAAGTGAACAACCTAACTTTCAGTTTGATCACGCAACATTCTCAAGATTGGGTTAACTTCTTCCCTGGTCTCCTCTTCTCTAATCCAAACAAGGGGAGGCTGTGCTTGAGCTAACAGAGGACCTTCCTGGTGACCAAGTCTGCACACTGGTTCTCAGGCCTGTCCTTCAGCATAGTCAAAAGGCAACTGTGGGAAGCCAGTGGCCGGATGGACTTTCCCACGATACCTGGTGAGCACCATGTCGGGTCAGAAGGACTCTCCAGAAGCCAGTACAAACAGAGCCAGGCACATTTTCCAGATGGGCCGTGGAAGGGGTGGATGTCCCCTTTTCTAGGCCACCATGATACCCATGTTGGTTTCTCAGCTGACTGCTGTCCCACACATCCATGCTGGTAAGCCAAGCCTTAGGGTTGATTTCCAAATCCCTCTGGAGGTAAATAATGAGCTCATTCCCTCAGCAGGGACTTAGTAAGGGTGATCTTGAAATCAGGAAAGGGAAACCCCATCCTTTCATCCTTTATACCACCCCCGTCCCAGAACCCTGTTGGGCAAAGAGAGGGAAAAACAATACAGAGGGGGAAAATGATGATTGAGGAGAGGAAGAAAGGTTAGAACATGGGGTAGTCAGGCAAGAGTCTGGGATTTTTAAGAACCCCCTGCCTATTTTCATGCACTTGGAAGTTCTACATAACAAGCCGTTAAGGGGTACTAAATGTGGCCGCAATCCATGGAGCTGCTCGTAAATTCACAACGGCCAAGAGCTGAGATATCCAAACCAATCCCAACAGTGACCGGCACCCTTCCTGGTCCCTCTATTACATATCAGGCATAATACATAATCTCATTTAATCCCACACAGGTCTTATTGTCCCATTTTATAGATGAAAATACTGAAGTCTCAAGTGTTTTAGTAACTCACCCACCAAGTTTGGCTTTCTGCTGGGCACTTGTTGTAACTTGTCTCATTTATTTCTATTGAACCTGAGTTGCTTTTAGATTCTACTTAACCAGGAAAATGCCAAATGGGTATTAGATGCTCTGCTCTGAGCCAGGGAAAGAGAAATCTTGGATGAGTCTTGCTCAATTTTCTGCCCACCATGCAAATCATGTTGCTGGAAATAGTTGTCATCAATAAGCTTTTATGAGAAAATGAAAATGGTCCCTTATTGGCCCCTGCTTGAAAATGAATTATCTCCCACAAGTTACAATTAAAGGAGCTTGAAAATCTAATGTCCCAAAATAGAAGGCTTGTGTGGCATCATTTAATAGGAGATGCATAAGTGTTTTGAAACTGAATAGTCTTTCTCACAAAAGTGTTTCAAAGAAAGACTGGGCTACATTCCTAGGTCCCTCTCCACTTGTTTGTCTGGATTTATTTCCGTATCTGTGGTTTCTGCTTTAAGCTTTTGGTTTGCAAAAGTCAAGACTGAAGAGGAAAACTTAGCCATGTGAAATAAGGCGCTTAATAGCTCCTTGTTGAAAAATCACATTGATGATTATTTTTTAAATTCCATAATATATTTTACCCTCTTATCTATATTTATTTTCTCCAGAAAACAAATCTCCATTTAAACAACCCCAAGAAAGTTTTTGGACTCCTTTTCCTCTTTTGCAGGAAAGGTAATTCAGTTATACCGTCTTTAAAAATAAAGTATATATAATTTTCCACCTTCAAATGTTCTTAAAGAGTTCTCCATTTGAGGAGAAATTGCTGTAAATAGATCCATCTGCCATATCAGAGCTTTAGAATGGAAATGACCAAATTCACAGTTGGGACAGTTTTTCAAAATATTGCAGGTGAGCGAGTGTGGCCGTGACTAATAGTGTCAGCTCTGAGGAGGAGGAGGCCATTTCTTGATCCTGAACCCCCACCTAGTTACGCGCCACTGTTGACTTCCATACTTGCCCACAGCAATTTGCGTTGGCTTTGGCATGTGCTGGGCCAGGCATTACCATCAATGGAGTCCTTTGTTTCACAGCCGGGCACCTGCACGGCAGGCTCAAACAATAAGGCCTTACCAAAATCCCCTCCTTTCTCCTCAGGGCACCTACTGTGAAAGAAAACTTGTTGAGGCCTGGAAGCCCACTTTCATCATACTTAGGCAGCTTGGCCAACAATTAACCACCAACGTCTCCGTCTCTGGATGAACACATGAAGCTACTTCCAACTCTCAGGTACCAGCAAATCTATGAGGCAACGCAGAGCTAGTGCTGGCTCTATGCTCACCTGTCCTCCTGCCTCTGAAGAATGTTAGGTTTGAAGAATGCAGAGAACTGCACAGTGCGATAATTCTGCCCTTGACTCCCAGATGCTCTCATTTTCAAAGGGCACAAAGCAACCTTGGGCCATCCCCAGGTCTGTGAGATCATCACGAATGAGTTCAATAACCTTCCTGTCCCAGGTCTTAGCCAGGCACAGAATTCCACACTACACAAGGCCTTCTTTGAGGCAGTATTAGTGTTGTTATGATGCTAAAAATGATTCCATTTGAAAGTGCTCTTCTCTTTTTAATACTCTTTATTTATTTGTTGTTTTATTTGAATTTAAAAGATATAACTTGGAGGTTATGGTCATAGTGTTTGTAGTAAGGCATATCTGGGTTTTAACCTTGGGTCTGTCACATCAGTGATGAACACATTGGGATCAAGTTGCTTAATCTCTAAACCTCTCTTTTCTCATGTGTAACATGGGGTAATTATAACCACTAATGAGAATATATATACTTTGTTTTATAGACATTACTTATAAAATATATAGCACAGGCCTTAGCTACAGGTCCTGTATAAATTGTAGCTATTACTCTATTATTTCGATAAAAACCCAGTGGCAAATTAACTTAAAAATATGGTGGCAGAATAACTGATCATATATTGAGTTCCAATGTCTACCTTCACCAAAACCTACTGAGGTTTATAATTTTGAAATTGAAATTGGTGACCAAACTATATCATACCTCACACAATTCCTAGAAAATGGAGAAGATCAATGGCTGCTCTTATTTCTAGGTTATATTTGGGATTAAGAGAATTCTAAACTCTTCAAGTTCTATAATAACTAAGTTATTTTATTGGACCAAATTTTAAGACATATGTTAAACAGTTTAGGTCTTTTAATGAGATGCCATTTAGCCCTGTTACTTCCCACAAGCTACTTTATCTCTCTGTGCCTCAGTATTCTCATCTATAAAATAGAAATACTATCCATATATTTTCCTGGGTCTTATAAGAATTAAATAAGATAATACAAGTATTTAGCCCAGGGCCTGACTCAGTAGTCAGTCAACAAGTGTTAACTACATACGTTTATTCCTATATTGCTGCTAACAAAACTGTTACCCCCTTATTTGAGACTATTAATTTTGATACTGGGGGCTTGGTGGAGATTTCTAACACATGCTTTGGCTTATTCTTCATGCAAAGCTCTGAAGCTGAATGGAGAATGGAGCTGAAGCTGAATGGAGAATGTGGCCTGAGACTTCTCACCAGAGGGGCAGCCTGTGGGAATGGTGCTATAGAAAGAGAGTAAGAAGGGAAAGCATGAGAGCCAGAGGAGCCCATGTGGATGTCATTAGCCCAGGTAACACACAATTTAATAAGTATTCCCAGTGAGGACATACGCTACAGCCAAAGCTAGTTTTGATTTCAGGCTTCCCAAGCATGAGGTTGATGTGAAAATTAATGCAATCTCTACCAGACCCAGTGGATTTCTATTCTCACAGAGGTGAGATCTTTCCAGGATGTTCTGGATTTGTGCTATACGTTTTAACCCAATCCTCAAAACAAATCTGAGTTTTTGTCTGCTTATGTAATTTACTTCCAGGCTAAGTTTTATTAGGACATAAATTTAAAGGGACTTACATGGTTAATTACATGATTAATTTTAAAAGTAAGAGTCCATTGGAACTTCTTTGGAAAACTGAAGATGCACATTTGTTCTATTTGTGAAGACCACAAATGTATCAGAAAAGTTGAGAATATTTAAAAATCATTTCCTTCAACTCTACTGTATTCTGTGTACTCTAGTTAGTTATTTAGTTAGTTAAGTGCTAGCTATAACTCTGCAACTACTGTGGAGCTAGATCTAAAGTATAAAATTAACAGGCTTATAATAAAATTTCCTTGTTGTCTTAATTCTTTCCTACTGCTTATGAATGTTGTTTAAATTCCTTTTTACTTATCTGTCTGGATTTTTTCCCCCTAACTTAATATGATTCTTGCTTCTCCCAAGCTGTATTGTACACATTAAAATATTTGGATTCATCAAAGGTGGTTGATTCCTTTCTAGTTTATATATTGAGTTTCTTCCAAATGATGAAAGCAAAAGAAACTATTACTTTCTTTCCCTTCTTTTATCCTCCCCATGTTGGCAATCATATATAAAGTAAAATTAATTAGGTTTAACCCTGGACTTCTCAATATGTATGTTTTTCTAAAAACTTATCTGCAATGGAAAAGGAGCTATTTATATTTACAAATAGAGCAAGATCTCTTTATTTATGTTATCCTTCTCTTTAACCTGAATACTAATTTGGAACTGATTACTTTCCTGAATTATGAAATAGCCTCAGGACAGTTTTGCAAATAAAAGTTCACAGTTAAATTAATGAGAAGGCCAAAAACATGCCCATATATTCTTGCTTCTACACTGTCTTAAAATTCCAGTTTATAGTATGTTTTGCATGAACTATGCTTTACTAGGAATCAACTAGTTCCAGTAAAGAGAAATCAATTATTCTTGATTCAATCAGTCTTCAGTTGAATAAATCAAGCAATAATTATAAGGGAGTTAAAAAATGGGAATATTTAAGTATACTGAATAATTTGGTAAAGTACTGGAAACACCAGGCTGATTATGTGATTTTATTTTTATATATAAGACAAAGAACTGCAATATAACTGAATATTGGGCTGAAATTTTTTTTAAATATTTTAATTTGAATTTCTTATCATGATAAAGTCCCAGCATTGTCATTTCTCTTGTTTGTTTGGATGAGTGTAAAGGCACATAATTTGCACACTAAGAGAGAATTTTGATTCTGGATTATATAATACAAATGTGAGAAAGAGTAACTGGAAGAAAGACAATGTGATCAACACATTGGATTTGACTCAGGGTTTCAAGTCTCTGTGAAAAGTCTCTTTTCTGGGCCCAGGCACAGTGGTGCATGCCTATAATCCTAGCACTCTGGGAGTCTGAGGTGGACGGATTGCTTGACCTCACAAATTTGAGATCAGCCTGAGCAAGAGTAAGACCCTATCTCTGAAAATAACCAAGCATCATGGAAAGCTCCTCTAGTACCAGTTACACAGAGGTTGAGGCAAGAAGATT
>NW_003852401.1:13224405-13364405 GCF_000181295.1 Otolemur garnettii | reverse complement strand
AGTACAACATTCAATTTTGAGCTTTTACTATTGAACGTGAATAGCCTGCACATTAAAAAAAAAAAAAAAAAGTTTTTATAGAAACCCAATTTCTTAAAGTCCAGGAAGCATGCAGCTGGTTAATGTTAACAAAAGACCTTGACAGGAACATGTAAACTATATTGAATGTCATGCTTGGGGCCTATCTGCCAGCAATATTGTAGAGTTGTTTCATTAAAAATGAATACTGTACATTGAATACGGGATAACTTTCTGCAGCCTTCATCGTTTCACACAGTACATAGAATTTAGAATCTAGGTCAAGAACATGTCCTGCTGTCACACCGCTCAAGATGTCCCTGTGCAATCTCTTCCGTTGAGTCCTTATGAAGCTACAAGTCACAAATCCAAGATTCTGCTCCCTGAGGACACCTGATGTGAGACATAGCACTGCTGTAGTTTTCTGCCTATCCTGAATGCTCTGTGAAACTTAACCTTAAATACCATCACGTAACAATCACAAAAACTTTTGCTAAAGGCCGTATATACTAATAAAAAGACAGTGGTGCTTCCAACATTCTGAAATGCTCTGAAAACCAACTTTTCCAATACTAAATACAACAAAATAACCTTCATAAAATATAACTTTTCTCCATTTACACTTTTTTAAAGGATTAGTATCCTATGCTTTTCAAGCACAGGAATCTGTGAAATAACTCCTAACATGGACAGAATTTTTTTTTTTAATACATAACTTAAGAGACTGGAGAGTTTTAACTCAAGTCCAGCCTCTAAACAAGGAATATTCTTGTTTACTTTAAAAATGGAAACAACATATAGTTCCATTATAATTGTTAAAAAGTTAGCTTTACAAACATGGGAATTTTAATTTAAAAAAAAATTCTTAACAAAACTATACAGTGTACAAATTACTGTCTACAAGGTAGGCGGTTCGTTCAGAAGACCTTCCGCTCTTCTTGCTACTCGCAGCTTCACAGATTCATTCACATATTTTTGTAATGGAGCTGCCCACCCGAACATTACCCGATAACTATATTGCTATAATTAAGATTTTTGCCATGTCTTTATGTACAGTCTCCTTCACTGTGTTATGTTTTTTTCTCCTTAGACAAGCCTCAAATGCTCACGTCACTCCAGGGGAAACACGCTTCAGAGGCACTGTGAGTGGCGGATGGCAACAGCGCCATGGAGCTGGTGGCTGGAGAGACCAGCGCCTACTGATGCCCTTGGGTGACCTTCGCCATCCTGAAGCTCTGCAGTTCTGGGTAAGGGAGAGGCGTGCAAGACCTGCAAAAGTGGGGCCTTTCGTCCAAATATACTTCCTGGTAAAAGAGGAGGAGGCCGAAAAATGGATTTGAGATCTTATATATATAGTAGTACTTTTAATAGTTTCATCTCAAAAAGAAAGAAGAAAAAAAAGTGGATGTCAAATAAAAAAGCAACACTTGAACTAGGCCTTTGTATTCAAGAGGCAGGCAGGAATAGCCACAGTGTATAACTTATTTAGCTAGAACTGCTCATTCACTGGCAAAAAAAGAGCGAGTCTGCCCTTCAAAAATACTGTGTGTCCTGTGAGGTTGATTTGTTTACCTAATAGGTCAGAGATACATGAAGAACTTGGCTGAGATTATCTGTTTTCTACTAGGGCAAGTATCACAGAAATGACTGGACTTACTTTTGAACTTGCACTGCTGGGATCCCGCTGTGCTATTCAGCATTTGGGCTATCAAACTGAATGGGCTAATCTAATACAATTCTCCAGCCCATAAGCATTGTTCTAAAGTATTCATTATTAAATGATACGCTGTGAGAACAATTGACATTTTATTTTATTAGGCCACGGCCTAGGGAAAGGGGGTCAGGGGCTCCTTAAGACAGCCTACCGTGTGTCACTAATTCTGATTCTCCTTCCAGTAATGAATTCCCTCAATAGAACCGGGGAGTGAAGAAGGGGGCAAAAAAAACCGCAGCAAAACAAAAAAAACCACCAGCCTCCATTCACCCTCTAGTCCTCAAAACTAGATTAAATATGTATTTGAGGTACTATTCCTTAAAAGAAAGTCCCATCTTATGGGTTTATTTCATCCACAGGAAGATTCATTTCTTAAAATTCTGTATTTCCCTTCTGCTCTGGCTCTCAGTTTTAAAAGGGCAGTAAAATGAAAACAAGATTTACTTTTTTGTTACTTAAAAATTGAACTTTGATTTTAATCTATCAGTCCAAATACATTCAATAATAGCAATCCTCTGTTCAATCTTCTGGATATCAAAAACAAACAAGCGAACGAAAAAAGAAAAAAAAAAAAACAAACCACCCAAGTGCACTGCCATCCATTTGAAGTAGTAAGTCACAGGTAAATCATATCCTACCATGAATGAAATGAAGAAATGGGGACGAAAAGCAGCAGAGAAAGAACACGGGAGCACTCCTTCCAGCTGGTCTCATGTGATGTGTAGGAGAAAGCATACTCATGTGTTAAACCCCAAAGCTTGAAACGTACAGCATCCCCTATGTGGACATGCAGACAGATATCTCTGCCAAATAGGAGACAGGCTCACTCTCCACTGTGGATCTGAAACTTTCAAGAGAAACTACCACCAAGCCAAGTCTGCCTTTTTAAGCCAAGTCTGCCTCCAGGAGAATTGGTTGTGTTTGCTCGTTCTTACTATGTTGTTGTTATGAAAACCAGAAATGAGTTCAGCTTGCACCCCAGGTGGGAAGTTAGAGAGGGGGGAACCTGTGTAAGTTGAAGTTCGTCACAGTAGGCAGAACAGTTGCTTTGCAGCCCAGGCCCATCTCAGGGTGCACTGCTTCACAGCTACACTGTAAAGTGTTAAAAATCCTCCCACCCCACCCCCAGAATATATATATATGTATATTAAAAAAAATCCCCTGTCCATCTCTCAGTACACAAAAGGACCTCATCACACTGCAAAAATAGCAGTACCCACTTTGGTCAATTAAAACAAACAAACAAAAAAAAAGCATACATTATTTTTTTTTTAAATCTGTGTACTTACCTATAATAACCAATACAGCTAAAAGCACTACCTACATAGGCAAAACTTGGTATTGCATAATTCGTATAAATTTGAAACCCCTCCCCCCAAATATTAATTGGAAGATGAAAAACATGAAAGGTTAATAGAAAAAAACACCAAAATACTGAAAATATTGCTGGTCGATTACAATTTTTAAGCGGCAACTATACACAGCCATGATATGCTTTATAAATGTGAGATAAAGGTATAACTGTCTAAAAAATCCATGATGTCACACATTTTTCTTCGTCTGGAGTACAAAATATTTTGTCATAAAAATGGTAAAGATTTAAAATGATAATAAATGCAGCAAAACAAGTGTAGTGATGTCACTTTTTTGTTTTTTTTGTGTTTTTTTTTTGTTTTTTGTTTTTTAGATTTCAAGGCAAGGCACGTAATGTGGACATTATATCTTCGTGCAAATTAGGATTACTGGAAAGAGTATTTTTAATTAAAATTTTAAGAGACATAGAGGCAAAAATGTGTCTGCCCATGCACACTATGGATCTGTCAATACAAGAAATTTGTTGAACAAGGCTAATGTTTGAAAGCACCATGCAAGTTTTCAGCACCCTGATTACATCTGTTTTCTCAAGAGTGCATTTTTTTTTTGTATCCTACACCCTGGCGTTCCCAGTTTGTAAACTGTAAGCTTTACCCTTGTGACATGGATTTGCCTGCCTCTTTGTCTCTATAATGCAGATTTTATAGAACCTTTTGTACACCCTATGGGTTCTTGATGCAACCAGTAATTTTAAATAAATAAATTCTACCTCCAAGGAGGCTGCAGCTAAACCAACATAAGTGCTGTGTTTTAATTTTATTTTTCTCAAGCACATGATTTGTCTTGATTTAATGCCTTTTTAATGCCCTCAAAAACTGAGGGGAAAATAAATTCGTTCAAAATTATTTTAAATTCTTTTTAATCCCCTCAATTTAGAGTCCAAGGGCTGAAGGACTTATAATCATGATTCCCCTTTAGATATAAATTTATAAATTGCACTTGCCTCTGTTAAGTGTTTCTTTTGTGGGGAAAATATTATATTAATTTTTACTGTTGCATGCAGAGATAACACTTCACCTACATAGAGGCATTTCTTCCATAGAGCCTTTGTGTTCAAACTGTTTTTTTTCCTTTTTTCTTTTTTTTCTCTTTTTTCCTTTTTTTTTCTTTTTTTCTTTTTTTTTTTTTAAGATTTCAAACTGGGTTACACACTGGAAAAGGCTGGGTTAAGGGCCAAAATTTAATAAATCTGTACTGATAACTAAAGGCTACAGAGATTTTTATATATACTTTTTTTAACTTTTAGAAATCAGAGTGCTTAAAAAATGGCTGGCTCATGGCTCTGTCACCCAGCACCTCTGACGCTGCCTCCTAGCCTTCGTTGGTGAGATAACCAGGAATAGTGATTCCATGCGTAAACAACAAGAATACTAAACCAATAAAACTAGCTTATCATGCAAATATTAAGGCATCTAGAAAGTCAGTTAAAATATATTGTCATAGAGACAGAACATCTATTTCCCAGCGGACTTCATGTAACAAAGGCTACGTTGCAGGGGCTGCGATCTACCATCAGTGAAATATCATCGACCCTTTTCATGTCATTACAGTTTCAACCCTAAGGGAATTAGTGATTGTAAGTGCTGCAATTGCTGGTCTATCATCTTCTTTCTTCAGTTTCTTTCCTTTCTCCCTTTGTTTTGTTTTGTCCAGTCTTCCTCTTTTCTTTTTTTTTTTTTTTTTAAATTTCTTAAACTATTGTTGTATTTCTTTTTCCCTCAGTTGCTCGTTTCTGCTTGAAGGAAAGGTTCTCCAATTATGTTCAAACCGTAATTTTGGACATTTGCCGGTAAGATGGGTGTCCTATTTGACACTTGGAAAGGAACCAAGCTAGCCCAGGTACCAGGACTGTTGAGAGGAGCAGAGCAGCGGGGAGGGAAGAGAAAAAAAGAAAAAGCACAATGTTACAATCGACATCAATATGAGAAATACAAATTCCAGATGCATCAAATTACTACGATAACTTTTTTTCAAAATTACAGTCTAATATAAGATAAATGTGCCAAATGCCTCTTATTATACCTATGTAGACTATACGGTTTATCCCTTTCATGTCAAGGAAGAGTAATTATGAGGCAGAAAAACCTGGAGTAGGACACATCCACAATTGCTGGACTCTAACTGATCAAGCTTATTCTTCCTCAAATATTGCATCTACTTCAACATAAATGCTATATTATTTTTTTGCTATTCAAAAAAGAAAAAAAAAGAAGAAGAAAAGCACTAGACCCAATATAGTTTGCCAGCTATATCCTAATCCTAACCTTATTTTACCTTTTATTCGCGAGCAATTCAACAGTAAGATGGGTTTCAATTTTTACCTGCCTAACAGGTTAAAGAAAATCGGAAGGTAAAGGAAAGATACTTCTCTCCCTCTCACAATAGGAAAAAATACTTTTTAAAGGTAGGCCCGTGCATAGTATGCAATTTGAATTGCCAAATTATCAAAATACATCTTAACTGGAGTTATCTTGGTAAAGACAAAACAAATGAAAATCATAGAAGCAAAATGGAACACAGCTTTTTTTGTCCTCACATTTGTGAGAGGCTACAAGGGCCTCTGCTTGTGCTTACAAGTTCTATAGCTCTCCAGTGGTCTTCTCACCCTCCTAAGTTACCCTTCGAGAGAATCAGAATTTTCCTTCCAACTTCTGTTTTTTTACATTGGATCGCAACCCAGGCCTGAACTTTCCTGCTCCTCCCATCAGTAATAACACCACGTTTGAGCTGTTTTGAATATTGGGAAGGGTGAGTGAGGACGAGGGCTGGAGGAAGTAAGCAAACGAGATTTCTGCCTATCTCCCGTCAGCCTGACCTTTCCCTGTGTGTAAAAAGAAGTTCGGAAAGCAGTTTTCTCATTGCTAGTGGTATCATCCCTTATTAAGGAAGTATATTGTGGGAAATAACAACAGGTCTACATGACGTAAAATCACCCCACACTGTACGCTTTGGAGTACACCTGATCTGACCTATCTCAATACTCAACCCAGAATGAAGGGCAGCAAAGTAACCACTTGATAAAAAATCATGAACCAAGGGAACACCAAACTGACAATTCCATACTTGGTTAGTCAGGGCCGAACATGAAACACTTTCAATGTTTCAGATTTCATTTAGAATCCTTTGCCCTACTTTTGAAACCATGAGGTAAGATGAACGCTATTACTATTGTGAGCAATCTAGATATGCTCGTTTGTTCATGTTTGAATTCCACAGGGACAAAAGCCTTTAGGGAATATTAACCTGAAGGACCAAATTTGTATTTAAAAACAACCTGATATAAACCATTTTTCACTCTGGTAGTACCTCTGTGGAAAAGGTTGTTTGTTGCTACATGTCTTAGTACATATTTCTGAGTTAATATTTCAAAAAACAAAACCAAAAACCAAAAACACAGTGACCTTTTTATGCTCTAGTGATTTTATAATTAAACTACAAGCTCCAGGACAGCAAAGTCCATTTCTCTTTTTGCTAACCATCTAATATGAATTGAGAACACGGCATGTGTTTAGTAAAATTTTGGATAAACAAACAAAAAATCAATTAATTGTTTCCAATCACACCCGGCTAGATCTTTTTAAAAGGTATTGCCCAGAATTACATATATTCATGAATACCTTGTGATTTGGTCTCCTATAAAAAGACAATAGGCATTCCATCTCTGAATTTAAAATTAGAGATGCTCAGGATTAAGAAAAATTAATGAAAGAGGGATAATCACATTCAAACTAAAAAGCTATTTCCTCATTATCTAATGAAAAATTACAATTCTAAAGGATAAGGATACACGTTATTGAAACATTGTCTAAGACACTTAACTGTTTTCACATATTTCTCTCTTCCCACACACATTTTCAGCATTTGCACTCTTGACTGGGAACAATGTTACATAATGCATCATGAAACTCACTTTCCCCTCAACTGTGTTTCCACTGCACTTTGTACACAATCCTATTGCAGCATTTATTACTTCACATCGTAATTATCTGCATCTGTGATTATCTTACTGCCTGGAAGGTAAGCTCGACAGAGAAAATGACCTGGCCTTATTGTTCCCTACAGGGTCTGACCACAGCTGAGGCTATTTCTTAACAAATGGAATAAATTACAAAAATGGATATCCCTTGTTTTTAACCCCTACAAGAAGCATGGTATCAAAAGCAGAAAGACTAGCTAGAATGAATAGGATCCTCGACAACAAGCAAATCATTCTGCAAAACCAACAAGTGCCCCAAGTGAAATGAGCTTAAAGTCCTTTAGAGATTGTATGCTTTAGGGATATAAAGTGGGTTTGAATGATTGAAAATAAGTATGGCTCCTTAAATGGACACGTCTACCATAAGAAAGATGAAGATAACAATGGAGGGTTTATCCTGTGATAGCTTTCTTACTCAGTTCTTTAAAGGAGACACATATTATTTTTGTGGAAAATGCTCAACATAAATAAATTGATGCTAGTCCCTAACAGAACTCTTGCTGCCAAATGCCTAACAAATTTAATTTAAATGTTTATTTAAACCTTTCAAACCTCCCATCCTACATTATGGCCATATCAAAATTGCAGAGTGCAATATATTTGTCAATACTGTTTATGAACGTTTGGGGGGAAATAAATCTCAAACATTAACACTATGCAGACCCCATACATGAGTTTTACAAGTCTCTTACTGCCAATTTGTAGGTTAAGTTCAGAACTATAAGGCACAGGCACTTTTTTAGAGTTTTTTTTTGTTGAAGTCTCATTACAAAAAACTTGGTAAAACTGAGCCAAAGACTATGGTAACAAATGTATAGAAAAATGCTTAATCAAAAAAATATAGGCCATTTAATTTAAAAACATAGTACTTAAAGTTCCATAGTTATCTGGGTGAAAATGTAACAGTGCTTTTTATATATCTAACTCTTTTTTGCTATACCATGGATAAAATAATGCCAACTGTATGGATAAAATAAACACACATACATATACATGATACAGATTAGTTATATGTAAAATGCTTTATAGTCTTAATTCGTAATGGAATGAGAATTACTATATGGATAATCTTAAAGCCAATCCAACAATCTGCATTTTATCAAGAGACATGAGAATACAACTAAAAGGATTTCAAAATATTCAAGGTCAAATTCAGCTACTTGAACAACAGTTCTTCAAGGATGCATTTACTTTGTTTTCATCAAATTTTCCACTGCCAAATAATCTGTCTTTAGGCAAACAGATGAGCATGACTGAAAGTTGAAAGTACACCTTTAGAAAACATAAACTGGCCCTAACCAACAAAAAAGAAAAGAAAAGAATTATTTTGCCAAAAATCAGGCCCCAAAAAATAAAGCACAAAAGATTTTGATGGGGCGGGGGGGCTTTAACACAAAGCACAACTCACCCTAGTGATGACTACTCTATGTATATAATGAAGTATCTCATTATAAAAAATTACATAAGATCTAAATCAAAATTGCAAAATAAAATGTCTGATATCATAGATATTTTCATACTATTTAGCCCAAAATGTATGATATGGCCCACAAATTATTTTATCCTTTAATAGTAATACTTAACATGAATAGTCCTGCTTAATTTTCTGCTAATAAGACTATCTCTGAAACACTGTGTTTCTTCTTGGCATCAGTCTTCAAACACACACTATGGCATTTCTTTGCTGGAGACTCTCACCAAATCATGTCATTTGAGAAGCAGCTAAAGGCAGACAGGGAAGAGATGGCAGCTGAGCTGGGAAGACCTGTGGATGTCTGCCTGAGTCAGGTAGACTCAATGAGCCCAAAAGGAGAGCCTTTCAGACGGTAACCAGGCTGAGGACTGACAAGGTTCTTTGTTGTTCTACATACGCTGCTACTTAATTCCCTCAATGAGCTCTTGAAATGGCCATCGTTATCCCCATTTCACATATGAAGAAACTGAAACAAGTTACTTGCCCAGAGTCTCCCACTTGATCCTCGGACATGAATCATTTTTCGGGTTTCCCTGGCCACTTCACTGTACAATACTGCATCGCCTCTGTGGGGAGTCAAACACTGGCCCAACCTTGAACAAAGTTCTTTGAGGGCAAAATTCACTTGCTTCAGGAGACAATGAACTTCCCATACCCCACACAAGGTGGATCGTAAGAGGCTGAGGCAGAAGAAGCTTAGGCATGGAACATGTGGTTCATCTTGTAATTCTGTGTCTCTCTCTTCTGAAAACAAATCTAGTTGAAGTTCCCCTGGAGGGACACTTAATGTGAGGGTTAAGACAAAAGAAGATACCCACTTCTTCCCTTTAAAAATGATACACTATTCACAGTTTTACTTATCTTGGATAAATTGGACTAACTACTTGTTTTTTGTATCTACAAGGAGTAAATAGACTGCACCTTTCAAAGAAAGAAAGAGAGAAAATTGCTCTGGTTACATTCTTAGATGCATTCTGTGGCCATGTCTTCTTGGCCAAAAAGGATTAGGCCCTTAGCTTTCAGATCCACTGACGAACCACAGGGTGCCAAATAAACACATGGGAAGCCATTTAGTCAAGTGACCCAACAAACAGTCAAAGTTTTTATCTATTAGTCCTGGGAGATTAAAATGAGCTATTTTAGGAATGGCAAAATTCACTTATTATTAGTTTGTGTTTATTTGATAATGTTTTTAATGGATTGGGCAAACCATTTGTTAAACAGTTTATAAAATGTCAGAGGCTCCCATATTCGGATACCTTTCATGAGAGTAATAATATAGCCTATTTAGAATTTACATACTGTTTAATCATGAGACTATTGTATTTACTGAGAAGGCAGTAAGGACCCTTTTTAGAAGCTTAACCAACATTACAGAAATGAAGCACCAAGAATTGTACATAGTCATACATACTTCAACTCTACCAACAGCTACATTACTGATAGTGATAAAAATAAGCAATGGCATAGAAAGACTGGGGAATCAATAATACAGATATTTTAATTTAAAAGAAGGATTTACCTTTAATTTCTTTGTACCAGCTTCAGATATCCACGAGAAGGAAAGTTTTTTACTTCCTTGGCTAAATAATTTTATTGGCACAATATTAACATACAAGCATCCATGTTTCTCCAAAAATGCCCCATAAACAATTTTCCCTGTTAATAGCTAAAATCATGTCTGGTAGGGGGGTGTGGGGGTGGTCATGGTATGTGACACACCTTTTGGGGGGGAGACCACAATTATAAGAGGGACTTTACCTAACAAATGCAATCAGTGTAACCTGGTTCTTTGTACCTTCAATGAATCCTCAACAATTAAAAAAAAAAAAATGTCTGGAAAAGCCAGGCAGGGTGGGTTAATTAAGTAACAAGTAAGAAACCACGCTGTCCTGGATAGTATGTATATATATGGATTTGGGCTGACCGCTTACGTCAAAACAACATAAAGGCTATAGATTAAGTCTTGTGAAAAAAATGCTCAATCAGACCTGTTTAAGGCATAAACGAGTAGCATTTAAGTTGACTTTTTATTAATGTATTAGAACAAAGAATATGGTATTTCCTAACTATACTAGTTGCTAGCACTTCTATAGTGTGTGTTATTTGTTAGGTACTGTTCTAGGAGCCTGATCTACCTTCAAGTTTCTAATCCTCATGAAAACCTATAGGAAAGGACCATCATTATCCTGCTTTTACAGATGAGAAAACTAGGAAGGTAAGCGTCTTGCCCAATTCATATTGCTATTAAGTCACAGAAGCTGGAATTTGAAATAGACTAGTACGGTTCTGGGATCAATATTTTTATCCACTACACTTTGTCATCTCCCTCTTTTGTCAAACATTCTGACTTTTTCCACTGGACTAGAATTTGTATTACTGCTGAATTATTATAAAGGAGTCTATGAATTAAGGTTTGTATCACGGGGACACACTGCCATGGCGATGGAACTGTAACTCTTCAGCCCAGACTTCAGCACAAATAACTGTATTTTATTTATTCAGTTACTTTTCAGCTGAATGCAATATTTCCCTTTATTGTATGTGTACACAGATGTAGCTGTGTGTAAATAATTTGCTGGTTAAGTTCCATTGCGGAGGAGGCTAGGATGAAAGTGAAATATACAAAGTGCTTTTACGTAGGTCTTGTGTTTCTTCGATTTATTCTTCCCATTTTCAGGGATCATTATTGCCATCTGAATGATCCTATTTGCATGCAAGATGATTTCTAATGATTATTACTATTTGTAATAATCTCTATCAGAAAGCTCCCTGGCTAGCTCTTACCTGAACTGCAAAGTACTCTTGTGGGCTCTCTGGGAAACACCAAATATCATAAACTGCAGGTGGCTTATGGAATGATTCTGACTGCAAGCAACAGCACTTCATAGTAATGAAAGAGAAACGTATTTGTTTCTTAACTAAGTAGGTAAATAGCCTTCTTTATTGCTTTTCCTGGGGGACCACCAGTTTTGAAAATAGCATATCAGAATGGTAGGCCATCAAACCTCATTAATTGATATTCAGTTGTTTCAGATGAGTTTTGTGATTGGGGCACACCGGATTGAATGTTAACTTTACCATGCATGAGTGCTAGCATTTTCTAAGGAAAATAATGGCATCTGCCAGGGAAATATTTTATCTAATGAAGGGCACGGGGTAAGGCCTTACGTATGAGACCGCCATCACTAAATGTTAAATGTGCTCATGACAATTACTGTACTCTTTTAGTCAAAAGCTCTTATTTAATCTGAGCAGACTCTTCAACACAGAAATCTATATACTTAAAAACAATAAAAACTTATTTCCTTAAAATAGTTTAAACAAATATGAAAAAGGCTCTTCCCTGCCATAGGCCAAATTAAGCAGATTTTTTAAAATAGTTATGTTTGATCTTTCTTATATTTTAGAACTGAAATGAAAGACGAAGCATTATTATGAAGATGACTAATTATAAATAAATTACAGTCTACACATGTATACATACATAACAACTTATGTGGCTGTGGGAAGGCTTAGCCAATTAAAAAAATATAAAATAATCAGGCTTGGAGTAATGATTTTATCTCCTCCCACAGACCATGCTGCAGTGGAGAAGCCCACATGTTGATTTCCAGCCCTTTTCTCTCCCCGTCTTCCTTTCTAACCCGGGGCTCCTATTCACTGCTATTGTTACAAGCCCTACTGCTCCTCTTATTTGCATATGCGATTCTTCAACAGCAGACAAAATTCTCTACAAAAATAGTGCTTCAAAACAGTGCCTTTCACTAGCAAAAATCACCCAAGGCATACTAAATTAAATAGAAATGTAAGTTTGATACAAAAGCCAGAAAGAGATTCTTTCACAAATAATTTTCATTTAAAAGCAGAAACCAGTATTATGTGCACAACTGCATCTCTAAAGGATGAAACTTGTTTTTATCAGAAGTCTGAAGCATAAATGTACAAACGACTAAGGGACTGAACATTTTTGAATATCATGCTACTCTGTTCACATAGGCAAAAGATCTTGCTTCCCGTAAAACAAGGTGAACAGGGGAGAGAATAACTGTAACTTTCTACAATTTCTGACTATTCAGAAGTTATGTCTTCCAATTTCGTGAACTTGAATAGGCCTTTACTTTTTCTTTTGTAATTTGTTATGGTTGTTACTATATATGTGCATTTATAGCTTTTTTACTTAAGTTAAATATGACTACAAATTTACCTTATGCCTACAACAGCACCAGTAAGCGTGAGAATCAGAAAAGGTAAGTAAGCTACTGATGATGCACAGACCACGGGATGGCCCTGATTTGCTATGGACGCCATGCACACGTGAATATGGCACTTTCCATAGAACATATTCAGTACGGGAGGTGTTTAACATGCTTCCTTTCATTGGAAAGGGTTAATCAGCAAGGTTTACATTTGGGAATTTCTGAATCACGCTCCTCCCTCTCTAGCAGGGCTGCCAAAAATCATCTGACAGGAAACGTAAGATTAAGTTTGTCCTACCTAAGTGAACAAAGAGTGCTCTGAACAAGCCACCGGTTTACTGCAGAGCGGGAACTTTTCTAATCCTGCTGGAATCTGCAGTGCTGCTCAGAAAATATCATGGAAAAAGTTGTTTTCTTTCCTCTAACATCTTGTCTTGGGATCATCTCATTTTGGTCACACTGCAGATCCTGCTGCTTCTCCCATAAAGGTTAACTTAAAGCTCCAAACATAATCATGTGGAAAATGGACATTATTGATTCCTATGGTCCATTGTTCCCCCATCCTAAGTCCCTGAAGTTCAAGTTCAATCTGGAATTACATCATGTCTGGTTTCTCCTGGTTACCAGACGGCTTGAGACGTGACCACAGCTACAGAAAAAACAAACAGCCTTCTTCACGCTTCGGCTCCCCTATCGATTCAAACGTAAACTTTTTTTCTTTCTCTCAAGTATGCTTCAAGTATGGAGCATGGTTAATTTAGAGATTAAGTTCCAAATTAGATTATCTAATGGCATCTTAATGGATTGCTGACCCATTTCCTGTGGGATGGCAGCATGCAAGTCTGGCTGGAATACAATTAATTTCTTAGGAAGTGTTCTGAAGAGTTTCGCTAGATAAAAAGGAAACGTCGTGTTGTACAAATCTTTCTTTATAAATAGAGAAAGTTAGGCCAAACTACAACAAATCCCAACATATTTTTCAATGGCCAGATCACAGATGTTGTGGGTCTGTGAAAATCAAACCAAGACCATTTTGAAGAATGGTAACGTTTTTAGTTTTGATTTTATAACAGGTGCAAATAATTTTGATGAGAATGGAGCAACTCCCCTACATAGAATATCCAAATACAAAAAGCAACCCTAGTTAGCAGCGCCATTCCCAAAGAATGGTCATGTGCAATTGTGGCCTTTGCAATTCTCCACCTTGAACCAAAGATTCTTCCATTCATTTACCTTATCAGCATTTCTATCAGGGTCCCAGAGTGGTGCTAGGGGCCCGGAATGGTACATAAAAAGTAGAACATTTGAACACACTTTAGAGCTGACAGCTGAAAAGGAAATTCAGCACTCGGAGAATAAAGCTCCCCCCAGGAACTCCAGGAACAACCCAGCTGTTGTACTGTAGTTATGTGTCAAGATAACAAACCAAGAGCAGGAAATGCTAACCTAGTGAATTCACAGAGACGGTCTAAGTGTAACTCTGAAATCAAAGTTAACTCTTAATATCACCTAAGGACAAGATCCATACCGCTCTTATCATACACATGCCACATAATATGTGGCGATACACACACATACATATATATTTACACATGTATGCGTATAGGGTCACACAACTATACGCTTTGCAACCCGATAACTGCAAACTGTTTTTGTTTAAATATTCATCCTTAAACCTTTTGAGAGCATAGGTTTTTCAAAGAATAATTTTATGGACAAAGCAAGGGAACTGGTGGAGGGCAGTGTTATGCAAATTAAGTTATATGTATGAAATGAAGGCCGGTATACACCTTCTTTTTTTGCCTTCTCTCTCCTGACCAACAAGATCCATATAATCTTTACTGGCTGCTAAATGTCTCTTGGGAAATCAAGTGACTCTCTAGAATTGCAGTAATAAACGACAATTTCTTACAAAAACATGTGTAAAGTTTAGGATGAAGCATTCCACTCGTAGGAAAGAACTGCTAACACGTGTAATGTGGAAAATAACTGATGAAATTCTCTTTGGTGCCATTCACTTATGGCATCAGCAGAAACACAAAAATCCTTCCAATTATTTCAGTAGAATCTTCATTTATTCATTATTTCAGAGGCTGAGCAAATGGTTTTTGTAAACACATCCTTCAGTACCACGCGCATGTTTATTTTAGCCATCTGAAGACTTCTCTGTTTATGTGAGCCATCAGACACATACAGCCACTCACTTGAGGCTGTACGGTTTTTTGAAAGGGGTGAAGGGGGGGAAAAGAATGAAACAATACATTCAGTTTCTCCTTTGCATAAAGCGCTCCCTCTAATGTTTTAAAATAACTTAGGTTTATGTTATTCTTGGGTTGTCCTTCAGTTTGCTTTTTCATTCAATTATATTGCTCTCTTTTATATTTGATAGTCCAAGTTATGTTCTGGCTATAGTTTCAAGAAAGTAAGCCAGACCCAGCAGTAACTGCTGTATGTGTTTATACTCAACAAGACTCGCGTTTGCAGGGAAGTAACTAGTCCACATGGGAGGACAAAGCATAAACACGACAGTACCTACCTTAAGCGGTTCATCACCTATTACCCTCCCAGGACCTGAACTTGTCGTGACTGACAGAGAAGGGGGCCCTTCACCAATGTTTCACTCTGTGTTAACTGCAGTACCTGACCTTTCACATAGGCAGAAAAATGGACTTTGTTAAGGCTCAAACTCCTTTGCGTAAGCACATACATACGTATGTGCACACTCAAATGGGTTGCAAAATGCTAAGGCCGAAACTACAAACCACCTCCAGGGCTGCAACCTGATAGATCTGTGAACATGGCTCCAGAGAGTCAGTTTTGGTTCCAAGGGGAATGTCTGTACGTGGGGTGGGGGGGAGGGAGGGTGGAAGGGATCTTCCAGCTTCCTTAACTCGCACGCTCCCTCAGCACTGCCATTGTCAGCCCTGGGAAAGAAGCTGCATTGGACATGAAACCCCAACAGCAGAAAAGAGGGTGACCACAGACAAGTGATTATACGAAGAAACTAATGGTAACAAATATTGAACAATCCAAACAAAATAAAGCAAAACCAAGACGTCCCCTTTGCTTTATCCTTGTCTACTGCAAAGTCTCCAGGGACCGCCTGTTGTCAGAAACAACAAAAATAACCATCATGACAAAGGCACATTCTCTGATCCTCTGGTTGGATAGATACACATATTTTCAGGTTAGACAGTTGCACGTTATCACCCGTATTTTCAGTTTATGCAGATGATTCTAAAGATGTAGCCACGCCCTGAAGATTCCAGATGTCTATTATCTGACTCAAAGTCACCGTGTTTCAGATATTTATGACTTCCCTTTTTAACATTCTTCGTAGGAAAAAAAACTAAGTTTTAAAAACAAATATAGGGGGGCAGTGCCTGTGGCTCAAAGCAGTAGGGAGGCTCATATGCTGGAGGTGTTGGGTTCAAACCCAGCCCCGGCCAAAAACCCACAAAGAAAAAAAAACAACAACAAACAGAGGCACTAGATATAAATTATGAACAAAGCTGTTGGGCCACAGACACGGCCTATTTGTACCATGAAATGTAAATTCTGTCTGTCTCCATTTTTGAAAACTATAACAAAGTAAATAAAATTGCTCTCTCACTTCAGTTTATGTATTCTGAAATGTATAATACTTAGAATTTTAGGAACTATATCTGTTATCAGTCACGGTACTTACGACAGGCCACCATAAAGATTCAGTAAATACCTGTTTATGAAGGAACGTATGTGCTTTCTGAATCATGATAAGAAGGGAAGAAACAAACTAAAAGTGTATTTGTAAGAGCTTTTGGAATCATTATGCATCACTATCTTCTAATCTAAAAAATTGCTATTTTTTGAGAGGGGAAGAAAAGAAACTTTAATTAAATTCTGAATTTTTTTTTAATTTCTCTGACGAGAAACTGATTACTATACTGATTCTTCACCAAGCAGAGGATTTGTAAGATGAAAAATACTTCCATAAGAACTGCCTTTACTTACCCTATTCCTTCATGTTAATACATGTGTTCTGAGATTGTCTACTCACCTTTTCTTTGGGGGGGGAGATATCTTTCTTTTTGTTCAAAAAGTTACTAAGAACTAGGTGAAGTTATATTTTAAACCTCCAGTAATCTACATCTTTATTTGCCTTTACTATACTGTGGAGGTCCTATCCTATTTTAATTTACATCAATGTTCTGAAGATTTGGAAGTTTACCCAGCTATAAGCACATTTACAAACTTGAGTACACTTCATCTGATTTGCAATTCTTATAAATACAGGGAACTTCTATGCAGACATGGGCCATTTTGCTAATAGGCAGAGCATGAAATATAAAAAAGTTATTTAATAAAATAAAACACAAACATTGTGCTATTAAATTACATTCAAAATACTTATTTATTCAGACTACCTCAATAAGCTACTTTCACTGAATTTAATTAAGATTATTAATCATTACGACTATTTAAATAAGATGCTTCCATTGAGTTTACCTCTTTTTCACAAGAACATACTATAGTTTTTCCCCAAAAGAAGGATTAACACAAGGTTCTTGAAAAAAAAAATCATGTAATGATGTACCCATTTTAAAGTAGATGCTAAGTTAATCTTCAAAGAGAAGAAAAGTCATGTTGTCATCATTGTCGTTATCAATTTAATAAAATGCCATCAAGTTTTAAAAAATAGAATACGATCTCTTTTGATTTCTAAGTAAAAGTAGACATTTAATTAATTTGATTCTTTTAAATTCTACTCTCTGGCAGTTTCTATCAACCAATATGGAGATAGGCAGCCCATTAACAACAAATGTCCGAGTAAACGCTGTCTACAAGTGGAGGATTACAACCATAGCAGAGTTGGAAAATTCTCTTGGTTCTACTTTTGATGAAATCCTTATGGGGATGACCTCACTCTTCTGCAAATTTATATCTCTTATTACGTACGATGATTCCATAAATTTTAATTACTTAATCCATCAACTGAACACAATTTTTTAAATTATTTGAAATGACATACACATCTTTACAATGATACATAAGAAGCTGACTTAGAACCACTTACTTTCTAAAACCGATACGTAAGACAGTATCAAAACTGGTTTTGAAAACGGAATTTTAAAACGACTTTCTCAGCCAACCAAATAAAGTCAACCATCTATGAATCATATCAGTATACAAACAGAAATTAAAACTTTAAAATTTCTTATTCTAATTCCAACAATCTTTCCACTCTATAATTGACGGGAACTGCCAATAATAGATACATTGACTAATTTTAAATCTTTCTTGGCAGGAGAATAAATGAATAGTAAAATGACTTAGAGTTAGCAGGAGAGGAAAGAGTAGAAATAAGAAAAGTCTATACTGTGAGAACCATTGCTTTACCCTCAGGTGAAAAATCTTCCCTAAAGCCGTAATTTCATTGTTCAGGTCCTAAAATCAAACGTCAAATTCCACCTCCCTCCCCTGTCAAAAATATCAGAAATTATACAAAACATTTGATAGCATTTGGAAATTCCAGTGATCAATTAGCACATACTATAGTCCCAAATTAATTTGATGTTGCATTTAAGTTAGAGATAAATGAGGGGAGTGGGGGAAGGGGAACGGGGTAGCCACAACAACTGAACTGTTAACACAGATTTTCTGTAAAGCTAGTTAAAAACAAACACTACAGCTCATGTAATTTTTAGGTGTAAGTGTAGGGTTGGAAATAATTAAAATGTTACCTTTGCCAAGTAATTCCCAATGTATCCTCACTGGTACTGGGGTATAAATGCCTGCCGTTTTGATTCATGGTCCAGTCACAAATCCTCAGCTGTCAATTGAAACCTAGCAGTCAGATATGGATCGAGCAGTACTACAGTTTTTAGTATTTAAATGAATACATGCAAACTACTACTGTACATGGCATTAACCTTACTTTCCCAAGAGCCAACTTAAAGAAAAAATATAAAAAGCAAAAGAAAATCTTACTCTGAAAAGCAAAATTCCTAGACTTGTTTTTAGAAAAAAAAGCTATTGCAATATGCTTCTCTATTAATTAAAGCATACAAGAGAAACAAGTGCTTAGAACATAACAATTAGCCATTATTAGAGTACAAATTGAGCTGAAATAAAAGCAAACGTTAATGTTCAATAGAGAGATATATTTTAGAAAGAAAATAAAAATGCTTTTTTTTTTTTTTTTTAATACGCAACATACCAAATAACCTGCCCTGAGTAAAATAATCAATCACTTTACGCATGCAGTTTGCGGAGCACAGACACATGCAGTGGAGAGGAGACAGAAGGCCCCACCTTGCATTTGCCTTCACTGTGTTTGGAGTGTTTAGAAGCATCAGGGTAATCAGTTTTAGAGTTTTACTAATTTTGTTTTACTGAAAGTGGCATTGTTTAGAAGGAGTTGATAAGAATTTCTGCTTGGCTTTTTAACTCGGAGTCATGGCATTTAAAATACTTGACTACATCAGAAAAAAGTGAAGACTGTACTGAACACAGGCTGAAACGAATTCTCCCCAGATCTCAGAATCAGCAGCTCTGCCCTGCAGAGATTGTCCGAGTAACCCTATCCAGCTCTGTTTGGTTAACAGCTGCCCTACAGTGCTAGCAGATTTATTGAAAAGATATATTGCTTATTTTTATTCTTAAGAAAGTAAACTTATCTGGTTTGGGGGTGGGGAGGACACACTCAAAAATCATGATTTTTAACCTTTACATAGCCAGGCTGTAAATTAATTGCATCTTGCCCTGAAAAGATGACTTCTTCACAGCGTTCTCTAAGCCTTCTTTGCTGCTTTTCAGTGAGAATCGCTAGATGATGATAGGAGCCCAAGTTCCTTTAGACTTATGGTAAGCTATTTAAAGCCATTCTGATATTGTTATGGTTAAAGAAAAATTGGCGACTAAGAGCTTTGCTTTTGTTTTTAGACTCTCAAGCTTCTGCACATTCAAAGTAAGGAGTGATTAAAAAGTTTTAGAAAGATAGCTTTTGCTCATTTTTCCATAGATGAATGAGGTTCCAAAAATACCATCTAAAATTTCTTAAACAGGCAATTTTATGGATATTTTAGAGAAAAGTGATTTGTAATTTAAAGAGAAAAAAAAACCTCTTCATGTACATAGACAGATTTTTAAAGATGCAGCATCTATTCAGGATATATGCCATAAAGTTTTAAATCAGAAATATGTAAATTAAATCAGAAAGATATCTTAAAATGCACCATAATGCTTTCATAAAAGACAACATTTATACCTGAGTCACTATGAATTAAACACATGACATCCTTTTACTATTTCAAAGAAGTAGATTTGTTCAATCTGCTGAGAAGCAGTATGGCAAGATATTTAAAAAGTTCTCAAAATGGGTCATCTAATGAGCCAGTCCATGTGATGGGGCAAATTGGCTCAGTTTTTTTCTTTACAGTAAGAGAGTAAACCAATTCCCTATTTCCAAATACAAGTTTTAAAAGTACATACTATGAAGACAATCTAAAAACAGCTCAGGAAATTTGGCTTTGTGTAAAGAATAACTTATTGATTAATCACTTACTAATTCTGCTCTAGTCTATGAAATGTTCGTTTGGAATCACTTAAACGTTCTCAAGAAGGGAGAGGAACATTTCGGCATAGCATGTATTAATTCTGGTAATTATTAACTTCAGGTTAGTTTCTAAGGGGCTCTCAGCTTTACATTTTCAGAAATAGAATATACTTTCACAAAGCCAGGGGAACCTGACTTTCACTCAATGATTGATTGTCTTCTTGTCTCAGACAACTGCAGGAATCATGTCTCCTTGGAAGGATGTATTTTAAATTGCTTTATTGTTGCTAATGTTGTTATTTTTTGTTTGTCTATATGTTTTACCACCGCTAAAAATGTAGTGTATCTTTGACCATACATCAGCACTTACAAATAAGATATTTTTGGACTTTTCTTTCCTAAGGGTAGTCTCAAAGAAGCGAAACCTGACTACCACTATTCATTTTCATCTGTATTTAAGATATATGCAATAGAAATATCTTCTCCCAAACAGAAAACTATGCTTACATACATACAAAGTAATCAAGGAATGCATTTAGTGATATTTTAATGCCAGAGAAATTAGCAGGATGTTAATTAGCATTGAATTAATTTCCTTTCAGGCATTCAAAACGTAAAATATAATTTAAATTTATTCTCTCTTGAGACTGTTTACTACCATTATCAATATTTCCAATAAAAAGTTTCTGAGGAAACATGTTTGTTATACATTCTTGCACGTTATAACTTACATAAGTTCCTTGACCAAGAACATCTTTCTTCATGTTTTTTTTTATTATTAAATCTTCTTTAGCATAAAGCATCTTTGAATTAATAAGTGTCCAAGTAGTGTAGTTGCAAAGGTGATGGTGTGGGTGGGGGAAACAATTAAGTAATTAAAATAGAAATCACCTAGTCACAAAAGATTTCCATGATAGTAATGCTAAGAAAATCAGTTTCTGAGAATCTTACTTGACCAAGACAGTCCTAACCAAGCAAATTCTGAACAGCCTCTAGATACTGAAAAGTTAATATTATGTGTATTTAAGCTTCTTCTGGGCTCACATTAAGTATTCTTGGTATTAGCACAATTCAGTGTCTCTGGCAAAAAATAATTTTACATTAGGCTTTAAATAAGTTTAAAATAATAGGTGACAATCGTTTTTTGAGGTTGGGCTGGTGTTCCCTCAGTTTCTGCCCTGTGAGAGAAAGAGTATTAAATAATTCAGCTATCATTTTTTTAAATTAAATTTTAAAACTGTAAGTGGCACACAAATGCATGCCTTTCATTTATAAAAAAATTCTCTTAAGTTAAAAGTTTAATAACACTGTGATGATTTTTCCAAGTATATTCCCTCTAGAAGTAGAAAATTACTTTCCCACCCAATAATAATCAAATTTAAGACACAAAGTGTCTGTTAAAGTTGTATGTTGATGTGGGGAGCAACTCTTATTTTTGTAACAATAGAGACTCTAAAACAGACCTCAGCATATGCATATCCTTACCAAAAATGCACTCATATAAATCATTTTAATTCTTTAATTTATATGCACCTGTAAATATGATGTTATATTATCTAGAAAATGCCCATAATTTCAAAAATAAATAAAAGCTAAAAGTAAGACTCTCCTCCAAAAAAGTTATTAGTGAAGAGGAAAGGCCGAAATAGTTCAAACAACTAAGTAGTACAGGTGAAGTTTTCACTGCCTATGTTCTTAGGGTGGAGTTTTAGGTCGCTGGGAGGAGAACCTTGTTCCTAGCCCAACTCAAATAAGATTGTTTCAGAAAAACAAGGATGGGGGCCATCTGGTTTCCCTCAAATATCTGCACTGAAGGAACCACCTAAGACTTAGATCATTATCCTTTCCTACAGGACACCCAAACAATTATTCAAATAGCTGATAGCCATAAAGAATGAATATTGCTTGTGATTTCAGTTTGTTTATTCAAATGAGGGTCCTCCACTGCTATGAACAGGGGCTTTTGTTAAATGCACAACAATTAGAACAAAAGAAAGAGGTGAGCAAAATGTCCTACTTTGCTAATCTCAACAAAGAGGCTGTGTACTAACAGTCACTCTTGATGACAACAGCTCCGCAGTGAACCTGAGAAACCACTAAACTGTAAACAGAATAATCAACACAGATAAATTTACTTTTCCACTTTTTTTTTAAAGTTTACAGGGACCCTCAGGGGACTATCTTGAAAGGTATGTTTTATGTTCTTTTGGGTTTCTTCCTTTTCCAGATGCCACAGAAAAAGATTTTTAGGGAATGCATTTTTTATTGTGGGGGAATCTTAAAATTAACACCCCATTATTCATTCTTTCCACATAGTAGAGGAAGAACTTTAATAAGAGAGCCAGTGAAATTTTATTTTATTACTATTATTAGTTAGCTGCATGAAGCAGATAAAATGGCAAATATTCATTGAATAGTATAAGACCTCTGAATGAATGGTATGAATAAGCAAAATGGTCAGAATGAACTGTGTTCTATATAGAACCCACAACACATATACAAGATCAACCGGGCACCAGAAAGTCCCTTCTAATGCCAATTTTTGAAACTCATGCTTCTTGATATTTAATCAGCAGAGTAGATTTAAATGAGGATGCATAATCTCTGAGCCAAATAAACATTACTGACCATAAAAAAAGTTAAGAGTTAGAAAATAAAAAAGGTTTCTTTTTCTTTTTTTTTCATTGGGGACTATTTTTACTTGTAAAATTTAAGATTTCAAAGGACTTTCTTTGTTTTGCTTTCCCAGGCTCTGGGAGAAGAAGATTTAAAGATGGTGTTCAAGGTTAGAAATGCCCTATTCACGTCAACACTGAAACTCAAACCTCCTGACTCCTAATCCCTAGTTCTCACACACCACACCAGATTGCCTGTCCATTGCCCCTTTTCTGTCCTGTCCTTCATGTTCAGTCCAGGAACATTTAAGGTTAAAATAGCTATAAATATAACCTTCAGAATTACCCCTACTTCCCTGATTCAACTTAGATCTTTTAAAGTTAACATTTTCAGAAAAAAAGATAATTTTTTAATCTTATGTTTTTGTTGATTGAAATTTAGGGTTCCATTAAGCAGCATTTTGCTTTTATGTTAATTAGAATAGCTTATCTGGGTATTAGCCTTGGGTAGCCAGTCCAGGTAAGTGAACAAATGAACCCGTGCTATAACACACACAATGGGAGGATTTTTTTTTTTTTTAAGAACTAGCCAAAAAGCTAAACATTTGCATAGCCATTATTTCAACTGAAACTTCCTCTAAATGTGTTTCCTTTCCAGCTAGTATATGTGAAAAGTGACCTCTTATCCGTTTACATACCTACCCAGAAGTCACGTGAGAGTGTTTTACGTCAAGCTGTCAATTACGATAACAGACACAATAAGAACAGCCCAAGTGTTGATAGCTTGCTTCCTGACTTGATTGAAAAGTTTGTTGATAGTCCGCATGTGTCCTTTTAATTGCCTGCCTCTAATAAATAACTACCTTTCCAGCAGTTTTAATGTACCAAGCTTTGGCTTTGGCATTTGCCAGAACAAATATTATAAATGGGATTCCAACTAATATCTAGTTAAAACAAAATCCTACACAGGCAATTTCTTAAAAAGGCCATTTTGTGTAACAGAAACTTTCAGTATAAAGTACTTTTAAATTATGTCAAGAAAGGTGCTGAAAATATCTGCATGTAAACTAGCCCAATAATGGAAATTGAAACAATAGTATCATATGATCATGCAAGAGATGTAGCATGCTGAAGCCCAAGCACCAAGAAAATCCATGCAGTTGTGAGAGGTAATGCAGGGATGTGAACTGATCAGGCCACTCGTTCATTAGCTCTAACTAACTGGTAGCATATACAGTCAGGAGGTTCTAATTCTGAGATTATGAAAACAAGCCTTATAAATTTCTTTATTTATAAGCCTTATTTCTTATAAATTGGAGGTTACTTGATTTTATTATCTCACTTAGGGAAGAAGGCAAAAGTGACCTCCCAATTACACTGCCTAAAATCTCAAATCTACATTCAACATTAATTGGCATTTCAACCCATTCGATATAGTGATCTTTTGTTTCTAAACAAGAAGCTCCTTAGAGGCAAATTTTTATTTCCAATTTTCAATGAGGTTTTTTAAAAAAATGTTGTATTGATGTATATAGTAAAGCTTTATGCTTTTATTATGACCTTAGACTCAAATATAATGTGATAATCAAATTAGCTGGATTTTCTTATATTCCCAAACTTTCTTGATAGCAAAGAAAGGAGGGACAGAAATTAGCAATTTGTTATGAGGTTGACCAGGTCTGATCCTGGTGCTAGTTCAAGTAAGTTGCCTCATATTATTCATTTATATAAAAATTGTTAGGATGGATTATAAAACAGTTTCTGTATTTTCTAAGCAACATCCAAAACTCTGTTGATGGTTCTCATTTTATCAAGGAAACAAACTTGAGGAACGTAGTTCCCTCACAGCCTATCGTAATGAATGTGCAGGGTGTTTGTGAAGTGTGAGTATGAAGGGGAAACACTGTGTTTTACTAAACTGCTATGAAGTCAAGTCAGAGTGAGGACTTTCACATCTCTGAGGATATTCCAAACAATAAAAAGATATGTCTCAGCAGAGAGAGACTAAGGAGTACCGTTTGCCAAAGCAAGACCCGTGAGTTCTTCAAGCCATCAAACCGTCTTCCAATAGAAAGTTAAAGCAGGATGGCGCTACCACTGAAGTTCTGATTTTAAGATTTCCCCCGTGCCACAAGTGAATCCACTAGATAAGCCAGTAATCCCAAAGAAAGACTAGTTCCAGATCTTGAAAAAAACTTAAGATTATGTGAGAGATAAAGAGAAATTCTAAAGTCCAGTCCTGATCAGCAAGCATGAGCTGATTATTATGACTGATTAGAGAGGTTTGCTTTTAATAGCAAATTATAAATTGGTTTACATGAACCATTTTGAAATATTCATCATTATTATATGATTTTAGGTTTTAGATTCAAGTAAGAGATCATATTTGCAATGAAGATAAAATTCCAGTGCCGGAAAAAACTAATATTTCAAGGCAGTTAGCAACCAGTATCAGTCAGTAATAACCATTATGAAAGGAGCTCAAAGATGTATAATTACTAATAACAACTGCATGAGTACCAAATTAATGAGTATAAAAGCATATACTTTTTGTATTCAGTCTTGCCAACATGAATGTATTACTCTTACAGATGAATAAAGTACAGAGTTAATTTTCATGGTAGATTATTGTCCATCTCAACTTGAGGATGCCAGTATGCTTGCATATTAGAAATGATCATGATGAAAAGTCTACTGGAGTGTCATTTTATGGAAAGATTATTTATAAACTAGTCAAAATTATACAACAACTTTAAATGTATTGTTAACTCTAATTTGTGCAGGCTATATTAAAGTCTTTTCCTACAGAAAAAATAGCACTCAACAATGCACATGAATACTTTTCATAACCTAAAAGAATAAATCTTTATCAAGCAGCCACCATGAAGTGAAGAATGTACCTGGCAACAATATTTATTCTTAAGGGGTCATGTATATGAAAGGCTATGGGGAATGTTTAAAAGAACCCTCTCAGACTAAAACCACTGCCTTTCTAATTTTGAATTTCTCCTGGCTAATATAAAATGATTGATTACCTTTATTTCATGTACCCCTTGATTTTCCTTTTCATTCATCATCGAGTGCTTTAAACCAAATGCATTTAGAACCTGCTGCTAGAAGAGTGGTCTCTTTTAAATCTTTGTAACGTAATGAAAGGACACAGTAAATCAATCTCATTTCTACTGTAAGAAAGAATAACCCCTACTCTACTGAAGTCATTTAAACGGTTTCTGTCCCTTTTTTCCTAGATAGTAAACATAAAACTTCATCTCTATGGTTCCTTTAAAATTTGAAAGGATAAATATGATAGGCTTTGATTTGGAGCCTTAATTTACTAACATCCATATGTAATATAATAGGTAATTGCATTCATTTGTTTGCATGGCTCAAAATTGTAGTTGATTATGAAATATGGCATATTGGGCTTCTTTAAATTAAAAGGTAGCACTAATGCTTCCATTACATACAGGAAAAATAATTTGCATGGTATTTAAAATTTTGAACTATGAAGCATAGGTGTTTTTTTTCTTCCAAAGATCAATTTATGCATGTCGTGTATTTCATAAATATCAACCATGTTTGACTGAACAAAACAAATTTATACTGTCAGTGGTCCTGACTCAACATTGTTCACTTAAATAACAAATGGTCATCTTTGATATATATATAAAAAAACAACTTTGTGGTTCTAGAACTCATATATATATTTTTTTCCTTTAAAATATGTCCAGAACTCTATCTACATTAAATTTCATATTTTCATAATGCTTGCCAAGTTTGCTTGATTTAGCTTTAGATAAGTGAAAGGAGAAGTAACTTTTATTAATGAACTTTTGTGATCCTAATTACAATGTTAGTCCTATATTAAGAAAATTAAAGCTGCCATGTGTTAGCTCAGAAGGAAAGAAGGAAGATTATTTCTAAATACATGGAGTTGGTTATAACATTTTAACCAGTGTTTGGGGCCAAAAGTTTAAATAAAGAAGAGACTTTTTTTATGAATTAAAAATTAACTGGACATCAGAGATGTGTCATAAAGAATAATGGAAATCTCATGACAAAAATATTTCTGAAAATATGTGTCATGATTTTTAAAAGAACAAGTTTCTAAATCTATAAATTCTACATATGTTAAAAAAAACACAATGAACACATACATTGTCAAACAGAACCATATTATAGTAATTATAACACATTTCATATTATAGCAATTTTAGAGGTGAAAAAAAGCAACATTCCAGAGAATTATGTTGAAAAGCCAATGGCTGGCAAAACCACTAATTATTATTTGGTATTTTCATAACTGTGTACAGATGTTTTCAGTTAGTTCTCACTCTTTTGTTTTGTTTTGTTTTGCTTTTTTTAAACCTGGCAAAACGTCAAGCATCTTGAATAAGCGATCATCTTTACGATTTTCTCTGAGCTCTGCATGTGGGTGACTTTTAATATATTCAGTCTGCCATTGTGTCCTGCCACCGGGAAGGACTGAGAACTCCACACAGAGCACACAGTTCAGGTAAGCCACAACAAGGGTAAGCAAAGAAGACAGAACTGAGTGAGTGGCCGTAAATACCTGCACGGGCTTATCGTATTGTATAAAAACTCAGACCTTTTATAAATAAAGAGCAATTCAGTTAATACCAGCTCTTATTTATTACAGCCTATTTTTCCCTATGTAATATTTTTCATACTGTTAATTTCAAACTGCTCTGCTATCAAAACTGGAGAGAGCAGCAAACATATGCATCATAAAATAAATGTAAATTCTGAAGTGTTTAGAATTATTTCCTTCATCCTGTAAGTAGAATCATGGGATTCTGATATTGGTCTGGTCCACATTTTTGACTGAGGCTAATTTGTTTATAATCCACCATTAATCCTGCCTGTATATTTTCACAGTTTGGGTAAACACTTCATTTGCATTAAATTTACAGCATTAATGAGATGTGAAATTTAAAATGCTACTTGAAACATAAATGATGTAAGAAAACAGAACCCAAAAAAAAAAGTGTTTTATCACATCTAAAATCAGTAAACCGATTTAAACCTATTAAAATAGAAATGATGTGTCGCCTGAGATTTTAGCTTCATAACTCATCTTCTTGGACTAAAATACAAAAGCAAAGAGTAAAAACATCCGGAAAATAGGAAATTGTTCGAAAACACAAATTCTGTACTGCTTTTATTCACACTGGCTTCTCAGTTCGTTTCCAACTTCTGCCTTTGGGAGCTACGGGCCAGTAGGTTCTCAACGGCCAATGAGAAAGAGAAAAAGACTCTGACCGAAACAACGTTCGGCATGAATGTTATCAAAACACATGTAAGCTGCAGAGATGGAAGAGGTCAAGAGCCAATTTGAGAAACTCTGCTCAGAGAGGTGAGAAATAAAGGATAAATGAGAAAAAATCGTGGAAAATGAAACGATTGATTTTGGTCTCAGAAGCCCCATAAGCCCCCTTCTGAGTCCAGCTCTGAGAGGCGACACGGAGAAAGCAGGGAAGCGGAAGCGTGGCTGTGCCACTACACCTGGGTGAAACTTGCCCACCTGTTGCTGATGTAGGAAGGATGGGTCTCTTGGACTTAGTCCCACATATCGATTGGCTTGAGATGTGCCTGAGGCTGTGTAGGCTGATTAAGGAAGAACAAAAACAAAGATAAAAATTGTGAACTATCAGAATGAACACCCTGTCCATGTATAAGAAACCCAGAGAAGTGGGATTTGCAACCAAAAAAAAAAAAAAAGCGTCTCCATTTCTCTTCTTTTGTCTGAGTGCATACCAAGTGATAGAAAAGAAATGGTAGTTAACTTCAAATCAACTAGTGTATCCCCCCTAAAAACGTTTATCCAGTAAACCGAATCCCATACTTTGGTGTGAGTGTCTCACATGTGTGTGTGTGTGGCAGTGACAGTCCTGCAGAGGTGCCAAGGATTGGCTGAAAGAAGAGTCCTTTTCCTAGATGTACCTTTTCACCAGATATTAGTTGTCTAATGGTGGAATAATCAATGGTGGCACGTGACTCTGAATGTCAAAGCACGTAAAGTCTGTCAGGAAAAAGTGACAGCTTTTGACAATGGGATTTAAGCAGATGTGCTTGATGATATGGGACGGGAAATGTCTTAAAGTCTCACTAAAAAGAAAACCTAGTATTATTATCATGAAAGAGGAGCTATTTTATTATTATCTGGAAAGAATGAATTATTTTATTTGATGTGAAAATGACCTCAAGTCTGATAGAAATTTTTTTTTAAGTTATTTTCCATAAGCACACAAGAAAATCAATTTCTCCTGATTGGTCCAGGAAGGGAGTTGATGCACTTTTAAATATACTCACACTTGGCCACCAGGTAGTAAGTTATATAGTGACTACTCCTTACATTCTTAGGGTCTCATTTGCAAGTTTGTTTGTTTGTTTTCACAAGTGCTTTTTGGTACAGTGTGAATATTTTGCAAAAAGTTCTCCCTATCACTAAAGATTTTGCTTCTTTTCACAAGGAAAAGACTGGATGTATAGCTCAGTGGTAGAGCATTTGACTGCACATGGGAAAGACAAAGTAGTTTACCACTGCTCCTTGTCATCAGACGTTCCATTTACAGGTCTAAAGAAAGCTACAATGTTTGGTTTAAAACTATGAGATTAATGAACAATCCAAGTATTAATTTCAAATAGGCTGGCTTTCTAACCAATATATTCTTCCTTATTCATTTAAAGGACTGTAGAGTTTGACCCATCAATGCTTTTTTAAGTCAACCTTTTAAAAAATAGTGAAGATGCTCACAATTCCTCTTTTAATTACTCCTGAATAAAAGGCCTGTGCAAGGGCAGCCATAATAAGTACCAGTGGCCCCTACTCAATCTCTGGGCCTCTGGAATCCAACGCCCAGCATGGACAGGTGGAGAAGAGCATCACCCTCAGAGAGGGAGCTCTGAATCTATGGCACTCTTTCTTTACAACCATGAGAGAGTACAAGTTTGTTTATACCAAAGAGGAGACTGCACACAATATTTCTTTTGGGTAGGAATTGAAAATTGACTGATGAGGCCATCTTATACAACCAAAACGCTCCTTTAGAATATTTTGCATTTTATTGGTCAAATCAGACCTTTTTGAACAGCCTGTATCTAAGTATAAAAATAATTCATTAACAAACAGGCTGAAGGTACTCTCTTAAATGAGCTGTGATCATTTGGGTCTGATCCTGCCCTGAATTTCATACATTGATGTCACCATAAGAGTAGGCACCAGAAGTGTATAGAGCCTGGTCTGCATCATTCAACCTGTGATAGTCTTTCACAAACTTAAAAAAAATTTTTTTTTTGTTCTATATGTGCTTGTATTGAAATTGCTGACATTGTTTGCTCAAAGAGGCCAAGACATCCATCTTTTTGTGTGCATGACAGAGTCTCACTCTGTCACCCTTGATAGAGTGCTGTGGCATCAGAGCTCACAGCAACCTCAAACTCTTAGGCTCAAGTGATTCTCTTGCCTCAGCCTCCTGAGTGGCTGGGACTACAGGTGCCTGCCACAGTGCCTGGCTATTTTTTTTAGAGACAGGATCTTGCTCTTGCTCAGGCTAGTCTTGAACTCCTGAGCTCAGGCAGTCTACCTGCCTTGGCTTCCCAGAGTGCTGGGACTACAGGTGTGAGCCGCCATGCCTGGCCCTAAGACACCCATTTTTTAAATGTGTGCACAATGATTTAGTGAATGTTGAGGTATATGGTAAACTTTTAGAACAAAAGAACTTTTAGTTTTTCCTGAGGTGGTTGCATCCATCTGTCTATTCAGAGACATGTTCACTAGTGTAGGAGCAACTCTCTCCCAGCAAACCAGTCACTGAGCATTAATGATTCCTGGTGGGCATTACAAGTCTGTGGGAATTTCTTAGTTTAGAGGTCTCAATAATTTTGAGAAATAAATGCTCAGTTCTCTATATGCTCAAGGAATCACACAGTTTCTTACAGGGTTCCTTCCTAGTCCTTCAAAAAGCATTAATAAGGAGCATCTTTCCAATAGCTGAGTTAAGAGCCAGAGGGGCCTCTGATTATCTCTGTAGTTTCTCATGGGAATCTCCCGATCATGGGAATTTTCTTGCTGCAGGAAAAGAAAAATAGAGGGTCTGACTTTAAGATATCTGTGTAATTGGTGAGGCACATGCTAATTCCTACTGACTGCAACTCGATCCATCTCACTTTGCCGATCTGTGTACACCAGCTCCAGTTCTAAGAAGCTGATAGTTTGGGCAAAACCAATTGAAAATTCCTTATACACTTCTAAATATTTTACATGAAGCAGCAAAGGAATCGTTTGGCTTATTAGTATGTGCTACGTAAGTTCACTGGCTTAGTCTCTGACATTTAAAATGGTATGCTAAAAGGCATAGTAGCTGATCTACCAGAATCGGCAAAATAATCAAAAGGTTCTCAAACCAAGTTGCAGACAATGAAAGTACAGGTAGCTTACATGTGCCTAGTACTAAGTTTTGAAGTGTTCTCGCCTGCGCCCAACATGGTGTGACTGTTTCTAACAATGACAAAACTTACAGGAATGTAAACATGCAATTACTTCACAGAGGCACTGATTCAGTCTGCCTCGTCAAGGGGCTAGATTTCTATAGGAATGTTCAAATAAGTACCAATTATCTAATCTCTCGTTGGGTGATAGAAAAAACTTGCATACTGCATTATATTATTCAGTGCAATTTCAGTGTATACCTTGAACAAGCAGGCATGACTTATTATTTTTGTTATAGCTGTTTACTCCAACAAATAAGCTTCTCCCTTTTCAAACATATTGCACTGACTGAAATTTGATAAGGGAGAGCATGAGGCCGCAGGGCCGCATACATGCCTGCTAGCTCCACTTAAATGAGAAATCTCCATCTAGTCGGGTAGCTGGAAAAATCGCCGTGTTTTCCACCTTGGATCAGATATCCAATGGCGCCTCTGATGGACATTTCTCATTTCCTACAGAAATACTTACTGGTTGCTGTAGGTGAAGCTGCCTCACCTTCAGTGGATGTAGTGATGGGTTTAGTATCTGTCATGGTCAGGGTCACAGGTCGCACTGCACTGGGATGGGGAGAGGGTGCCAAGACAGGAGTGAAATGGCCAGGCATTTTCCCTACTACTTGACCACTGCTGTTAGGCTACAAAACAAAAACAGAATGCCGGGTGAAACAATCCAAAAGGCAGTCATCTTGTCCAACAACTCCACTCCGCACACGTGGCTGGGTGGGTCTTGCACACTGCGTGGAACTGCCACACGGGCCCTCCCATGCCTGAGCATGAGAGGCCAGTCAATGGTTAGTAAGCAGCAGCAGCATTTGAAGGAAGGTCTTTATCTTTAATGCACTTTGTATAGGTCAATTCACCTTTACAGCACACCTGAGAGCCAGGTGGATGTAACCCTTTCATTTAGTAGGCCAGAAAACTCCAGCGGAGATTTTAATACTTAGCTGAAGGCTAAAATGGAATTACTTACTGAACTAGCTAGAATTAGAACCCAGCATCTTCCTGGTTCTCTGCTCTTTATTTTCTACAGGTAGTCAGTTTGGGCTTTCAGAATACAATCGTCACCTACATGATGACGTCACTGACACAAGGGAACGCAAGAACACCTACGAGATCCAACACATCAAACCCTGGAATTTACATCATTGATAGATAGTCAAGGCCCACTCTCCTACCTACAGAATGCTAGTGCTCTCACACACAGGTGTGCTCGGACGCACTCACCAGGCAGTTCAGAGTCTAGGATCTATGCCTAACCTTTGATGAGTTATTAATACGAGCAGATGGCATGAGATTTAAAGTAATCTAAAATCTCAAATTCACACAATGACATAAAGTGCTGTATTTACAACTATAAATAAAAGACTTCCAAAGTAAATTAAAATGTACTGAACCAGAGAACAATCAAATACACATTGTTATTTGAGTTACTCTTCCATTGTGGCACATGGAGAGCTGCACAAAACATTTATTGTTGACATTGGTAGGAATTAACTGAGAAAATCCCCTGGGCAATGATAGAAATGATATTATATTATCTGAGGTTTCGCCTGTAGGTGCAAAAATAGTTTCTGTGGTAGGAGACAAAATCACAAGGGTACACTGTTTGAAAAAACAGTGGAATATATTTTTCTAGACAAAGAATACTATTTTTGATTATACTCCATGCATATTATTTCTAACAATTTGCTAGGAGGTTATTCTCCATAAATATGTGATCTTTTATAATCTGAACCATTAAAAGCAAGGAAAGCAATGAAGCAGAGTACTTATCCAAATACCTGCACATAAATTACAAGTAGACATTTCTTTAGAGGAAAAGATGAGCAGCTAACAACACTTACATACTGTGACTTAGAGAAATGAACTAAGTTTTTGATTAGGTTCCTCAGAAGCCACATTATTTATTCCATAAAGAAAATGGACTTCTTGAATGTCCTGACTATTCATCACGGGTAATTTTAAGTATTTAACTTTATGTCAGGAAAATTGACCAGAGTTTTCCTCTACGGAAACCTATGGGAGAGTTATATCTTTAAACTAATTTTATTCCAAATACTCCGTTGAATAGCATGACTGTCTCACTATAATTGGTCCGGCAGTAATGTAATTAATCTCCAAATTGCTGTGGGGAGAAAAAGGCATCTCAGTTGCTTAACTTAAGAATCAAAATCAGTGCAGTGCTGGAGAATATGGGGAAGGAACAATTGGCTATAGGTAAATGGTGAACGAATTCTCATTTTTTTTTTCCATTTCTAGAGCGGAAAAAGGTGCATACCAAGAGTTTGGTTTTGAATGGCAAATTAGTTGGTTTTGAGTTGGAGTTAAAAATCAAAGCACATATAATGTTGCTTAAAAAAAAAACAATTCTGCAATTGACTATAAAGACCAATTTTCCTCTTAAGGGGAAAAAGCAGTTTGCTTCTAAAGCAGACCATCAACTTCTGGTTAGCTGAACTTTGAAAATAACTGCTTTCTATATCTTACTCAAGAAAGAAGAAAGGTCTCATTTTATCAGTGGTGGTACAGTGAATGGTACGAGTGTTTCTGTACAGTGTTCACCAAAATAATTTGATAGCACCTACCTGGAACAGAGCAGAATGACAATAATTTCAAGGAAATGTTGCCACAGAATATATTTCCCTGTGCATTCTGCAGATGTTGTCTACTGGAATTCAATCAGCATGAACTCACAGACATTTCTCTCATTTAAAAGCAATAAAAATGTCAAAGAAAGCGTTTCCAAGTCAATACAGACACATTTTTGGAAAGAGTCAGAAGAATGGGAGGGTTATTTTTCTTCACTTTTCTACTGGTTCAATCAGATGAAGCAATACTAAAAAGCCATCTTTTAAGGTTGTTAATAGATGAACTTTCATGCTGTAGATATGAAAAGAGAGATGTCTTATCTGAAGGTGAAGTTGAACTGCATTAGGAAAGGATTATCCT
Organism: Otolemur garnettii; assembly: GCF_000181295.1. Taxonomy (NCBI): domain Eukaryota; kingdom Metazoa; phylum Chordata; class Mammalia; order Primates; family Galagidae; genus Otolemur; species Otolemur garnettii. The sequence continues at coordinate 13,330,038 of NW_003852401.1, read as the reverse complement.
ACTTAGTAAATTACTCCTATTATACAAAATCCTGTGAAGGTTTTTTTGTGTGTGTTTTGTTTTTTTTAATTGAGATGAGAGTAAGATGCTTCCCACAGACGGTGGATCTATACATTAAAAATGTGAAGAAAAATTGAGAACAATATAGGCAGATCATCACCTAATATGCCCTCATAACTTATAAAGAAATTGAAATATACGTAAAACAAGCACTGAATAATTAAAGAAATGCGTAACACTAGGGCCTGATTTTAATTTGCATAATTTTTCCCCTAACAGTGCCTAATTAAGACATCAGTTAAAAAAAAAAATCCAATGGAACTTAAGATTTTCCACACTGAATTAACGTTAAGGACTTTTAATGGATGTCTTAATTAGACTTTGTTATTCATGGAAATTCTACACAAATTAAAATCAGACCTTGTGTGCACTGTTCCCAGCTGAGTCTAGCAAAATGCTCTATGGAACCAAGACTGTTGAATCCAGCAAATTTTATTTCTACACTGATAGACTAAGACTCTAGTTTTTTACTTTGCTGTCTTTACAAGGGCTACAGCATTTGAACATTTTCTTCTAAAATACACACAATAAATTTAACTTCAAAATTCAATACTTCGTTTAGTATACTCGCCAATGAAGCTAAAAGTAATAAATTTTCAAGTAACCTGAAGGATCCTAGATATAGTATTCAAAATAAAATGTTCAGAAAGGACTATTTTGTTTCATTTTAACAAATTTTAAGGCCAAAGGTTTGTCTCTGACTTTTCATTGTTAATTATATATTGAGATGAACATACTACTTATGAGCTGTTTAGAAACTGTTCCACAGCAGCGAGGATAGAAGGTTTGTGAAAATTCTTGCACGCATTATAAGGGGTGGAGTCTTAGAGGTGAAGCAGCAAAGCCATAATCCAGACTGTAAGATCAAAATTACATTATAGATTTGGATATTATAGTTACTGATAGTCTCAGCTCTGGTACAAAGCCGATCTACTTGATTGTGAAAACCTTCGTACACAAAATCCTACAAAATGACCTCTCATGTGAAGAAACTACATGTCTAGGGAGTAAAAAATGTACATGAGTCACTGTACTTACACAATGAATCCCTAAAACCACTGCACAATGTTTACAAAAAAAAAAAAAAGATGCTTTTAGTAATGTCACTCATTATTAAATGTAAGTCATGTCTCTGCAAAGAATATTCAAGTAGTCATCAAACACTGAAAATGTTTACATTACCAAAGCTTATTTTAATACCTAATAGTTGGTCTATAAATACAACTGTAAGTTCTTTTGTGTGTGTTTATTTTAGCACATACCTTGCTCCTGCCTGAAATAAGCACTTTGTCTCTGTGTCAAACCAGGTATTTCAGAGGTGCGAACTCCAGCTCAGAGTTTTTTTGTCAATGTACTCTCTGCATAAACTTTCCCTTCAGTCAATGAAAATCCCAAAACATTCAAGCATCTTCACAAATCTGCCCCTTTGGGGCAAACACATTTCCTACCTGTCATTCAGCCACCTTTAAATTAAAACTTATTGAGTCACCAAGAAGTTTCCTGAAGATAGATTTCAAGGCCTGGTGTTGTGCCAGGCACATCAAGCCTTGGAATCCATCTCCCTTAGGCGCTAATGTTATTTTCTCTCTTATTTTTACCTGGCTGGTTTGTGGACTGGATGGGTCATAAGAAGGTACATAGTTCTTCAGAGTATCCTGAGGATTCAGGTGGGGAGGATATCTGATTGTTGGATGAGAAAAGTAGCTCGATGGGGCTGGAGGAAGGATAGCTTGTGTTGGAAATGGCAACGGTGAGGGTGGAGGTGGAGTTCGAGTTGAGATGACTGTAGGAGAGAGAAAAAGAAAGATAGATTCACAGCTGTTTACCGTCCTGCTCCGTTCTGATCAGAAAGCATGCTGTACAACTCAATGACCAGTAATTACTCATGTTTTTGCCACGATTTAAGCAAGCTCTCTTCAAATAACAGGTATTCTTTCCCTTTTATTCTTAATGCTGGTACTGCTAAGTACACAGAGACAAAACCCCACCCTGGGCAACTAACGACCTTGCTTTCCAGACTTATGAATAATTAAAAAAGAAGTTCTTTTCTAGGTGATGTCAATACTTGATAAAATATTTCTTCGAGTAAAGTTATTGCCCATCAAAAACACACTTTTGATTATAAAGTCTTTGTCTCCTAAGTCCAGAACAAGTCACCACACCAAGTGGAGGGCAAGAGACCCACAAATTTTCTATCAAAATTCAAAACAGAAATGTAATCCAATTTCAAAGAACTCTCTTCCTTCTATATCCTGGCTGGCCATTGTGTAGAAGGAAACCCAATACCAAATACACAATAATCTCATGTCATGAATCATTACCCAGTCATTGTATAGATGCTTATGAACATTTGAACGTAGGGCTGGAAATTCTTTCACCTAATGAAAATGTTCCTTTCAGAAGCAAAACAGCTCTCTTCTCTATTTCTCTTCCTATTCTAACTTTTACTATGTGCACCTTAAAAGGTATGGTTTAAGGTAAGACCCACAAATTTAAAGTTTCATAAAGGTAGGTATATTAACTTGCCGCCAAATCATACATATCGCAGTAATTTTGTAAAGAGAAATCCTGTACAGAACATGTGCGATGTGAACAACGTTTAATTTTACTACAACTGTTCAACATCAGCATGATCATACTTTATGGTTTAATTTTTGAAATGTAATTCTTAAGTTTGAAAGATGGGGAAAACATATGTTATATAATCATTATCTCTGTAATAGTGAGGAAAATGATCACATAAATACAAATTCAGAGTACCAACCAATATGTGTCAAAGTTAAGATTAAATTGCTTCTATTTAATCTTTCGATTCAAATCAGAGGAGATTACGAACGATAAATGTGTAATGTTTTATAAGGCAACTTAGCGAACAATAAAAAAATAAATTCTTTCCATGACTTATAAAGGAAAATCATCTGGAATTACTTATCTCCAACTTTGTAATTATGTGAACAAAAAAATTTTTTAAAGGATACATTGCTTATCTCCCTAGAGAGAATTTTCCAGAAGATACAAAGAACTTAGGAATGCATATACATTTATCACAAAAATCAATTTGATAGTCACAACTTGGCTCCCTGAATGTCCGGGGCACTGTTTCTGAGAATCTTCTGGGTTGTAACTACAATGCAGATTCAGAGGCCAAGCAATAGACCCACTGCATCTGGACCTCCATGGCTGAGGTCAGACTGCATTTTAAACAAGTGGCCAAAGTAATCTTCCTACACACTTAAGTTTGAGCAGCCTTTATCGAATGGATGCATTTCAGGGAACAACTGCATATTTCTTAAAACAGAACCCCTTATTGGTATATAACTCTATTTAAGAAGTATACTCCTTTGTGATGTAAGAAAATACGAACACGTAAGAAAAACAGCATCTTTTACTTTGTGTCTGAGGGCTCTTAATCTCAGCTCAGTTTTATCATGAACTTTAGTCACATCTGTACACAAGCCCTTGAAGGATACGGATAGTTCCATCCGGGGTCCTGTGGACTTTGAGATCAATTTGGCCCTGTTAAAGAGGTCTCTTTACAACTGAACTGACACAAATCAAATCTGAACTCAAATCTGTAAGTAACTTGGCACTCTGCTTGCATGAGCTATAACTAGCCTAAAATAACCAAGTAGGATGTTGTAGTTTAAATGTAAGGTGGTAAGAGCGACCACCTTATCAATAATTCTAGTCCATTAAAAAAAGAAAAGCAAAATACAAGACAGTGGTTCCTTTATTATGGAAGAAAACATGCACACACGTGTGTGCTTCCTGCCTGCAGCATTACAGGCCTCTTAATCATCTTCCTTCCTCCAGACTTGTTCCTTCCAGTACATCCTTTATGGAGCTATATGGATGGCTTTCTAGAGATATCATTAGAATCATGTAACTTCCCTGCTAAAAAAACTTTCAGTGGTTTTCTGTTGCTTCCAGAATAAAATTTCAATAGCTTTATAGGTACATGTGAACTAGCACTTCAGGACCCAATCCTGGATCACTTCCTTGGCCTCATCTCTGGCCAGATTAGGAGATTTGTACATCTTTGGGTATATGGTAGTTCCTCGCTGCAATGACCTCTAAGGCATTGACACATGCTATTGCCTCTGCCTGAAACACCCTTCCTCCTGGCTTGTGCCCTCTTTTGGTGAATTCTCCTTCAAATTTCAATTCAGAATCTCTTCCAGGCATTTAATTCTCCTCCATATCTAGTCCTGCTCCGATCAGATGACCAGGCAGTGATTCCTTAGTCTCTCTACTGTATCATAAGCTCTTAGAAGATAAAAATCATCTTTCATGACCAGGGTGCCAACCATCAGACCTAATTTACTGGATGTTGAACAAATATCTGGTAAAGAATCAATGCAGAAGTCTCTCATGTTTCATTATATAAGAATATGCTTAAAAATATACTGCTTAAGTTTTTTCAAATGTTAGAAAGAAGAATATTTCAATCAGGTGTCATAATAAACAGGTGATTTGATTTCTAAGTTAATTTTGCCCAAATACTCAGCATTACAAATCTATGAAACACTTACTTCTTTTTTATTTTTTTTGCCTATCCCAGTAGTACAAGAAGTGTACTAAAAATAAGAAGTATGTAAAAATTCCTACACCACATTTAATTTGTATATCCCTCTTGATTTCATAATTTCCTCAATGATAGCAACAAAGGCCATTTTTTTTTAAGTATAGCAATAGTAACTGTCAATATACACTTCAAACCAAAGTCAAGAAAAGAAAGAAATTTAACAGATATTTCATTCTTTGAATAAATATTTTAAAATCAGATTTGATTAATCTGAAGGCTAAAGAATTGCCCAACTATAAATTTAAAGCAATAAGAGTATCGCTATGAATGTATTTATATATGAAACTTTTTGAACCTAAAATTCAGGTTTTTTTCGGATTTGAGAGTAATAGTAGAAAATATATAGTATACTAATTATTAATTATGTCTCATTTTTAATTTTGAAAGATTTAACATTAGCTGGTTAAAGTATAAATATGAAATATGGAATTTTTTCCTATTTAAGATATTAGAGTATTCAGCACACTTTCCCAAAGGGTTTGTGCATATCAAACAATTGTCAGAAAGAAAATACCTTTTCCTTTCTGATTAAGTTTACTCCCAAATGCGTAAATATTGACTTGGGGGTAGAAAATAACATATACGGAAATAGTATCTGTGTATCTAATACTTTTAGAAGTACTCTAAACCCAACAACATAATTGAATTTCCATCTTTCCCTTAATAAAATACATAAGTTTAGGATCAATTCTGAAGCTATATTTAAAATAATTATATACCCCATATATTCTAAAGTCCTGTGATAATAATCTTTCTGATAATATATCTTTCCAATCTTTCTTTGTGATTTAAAAATACATACATAAGTATTATTTAATGGTATGACTTGGAAAATCTCTTCTCATAAAATGTTGAGAAAAAATATTTTACCAGATTGTGACCCTCTCCTTTTTGGTTGAGAAATTATGATCACTACAGCTGTAATTATAAAGTTATGCTCCGTCCCTAAGGGACTGGGCCCCACAGACAGAAGGAGGGTTCTCCTGTATGCTTGAAACTCCTCACCACTGTGTGCAACACCAGGTATTCCGGGATGGTGGTGCTGGGGGAAAGTGCTCAGTCTGGGGGAAGAATCCTGCGGAGATGTAGAGCTGAACAATGGCTTCTCAGGCTTCTTCATAGTAGTTGGAGAAGACATATCTGCAAGGAAGACAGAAAAATTCAGCCTTTAGGACCTTCTTCAGGTGCACGTCAACATAATCGTCTCATTTGTCAACAATGTAGTATTTTTGTACTTTGGCTCTTTTTATAAATTATGTTCTGTCAAAGACTTAGCTATGTTGAAGCTTTAGACTATCTGTTAGAAACAGTCTCCTCTGGAGTTAACTGAAGGCTTCCTTAAAATTATCATCAGAATTATTTCTCTTACTAAATATGTCTGGAACCAAGTTATCATGTTCCCTCCAGCCCCTTAGTTCACCTCCAGGCCTTCCTCGCCTCAGCATTTCACGCTTAGATTTATATGATTCAGGGTCGTCCTCAGACCTGCTGACTACACTGGGAATCACACAGAGGACAACCCAGCGCCAAGGTGAAAAACAACCTTTGGGTCTGCTGCTAAGTATATCATTGATTTTACATCTTTCATGGAAAACTCATTCACTTGTTTAGCAAAAAATACATTCCTTAATTTGCTCATCCTGCAAATATTTATAGGGATCCTCTAGTTGCCAGATAAAGTGAAGATATTAATAAAAGTAAAAAAGCAACTCTTGCTTCTGGGGATTCTCAGGCAGTGAAGAGGAAAATGATAACAAGAAAATGGTGTCAACAGCCAGGAGGGAGCAAGTATGTAAAGAGCAGGGCAGTTGTGGCCTTTGCTGCTATGTCCCCAGCCGTGTGTGTGAGCAGGGTAGGAATCACCTCAGCCTCCCTCCCCAGGTTAAGAAAGGCAGGCCCCAGGGCCACCACTGTGACATGTGGTTGAGGATGACATTCCCAGAGAGGAAATATTCAGAAAAAGGAGGAAATAAATGTGCAAGCAGGGGAAGTGGTGAAGTTGAAACACGAGGAAGGGGAGCTAGCAGCTGGCAGGTCCCCCGCTATAAATGTCATGACCTCCTGTATAAATACCAGAACGTTCACCCTGATGGGAGCAACAGGATCACAATTCCAGTGCAGATCAAGCCCTCTAGAGACTAAATGGAAGCTGGACTGGCCAAAATGGAGACAGAAAGCATGGAGGCCACTTAACAAGATAGATTAATTAATGCCTTCATTCTGTCAAGACTTACTGAAGGACAAACTTATGCCAGACACTGCACTAGTTGCTGAGAACACAATGGTAAACTGAATTCACCTTTAGCTTCTGTAAAACTTAAAACTTAGTGAGAGGTGGCTCGGTACCCTTAGTACAGTGGTTATGGCACCAGCCACATACATTGAGGCTGGCAGGTTCGAACCCAGCCCAGGCCAGCTAAACAACATTGACAACTGCAACAACAACAACAAAAGTAGCCAGGAACTGTGGCAGACACTTGTAGTCCCAGCTACTTGGGAGGCTGAGGCAAGAGAATCACTTAAGCCCAAGAGTTTGAGGTTGCTGTGAGTTATGATGCCACAGCACTCTAACCAAGGGCAACATAGTGAGACTCTGTCTTTAAAAAAAAAACAAAAAAAACCAAAAAAACATTCGTGAGAGGATGTAGTCACAAAGAGTGATTATAAAACAGTGCAAAACAGGCTGTGATAGGAAAAGTATTCAGGCTTTCATTCATTCATTCATTCATTTGTTCATTCCATAAATAATACTGACAAAAAACAGATCAAGAAAGTTTGAAATAAGAATGGGGATAAAGTTTAACAGAATAAATATGTAAGTGGAATTCATTCAATTAATAACTGATGGAGAGGGTCATCATTCATAAGTGACAAGGAGATCGTACCATGCAGGTAGTTAGAATAGGGAATTTAGGAGGAAACTCTGGTTAACAGGAGAGATGTTGGATCTTGAGTAATGATTTTTACAGAGGTTTATGAAATTAGAATAAAATTATATAAAATGATATGAGTTAGAAAGTTTGCTTTTTATCATCTTTAAACGTATACACAAGTAGACAGAATTGTAACAGACTCCTATATACTCGTCTCCCGACTTCAGCAATGATCAACTTATTGCTGATCTTATTTCATCTTTGCCCTTATCTACCTTCCTCCCTCTGTGCTACTCTGAAGCAAATTCCAGATATCACTTAATATCATCTTTAAATACTTCAGTATGTATCTCTAAAAGAAAAGAAATGCTGATTTAAAAAAAAAAAACTACCAATACTTTACCATACATAGAAATAGACACAATTTGTGTTTTTAATTAGAATTTTTTTTTTTGAAATGGGAAAAAGATCCCATGGTGCTATTAAGATAAGGAACTAGCTATCATTATATTTTACCATTTGAAAAATTACCTAAGCTCTGTTAAAGGCATGCAATAAAATTAAATATGCATTTTCAGCACGCTGGCATTTAAAGAATGGATATGCTTCTGTAAAGACAGTAGACATTAAAGTCTGCAAAAAATGACAGGTATATTTGTAGCCATAAGCTACAATTTGTTACTAGCTGGCTGTCATGAACCCATCAGAATTTCGATGAGTCAGAGAACCATTTCCTTATAACTTTCTCAAAAAGAAAAAGCAAAAGAAAGAAATTGTTCATGAAACCCAGCAATTAATGGTGTTACAAAAAAAAAAAAAAAAAGAAAAATTTAAAACCAAGGTTTAAAAAATAAAGGAAACTCATTTAAGCCTAGATATCTTCCAAATGCCAAAATAATAATTTCACTTAGGAGACATGCGATTTTAAGAGGTAAACTACTAATATATGTTTTTGCCTAATGGATTAAAACATAGATATATAGAGATTATCAGAGGTGAAAAGAACCTCTATTCCACTTTTCCATTATAGATGATGCAATCACTTTCTATTACAATTTTTTATTATAAAACCAACTTTTTGGAAAAAAAAACTTTTCATTGACACTCACATGATTTGCCTGTACTTAAATATAAATTTCAAATGAAAGAAACCTGTGTAAATCTGTTTCTAAAAGCTCCATGGTATAAGTAATAAAGCAAAACTGTGTATCATTTAAAGACAATTAGTGAATGTGACCAGAGCTTGGGAAGCAGCACAGTGTCATTCTAGTTATGACATTTCTTGAGAAGAAGATGAGCCCAAGACATTGCATCTACTGTAACTCTAGCAGAATTTTCAATAAATCCAGTCAAATTCATGAGTCTCTCTTTATGAGGGGCACATAAATCAAGGACATTTGTACGGAAGTTCAAGAATATAGGTGATGATGTAATTTTTAAGGAAAAAAGCATTTCCATTTTCTTAGCCTAAATGATACATTTGGTGTTATTAAGTAATTATCATAGCACCATTTACTTTTTGGTTCTTTTTGGGCCATGCATGTAGTAGAATAAAATTTACCATTTAAATTGTAAAAGGAACCACAAACTGTTTCTTGATGGTGGAAAAAAAGAAAAAAGAGAAAAAAAGAACGGGAAGGTGCACTAACCAAGCTGAAAAGATTTGCTTTAGAAAAAGGTGAAAAATGATAGTATTAGAATATAGGTCTAACTGGTTTTGTTTCCCCAGTAAAATAAAATTAACTGTGGGCTCATTAATAAATAAAAATACACTGCGACATAGCATGTAGAAAGTATTATAAGCTAAGTACTTAGAGAGATGTAAAAGTGAACCCCTTTTCAAAGAAAAAGAAAAACACCTCTCTGTACTGAAGGGGTAATAAAAGGTCAATTATCTCAGGAAGTAAGGGTAGAGTTTCTGGCGATTACATTTTCATCAAACCAAACTAGTACTGTTTTGATTTTAATTTTATTTTGAATGTCTGCAGTCTAATAGACTCCACGCCAAGCTGAAAAATGATACCATTTCTATTTTTAATGCCCTCATATGCTACAAGAAAAGTTTAAAGAATGAATATAGAGAAGAAATAGTTTGAAGTGACCTTTCCATGAAGACAAACAAATGTCACGCTTTTCACAATCGGCTGCCCCTCAAGCAGGAAGAATAATACATAAAAAGCTTAAGTTGAAAATAAGTTGAATAATAATGAGGCTGAATAATGTATAAATATATAATAAGTCGAATAATAATATATACACAATGAGGTACAAGTTGAATAATACATAAAGTAGAGAAGAGAGAAGCAAGATGGCAAAGGAGGGTGAGCGGACGTATCTCTTGGTCGGAAGGAGGCAGGGATGGCTGCTCGCTAGTAAGAGAGAAATACAGGCCAATGAGAGCTTCAAATCAGACAGAGAAGTTTAAATTCGATTTAGAAAGTAACAATTTATAGATGAATTGATTTTAGAAGCAAAACACAAATTTCCAGAAATTCTTCTTTTTTCTGTTTTCATAGCTCTCGTCATTTATACCTGGCTGGATGAAGAATTTCCTTCATAGCCCCCTTCTCCAGGACTTCCCATGGCTTCTTATACAAACAGCAGTTGGAATCATATCCTTTAAACTATATCTTCTTCATTATAAAATCCTCTGTATCTCACATGTTCATTTAATTTTTCCCTTGTCATTCCATTTTATTGAGACTTTAAGCTAATTTGCTCTGGCCCCCTTGGGGAGCAGGAGCAACGTGTTTCTAACTCGGTGCCATCCCTTAAACATGACATCCCGTGGACTGGAACCTGAGGCTTCCCTAGCCCCTCATTCCCCCGATAGAACAATATTTTATCCATTGAACAAACTCATTTTATCCTCAAGTTTTCGCTCCTGGGAAGTTCTGAGACCTGGATTTCATTAATGACTCTGTTTGTGTTTTACGTTATTTGATGGCTTTTTCTTTACTATTGCTGTTTCCTTGTCCTATACATTGCCCACACATTTTTTAAAAGTTGACTAATGGCTCATCTCCTAAGGAAGATGATTTTGTCAAAGATGTAGAATGATGTGGAGGCTGAAAAGAACACACTACTTGAGAAGAGAATGAAAAACTAAAATCTGGGATTAAAAGAAGGTGGAAGAGGTGAAGCAGGTGCCACGTCCTGGAAGCTTATTTCAGAATCTCTCGCTTGTGAGAGAAGCTGGATGATGGGATGATGACTAGCAGTGTAGGAGAAGCAGAACAACCTTAGCCCGTACAGCTCACAATTCACGTTCCACGAACAGATACCACCAGATAAGAAGTGAATAGAAAGCAAAGACAAAAAACAAAATCAGTCACTGGGTTATAAGTGTGAGGGACAATGGCTAAACCCAAGGTTCAAGGTGCTGAACAGAATCAACTGGTCCCTACGATGCTCACAGTTCAGCGGAGAGAGCCAACATTAAAGACTAATATTTGTTAAATAACTGCAATCACACGACAATATGAGATTGTAAAAAAGAATTCTTCTTGATGACAGATGATTAGAGGCATTGTTTTTTTAAAATAAGAAAGATTCACATTGAGTATGTTATTACTTGGTGTCCGTGCCTGTGTTTACATTGATAACTGGACAATTAGTCATGGCTTTAGAAACTAATTGTGTAATTAAATATGTAATAGAAGACTGCCATGTAAGAAAAAGTTCAAGTAGGCTACTGATAAAGTTGGTTCATTTAGACTTATGCATACCTTTAAATAAGTATTTTGCAAAATCAAATAATTTTTCCTTACAATACTATAATTTCTTTCGGCACTGGCGTATATATACAACTTAAGTCCCAAATTGTTATTTAATTCTCAGGATCACTTCAAAGAGATAAAGCCTTAAGCAAATAAAGAGTTAGATCAACTCATCTCCCAACAAGGTATTTTCATCTACAAAGGAAGAGCGTGGCTGTGAAACACAGCGTATGCACTCGACTCATCGGCAGCTTGCACAAATGGTGCTCCAGATGTATATCTGTTCAAGTCAGCCCAAGGCAACAATTTTGATCAATTCTAATGTGATAAAATGCTGCAGGGAAAGTGTGCAGAAACGTGTTTACGTCAGCCCTTAATTAAACTGTTGTTCACTTCCAAAGAACCTTAGGAAACACTAATGAGACATGAGTTTTGGCAATTTCTTCATCAAAGCAAAGACCCCTTCCTCAGTCTGTAGCAGCCTGTCATCCAAGTCGCTCCTGGGATAAATGTCACATGGCACTCCCATCAGTTAGCCACCTGTTAGGAGAACTTCACTGAAGTCAACTAGTGATCTAGGGCAAGCTCCAACAGCCACCTTAACACCTGCCTGTCTGGGACACCTGCTCCCTTTGCACATATAGTAGAGCAATATGTTAGCTTCTCCAATCTGCTCAAGTAGATTAAGGTTACAAGTAAGAGTTCTGTAACCTACATAGAAAACATATTTTCTTTTTAAAAAAAAAAACTCTTCTTCTTCTTCCCTATAGTAACACTTATGATTTAAAACTACTTCAAATTAATTATGTAAGAACACATAAAAGTTCTTGAATTTCTGGAAGCTATTATTTTCAGCATACCATAACACTAAATTAAAATATATTAACTGTGCCAGTCCTATGATTGAGAAAAACACTTCTATCTGGTTAACAAAGAAGCAAATTGCTTCAAAATGTTCAAAAAGTCCAAGTCTTTTACATATTCCTAAGTTGTCTTCCTTATTTACATGCCATACTTTTAAACGAGGCTAAATGAATCCTGTAGATATAAGTCACCATTTGCTAGCCACTCTTATTTTCCAGTACTTACAGTTAAGGTATGCTTTATTGCTAAGTGCTTAGAAAGCTATAATCATTGTTAAAAATATCTTCCTTCTTTTTTACTTTATCAAGCTGCTGAACATTTCACAGAATCCTTTTTCTTTTTTTCTTCCTTTTCTTTTTTAGAAGAAAACTCAAAGTATAAAGAAAACAATGGGAAACTTGTGTTAGTTTTGACCCTCTAGTCCAGTGGTTCTCAGCCTTCCTAATACCTCACTCCTTTAACACAGTTCCTGTGGGTCCCAACCCACAGGTTGAGAACCGCTGCTCTAGTCTGATCTAGACCCCAAAGAGAATGTCTATGTAGGGACATGTAGCTCAGAGAGCCCGAGGTCTAGGATTTGACAAGATTATTTTATATCGACAAGACTTACCGAGTTGATGACCCTTTTGTAGTTTTCCAGGTTTCGTTATTTTGGGACTTTTAAAGGTTTTAGACTTTCATAGTTTTTTTTTTTTTAAAGAATTTTATGGGTTTACAAAAACTCTGAACACTGAAAATCTCTTCAGAGACCAAACTCATGGTTGGAGGAAAGCCAAGGTGGTGAACGCGTCCATTACGCCATTGAAACTCTGTCAAGCAACGCACACCACTGAGAGTGAAAAATGAGTTTTAGCTAAACTGGGGCATTTCTGCTTCCCATTAAAGTATTGGGTGGATGCTGGACGACAACATGAAAAAGAAATGAGCTGGCTGCACAAAATAATAATGTTATTTAAAATGAATAAGATAATAAATGAGAGGCTATGAAATCAAGTGTGCAGGACGGGTTTGGGAGTTGAAATCTGATATTTTTACTTCAGGCCACAAATCCAGAGTCTGTCCTGAGACAGAGGAAACAGCTTGGGCTCTGTGCCCAGAGGACCAGGGAAAGGCAAGGAAGATGATCTACCAGCTAAATGCTAAGAGACCAGGGTTTCGCTTCCTTTGTTTTTGCCTTGGGGAAAATAGGGCTGATGAGAGGGAAGTTTACAGGTTATTTACAACTGTGTAAGTGTTATGTAAAATGCTGCAAATATCAAGACCAGATTGGAACAGCATCTCCCCTGCCTGCAACTTAAGATCTCAGCCCAAAGCTTTGATGTATTTATTTCTACCAGTTTCCCCTTGAAGAATGACAGGGATCCTTATTTTAACCAGTTATACCTACAGGTGTGGGAGTGTATTCTGAAGGAGGACAAAGGAAAAAAGAGAGAGAGAGAGAGAGAGAAACCAAGTAGACTACGCCTTTCCTTGAAAGTGTTACATCATTTTTCAGGCATCATCTCAACTTCTCTATTTTCTTCAGTCAAATGGAGCTATCCTGGCTCATGGGGAGGAAAGACATAGTGTGATTCTTAAGAGTTTAAATGAAATATAAATGACAAAAACGAGGTGCACAGGTAGGGTCACGAGGCCACAATAGTCTATGATTTTCAGAAGACATGCCACAGAATTGCTTATGGAGCACTGTGCTACATTTAAATGATGATGGACACCACAACTGCGGGATTAAATCACTTGTGCACCACTACCAGGAGTGTAATTGGATTAAGACCTTTCTGGATTCTATGCTAATATTTACCTAAAGCTTTACAAATGGACATAAGATTTAACTCGATGATTCTACAGTAGAAATATGTTTATTTCTTTAACAAAATTCCATTGAGCTTCTCCATGTCCATGAGGACTCGGTGCTGGGCAGAGGGATAGAGAACAGTGAAAAGACCTGGATAAGAACAATCGAATCAGACTACACACAAACATGTTCACTGTGTCTCCATGTCCATGAGGACTCGGTGCTGGGCAGAGGGATAGAGAACAGTGAAAAGACCTGGATAAGAACAATCGAATCAGACTACACACAAACATGTTCACTGTGTCTCCATGTCCATGAGGACTCGGTGCTGGGCAGAGGGATAGAGAACAGTGAAAAGACCTGGATAAGAACAATCGATCAGACTACACACAAACATGTTCACTGTGTCTTAATTTATAGTATAAAAATTCAGAAACTACCTAAATATCTATGAGCAAAGTAGATATTTAAAAACTTAGGAGGCTGGGCATGGTGGTTCATGTTGGTCGTCCTAGCACTTTGGGAGGTTGAGGTGGGAGAATCACTTGAGGCCAGGAGTTTGAGAGCAGCCTGAGAAACATAGTGAGACCCTATCTTAACAAAAAAATTTACAAGACTACCAAGGTGGGGTGGCACATGCCTGTAGTCCCAGCTCCTTGGAAGGCTGAGGCAGGAGGATAGCTTCAGCCTAGGAATTTGAGGCTGCAGTGCCTCTAGCACACACAACAGAACCACCGACGGGCAGCATATCAAGCAGCTGCTCTAACGTGGAAACTGAAAGTCATGGTGAAATGCCATCCTGCTGTAAGTCAAAGACAAAAAAGGAAACAGTTTTCAAAACGCCATACACATATATCATATAAGATCAATGTGAGGCGGCGGTGCCTGTGGTTCAAAGGAGTAGGGCGTCGGCCCCATACACCAGAGGTGGCGGATTCAAACCGAGCCCTGGCCAAAAACTGCAAAAAAAAAAAAAAAAAAAGACCAATGTCATGGAAAAAGATATACAGGGAAATAGAATACACAGAGAACACATGGGAAAATAAAATATAGAGAAAAACGAACGCACACATCCTAAGTTAAATATTATTAGAAGTCATCTCTATGAGATTACAAGTGATTTTTACTCTTATGTGTATTTGACAGTTTGTTTTTCGAAATTCTCCCAAAATAACTATTCCTTTTACTGCAAAAACTGTAAAAAACATATATTTTTTGGGAAAAAAATGCTGCCTATAGCTCCATAGAATATTATAAATAATTGCCAATATTTGGCTGATGATATTGGATCTGGTTTTGTGTTCAGTATTACACTGTAAAAAGGAAATGCCTCATATTGTTCGTAGTATGGGGGGTTGCAGAAATTTAGAATAAGATGGTTAAATGCAACATTTGTAATTCAGTTGGTTAACAGCAAACATCTTTTTGAAAATACAGTGAAGAAAAAGAATATCAGAATATCCGTTTCTAAGGACTCTTCCAAATGCAAAATTGTATGATTGTGTAGCAAATGTGAACAAGTCCTTCCCACACACTCCAAGTTAACAAAAAGCTCTGAATGTTATGACAAGACATATGGACCTAATCCCACTACAGTAGTTTGATGATGGTGCCAGATGATTCAAAAAATAATTAGCTGCCATGTTCAGAAAGTATCTCCTTATATATATATTTACATTTATCACACTCCAAAATAACCGGGAAAAAAATGGCAAGCTACGTTAAGAGGAGATAAGATGTCATCTTCAATTAGATTTCTCCACCACTTTATTTAATTGTATAGAGTTGGTTCTTTTTTAAAAGGGAAAGTATGGTGGTCTTTGTGTTACATAAATGAAATTCTTTAATCATCGAGTTATTGAATCTTAAGTACACTTGAGCATATCACTGTATTCTTCAGCAACTTAAAATATTTTATGATAGTCTGTGTTTCTTTTTACATGTTTTAATCCAAGCACAGTAAGTAGCAGGTTCCTACAAGTCTCTATTTTATCACATCTCTATACAAAAAATCTCCAGGCTACACCTATAGCCAATACAAGTGAAAGCTCAAACCCCTTTGAAGCTCACAAACACCTTCTGGAGATGCTTAAAAAAAAATCCTTTGAATAATGAAGAACAGTGCTAAAAGAATGAATACTGAATAAATGAAAACTGCTTTTTAAAAACCCTTCAGAATGCTCCTGTCTGCTAAGTAAATTCATATTAATAGACTGACAATGATAAGGTGTCTGGAGTAATGTCAGTAAACCTAATTTAAAAGGCAGAAAAACACCAAACAATTATACACGATGTGGAGTATATTTTAGTCGCTTATTAAACATGGGCATAGGTAAATAGCTGCTATTCACCCCGCCTCTGGGGACGATCTCTGAGCTGTGGAAGCTTATTAGTGTTAAGCATCTGAGAGCCACGGGCTATAAAATAAAATCAATACCATAACCTTAACTGTAAAAGTCACGAGGATACTGGAAGAGTTCTAATTTAACAAGATTACAGATGAGTTTTTAGAGGAGAACATTTGGGGGAAAGTCGTGCATTTAGAAACATTTATGCTGCAAGACATTTCAAGGTTTCTGTTGTTACTAATGCTGTTATTATCCTCACTGGTAATGGTTAGGGTTGATTTAACTGATGTGTTACTTTAGTGGATTTACAGGAAAGTCTTAGAAATGATCTGGAACTTATTTCAAACAAAATCATTAAACTGAGGTAGTAAACTAATTGCTTGGGAACAATTATGATTTGATGTGGTTAACTGTGATAGAGAAAAAAAAATCACAAACATTTTAAGGTCGCCAGTTCAGCAGCTCAATGCAAATATGATTACTCTGCACATATTCTGTTTCTCTTAATGGAAAAGTAGTCAAAATTAGTATAAATTGTAGTATTTAAGTTCAACCTGAATCTGTATTACTTTTCCTCCAACAAATGTAAATGAAGAGAAAAAGAACATTCTGTCAATGAAATTATCAGGGTGGCATATTTATAATCCTAATGGTTTTAGAAGTCACGTGAAATTGATCAGTAACAAAACCTCTATTTAGTAATGGACCAATTACATTTGTGAGATAATGTCAATGAAACAGAATATTGTCACAGGATAATGGTCTCCTATTGCTATATCACTAGTCATTTAGAGAAAATAAATGTTGCCGTCTGGCTGAGTCATTTGTTTTCAAAGTAGGAGACACTGATCCCATAACAAGGTTCTGTTATAATAACTCAATCTCTATCAATCATTCGTTGTACTAGAATGGTGCAGGCCAGGACATGAATTTGTGAGAACCGTGCGTTCCTCAGGTATAAGGCAAAACATATGGTTCCTCCAAGCGCATAAACAACCCAATTATTGTGTTATTCAATAAGTGTATTTAAAATAAACATCTAAAAAATAAAAAATAAAAAACTTCTTGAATTTTCAAAAAGATCCATCTTAATGAGAGCTTAAAGACTCAAGTACTGAAGGCTATGCTAACCAGTTTGATGAAAATATTTCAAATTGTATGTAAAACCAGCACATGGTACCCCACAATCACACTAATGTACATAGCTATGATTTAATTAAAAAAAAAAAAAGACTCAAGTACTGAAAGATCATCAAATTCTTTGATTCTAACTGATTAAAAATTTAAAATGCTCGAAAACAAAGGAACCTTAGTATATGCCTTTGTTATTTCACAGATGGGAAAATGCAAAGTTTACTAAAGTAAAGTGATTTGTCTAAGACCACACCGGCATTTAAAGTTTCCTGATTACTGTTACATTGCTCTAGGCATAAGGCAAAAGAGACAGAAACAGAACTAACATATGTGTATATATATGTGTATATGACAATAAATATATAACTAATTTTTATTTTGACATATACAGCTCATTTTAAACTGGCTCTCACACCTTTATTAGAAACATTCTCGACTTTAGGACTATTTATTAACAATATCTTATTATTAAGCTGCAAAGAGGTTCTTAACCTATGGCCAGCCCAAGAACTCTGTTCACAAGTCTCCGAGGAATCTAAGAACCCCTGTGATATTGTGTGCATTTATCTGTATTGAAGTTTTACCCATTAAGAAAGGAAAAGTCATAACAGGTTTTGTAAGTAGTTAGAAACATCATAAACATAACATCACAGTGACTTCTTGAGGACACAGTATGCGCGGCAGCAGTGAGGATGGGCATCCTCAGCCAGGAGACTGGCTCATTCCACCTCTGCTGCTTACGTCTGAGCTACGTCAAGTGTTTATCATTTTAATGATCAGTTTAATAACCTGTAACATGAGGTTTCTGTAGGGTTTAAAAGTAAAAATAGATGTTAAGTAAGCCTAGTACCTGATAGATAGTAAGTGATCAATAAATGATAATCACAAAAGGCAGTAAGGGCTGGGCACAGTGGCTCACACCCGTAATCCCAGCACTCTGGGAGGCTGAGGCCCGTGGATGGCCTGAGCTCAGGAGTTAGAGACCAGCCTGAGCAAGAGTGAGGCCCCATCTCTGCTAAAAATAGAAAAATGAGCTGGGTGCTGCGGCAGGTGCCTATAGTCTCAGATACTTGGGAGGCTGAGGCAAAGGACGGTTTAAGTCTTAAGAGTCTGAGGTTGCTGTGAGTTTGATGCCCTGGCACTCTACCCAGGGTGACAGTTTCTTTTCTATCTCAAAAGAAAAAAAAAGACAGTAGGATCTTGTTTCCCTTGTTACCTCTACATGTACTTTTTGAACACAGCTTTTTAATTGATGTAGCTTCTTCAACCAATAAATGATACAGAAAAAAGGAGGAAATAACTAATATAGGTTAAAAAGAAGCTGAAAATATAATTATAATATATGGACCATGTTTGGGTCCTGATTGAAACAAAACAACATTTGGAATAATCTGGGGGTTATTTGAACATGGATTATATGCTAGATTACATTAAGGAAGTATTGTGATATTTGTTATATTTATACAATGGTATTGTGATTGCATAAAAAAAATCTATTCTTTGTGGAAAATACTTAGAAATATTTACAGGTAAAATGACATGATGTCTACGATTTACTTTAAATTACTTAAAAAAAAAGTAGGCTACAGTAAATGCAACAAGATTGGGAAAATATTGATACCAGTTAAAGTGAGTGATTGCACATGAAGGTGTACTTTATAATTCTCTCTACTTACAATACTTTCCATGCTAGAAAACTTTAAAAAATTGTTGAAACATTTACTTCAAACCAGCTCTTCTCTGTGTTTATCCATCAAAAGCATTCTTACCCGTCTTTTTTAGTTCAAAAATTTTTAATCCTGGCCCTAATAATAAGAGATTGGTATTCTTTTTAAAAAATTCTCCTTTTAAATTTCCAATTAACATGAGGGTATATACAAACAGAGTATACTGTTTGCATTTGTAAGGTAAAGTCTAAGTTGTAACTGTGTCCTTCACACCACAAGTGTGCCATACGCTCTCCCGTTGTTCCCACTGGGAAGGAACCTGATAGTCTCAGCCTCCCCCTTCTTGGATTTAATTTGAGTTTTGCTCTCATGTGAGCACACTGCTATGAATCTATAAGTTTCAGCTTAGGATTGAGTACATATGATGCTTTTTCCCCATTCTTGATTCTTGTCATAGGTTATTTAGGAGAGTGTTTTCCATATTCATCCAAGTTGTAACAAAGGATACAAAATCTTTATCTTTTTATGGGTCAATAGTATTCCATGGCATACATATATCACTCTTTATTAATCCATTCATGTGTTGAAGGGCACTTGGGTTGTTTCCACATTTTTGCAATTGTAAATTAGGCTGCTATACACACTTGAGTGCAAATGTCCTTCTGGTACAAAAAAAAAAGACTGTTTTTCTTTTAGGTAGATACCTAGTAATGGGATTGCGAAGGTCTGCTTTTCGTCCCCTCCATACTTCTTTCCACAAAAGCTGTACTAGTTTGCAGTCCTGCCAACAGTGCAGGAGTGTTCCCTTCTCTCTTCACTAAAGCCAGCAGACTGGTGTGCCACTTGGTTGGTCCAGACTCTGCTCTCTAAGCCCTAACTGCCTACACTTAACCTTGTAGCTTAGAGTTGAACAAAATAAATAAAAAATACACATGGGGAGGAATAATCAAAAGAACCCTAGCAACATGAAAATTTGGAGCAGATCAAACCACCTAAGAGACTACAATGGAATTAAGCAGAAAATCCCATCCACAAAGAAATTGTTGAAATGACAGAAATAGAATCAGAATTCGGATGGCAATGAAGATGAATGGAATTAAAGAAAAAGTGGAGAAGACCAAAAATTACCCTAAGAAATCAAGGAACGTAAAGATAAAGTGGCCAAGAATCAAGACATAACTAGGAAGAAGATAGCTGTGCTTAAAGAACTGAAAGGGGCATTCAGGGAGTTTCAAACCACAGCAGAAAATTTCAGCAACAGATTAGACAACCAAGAACTCGAAGACAAGACTTTGGAGCTAACCCAGTCATGTAAAGAGGAAGAAAAGAATATAGCAAAAGCAGGGCACTCTCTTAGAGAGATGGGGGACTGCACGAAGCATACAAACATACACTCATAGGTATCCTAAAAGGAGAAGAAGGGAGTCTCAAAAGCATGGAAGAAGCTCTAATTGAAGACAAAGGCATTATAGTAAAAATTCCCCAGTCTTGCAAGAGGTTGATTTTCAAAAAAAAAACAAACAAACAAATAAAAAACTATATATCTATATACCTATACATTTTACCATTTCAAAATTCCGTTTTAGTAATTCTATCAGAACCCTGAAAATTCATAAATTTACCTCTATTTTCTCTAGGTCTAACAGAATTTTACATGATACTCCCCAGGAAAACTGTCCAACTGCCAAGGTTGGGAAGTGGTTTAAATTCTCCTAGCCTGTTTTTCCCGACTTAGGTAAGTTTACATACTGATTTCTAGGCAAGCTGTAGTGTAACAGAAAAATTTAAAAAGAAAAAAACCTGTAAAAAAGAAGATTTAGGCTCTGCCATTAATTACCAGGATACTTTGGCTAGACAACCTCTTTGGTCCTTGGACTCCGTAGCTATAAAAATGGGAGCTTAGCTGATGTCTCACTAAGGTTTCTAATAAACTGTGATCAATGACTGAAAAATCAATTTCTTATTGATATCATGTTGGTAGCTCAATACAGTACCGATGGGTAATGTCAAAGATGCTGTTTTTCCAAACGACTTCAAAATAAACTTAAACATGAAATCAGTATGTAAAAAGCTTTGAAAGAAAACCTTTTCTTATGCCAAGAAACTTTGTAAGGCACAGTATCATTCTGGCTTTCACGGGTTTCCCGTTTTCCTAGTTTAACCTGTGTTCCATCAATCTAGAGACTAAGTATAAAATAGAAAATTGTTATTTTTTTCAAACTAATTATCCATTGTGGTTTTTCTGCAAAATGCTATATTTTCAAATAATTAAGGCTTCAGAGCACAGAAATATGAGCACAACTTTTCCATATTAATCAGTACCAGCCCTTCTAACATGTATACACATTTGCTACGTCCAAAATGCTATTCTTGATTAGAACACACAGAAGGAGAACAAACATTTGTTAATTAGTAGGCAACACGAAGAATTCTGACGAAAGCCTTCACCAACAATTTATCATTTTCTTTTCTCTTTTCATGATGCTCATGTTGTGATTTTTTTAATCACAGCAAGCGTAGCTAAAGGGTAGAGGATCCTTGAACAAGACGGCTTTCCACTGTTGTGATGGTACATAGAGATTTACTTACAGTTCTCAACTTTGGGTATTTTCCACAATACAAAACTAAACAGAGAAACTTGAAACTTGCGCTCCAATGTTAAATTCAAAACAGCTCTTCTACACATTTACTCACCATTAAGTATCTGTTGTTTCCTTTTTTCTGGTTCAAAAATTTAAAATGTGAACATTTGCTCTTTCATTCTTGTGATACGAACTGTAGGAATGTTAAGAAATTGTTGGTGTTCTAGCTGTTCCCCAAAGGGAGCTTAAAAAGTTCTTCCCGTAAGGTTACTAAGCTGTTTGCCCTGTCATTTCCTAGGACTTCACTCACGTTAATGATTCCCAGATAGCAGTTATTCAAGCATTTATGAAAGCTGCGTATCCACGCAGCTCCTACAGCGCTAGAGAAATCTTCAGATGCTATCATTTGCCAGACTGTGGTTTGGGCTGGAGCTCTGTTTTCCAAAGTTTGAACCTAGGATTAATACTCCCTATGGATTCTTCAATGGAAACAAAAGGTTCTAAAGTCACAGACTTAATAAACACGTCCAGTCAAGAGCTACTCCTGGGTATTCACAGCACATAGGAGTATATTAACTATTCTGCAAATTCATTTATGAATGAAAAAAATGTTTAAATTTTTATTACAATAGAGCTTTCCAAACTTAGCTAACCACTTTTATTCCTAGTGTATCTGTTCACATTCCTAAGCTCACACTAAGAAACGCTGGTCTCCAATTCTAGTTCTGTCTGTATGTTCCCTCTTACTTCTCATGATTTATTTCTTGACTGAGCATATGACACCAAACTGGCAATTTTGCTCTCTAGCCCCCAGGGTACCTTGGGGCCCTTTGACTTAATCCGTTTGATATTTAATACCATATCTTGATAAGAATCTATAAAGTGAAATTTAGCACAATGTTTAAGACTATCTTAATAATGCTAATATCTGAAAAACTGTCACAGATAACTATTTAGGACCTGGAAAGATACTAAAGTTTCAGAAAAACTTGGGAGAATTATTTATGTAACAAAACTGTAAATTTTTGTTAAAACATTAGCATTTCTAATACCAACAACAGCCAGAACACATTGCTAAAGTTGAGAGTCTAGTTTAATCCATTATTATTTTTTAAATTTTAAAACTACTCTTAAAATTTTAATTATATCTAATATACCAAGCAGTGTTATTTTTAGCTAACATGCATATTTACTGACTTTGTGTAAAGAGTTACCTCTCACTATCCTTAAAAGTAAGCTAGTTCGAAAGCATGGAAATAGTTCTCTCATAATCTGGTTTACATTATTTATTTTCTGTAAAGTTCCTTTTTTTCACAAATAGTAAAACATTATTTTTTCATTCAGCAGGTCAAAGCCTAGACACTTGATTTATTCATACTAACATGTTCCAGGCCTGCAAAAATTCTTCCCATATAATAGGCTTTGAAAAGATGTTAATTGAGTTAAATTATCTCAAATCCTAAATATGCAGAAATTACTAAAATTTTATTGTGTAAAAAATCCTTTTCAATTTACATTTAATCTAAGATTATTAATTATTTAAATACTCATCAGATTGAGAAGCTGTTAAATTTTCCATTTAGACATCCCCAGCTGTATATTATAAATATATTTACCATATCATATTTTTTTCCTCTACGTATCAATTGAAAAATGTTTTAAGACTTTTACATTCAAACTTAGATGAATCAGTGAGTATTAGGATGGCAGTAGCAAAATGACCCTATAAAGAATTGTTTTACACATTAGAGCACGTAACTTATTTGTCTGTTAAATTACGGAACCTTGGAATACAATGAGATTTAGTCCTTTACAAGCAACTTGAATCTCAGGGAAAACTATGACCTGTCTCTTAGTTTTCTTCCTATGTCAGACTTTACCAAGGACTGTTCTTACGATTTCAAGGAAAGTGTATCATCTAAGAATCGAGTCTCTATACTGACTCAGAACACGTTCAAGAAAGACAAGATCTCACTGGAATGTTTTGTGGAGTAAGTAATGGAATAAAAGAAATTTTCAGTCTGCATGTTGATAAACTAACCTGGTTCTATTCATTTAATCATGAACATCTTAAATAACAGACAACAGCATACCAAAAAGGAAGTTTTAACAGAGATAGAGACAGTCAGAAATTTCAGATCATCTTCAAAGAAGACACTAAACAACAACAAAAAAATATTCTGGAACTTGGGAAAGAAATGTAATGATTGTTCTGCATCTGTTTGTTAGTGCTCAGTATCATATTTTCATTTTCCATTCCTCTATGTATAAAAAAACAAATAAAAATATAAATATTGTATAATATAAAGCTGACAACTTTAATTTCTATTATTATTAATCAGAAGAAATTTAAGCATATTATAGGGCCCCCTACCAAATGTTTAACACTATAAAATAATGTTCAATTTTAAAATATTCATGTTTATATTTTGAAAATTATAAATTACAATTTTCTTATGATCAGGAAGTTATAACTTTTTGTTTTAAAAAGAAATGACACAAGCATGTAATTATGATTGTAATATGTTAAAATAAAAACACTTTTTAATTAAATTATTATAAATTGCATGAACATGTTATTGTATGAATTTAGATTTTAAATTAATACTTTGCCTAATTTATTTTTAGAATAAAATAGATAAAATAATTTGGCTATATTATATCTCTTATTTTTGCCTACCTGAAATAAATCTCAAAGCTTTAGACTGATGTTTCCAGATTATAAAGGAAAGAAGAATGCTACATAATTTTGTTATCTTTGATTCCCATGTTTTGCTTTTTTTTAAGAAAATCAAGTTTGATAAGGGGTATGACAAGAAGATTTTAGTGCAAAGTTAACACTAACAGAATAAGACATACCCAGCAAATAATTAATAGTAAATTTCAAGCATTTCTGCTGATTTTAAACGCGAGTATATTCTAATCAACCAATAAGCAGTTATTTAGTGCCAATTAGCCCAGAGCTTTGTGGGAGAAGTAAGCCTAAGACATGCTAAAGCCATGGCAGCTACTGGAGTGGAGCTCAATACGTGCACAGGCAACCCCTTCACACAGGCAGGTGTCTAAAGAGCATTTGAAGATGGGCAAGAACAACTGGGGGGCAATTTACTTTGCAAATTTTCAAAAGGCAATTTTCTAAGAACAAAAGAACTGCACTGGGCTTAGCAAATTGGTAAAGATAGTACTGCACTGCCCTCATTTTTTTTTTCATTGTAGTTTCAGTCTTCTTCCCACAAAGGCTTATTGTGCACATTACAAAGTCTTCTGGGTCTTCAGAATTAAAGTGACAGAGTATTTTTTTTTTAAGCTCACATGAGAATGGAACATTCTTCCTTACTCTTAACATAATATTCCTTTACAGATTTCTCCCCTAATTCTAGTCATTTTGACAAAAGAAAATCACCAAGACAATACAGTGATTTTACAAAAAGAAAGAATGACAGTTTCCCTTCTACTTTTCAAAAATGTTTTATAATATGATTTGAAATTGGCTTTATTCAATAGGCTGAAAGAGGAATCAATTCTTACAAAGTGACAACCTCGACAATAAAGAACACCTACACTTCTGAATCAAGCTTCCACTCACACACTTTCACAATGTTATTACCATGAGAATCTTTTCCAGACTAATTCTCTGACAGAGAAAATACGGCTTTGTTTAGAATAAACTGACAATGGCAGTAAAACAAGCAATAAAATACAAAAGGTGGAGGGGTTTGTTTTTCTACTGACTTCTGCTTTGCTGGTAAAAGTCTCTAGTATGACTTTTGCCTCCATTCAGGAGCAGGGGCTCTGCCTATCAATGGTTCATTTATCCAATAAACATCTACTGTGCTCCCACTATGCACCTTAGGTGCTGGTCACAGTAACAGCCGAGACAGATGAGATCCCTGCTGTCATAGTGCAGATAGATTTAGACAATCAATCCCACAAATAGACATGTGATGAGGTATTATGCATATAATGATGGAACAATACTGGATGTCAAGAGAAAAACAGGAAGACCTAATTTAGGTTGAAATTCCCTAATTTAAGTTGGGCTCTGGAGGATGATAAAGAACTTTCCAGGAATAGGAAAGAGCCCTCATTCCAGAGGGCATGGTGTATAGGATGGTGTTTCATTCCCAAATCTAAACAAAGCAATGGGCTCAAGTACAAGCAAAAAGAGGGAAAGGGCAGCAAAGTGTCACCTGATGAGGCCACAGTGGCCATTAGATGTCAGGCCCTTTCCTCAAAGAAGGGAATTCCACAGGAAAGAGTATCCAATGTACTCAGCCTTACTATGAAACTAATTTATAGCTTTCATATGAAAGCTATAACCCAATTATAGCCCAAGAATATGGGGAAAGGGGAGAGGGAGGAGAGCGGAGTGGGGAGGATGGGTGGAGGGAGGGTGATTGGTTGGACCATGCCTATGGCTCATCTTACAAGGGTACGTGTGAATCTTTCCAAATGTAGAATATAAATGTCTTAACACAATAACTATGAAGACTATGTTAGCCAGTTTGATGAAAATATTTCAGATTGTATATAGAACCAGCACACTGTACCCCATGACTACATTAATGTACACAGCTATGATTTAATAAAAAAAAAAAAAAGAAGAAGAAGAAGGGAATTCCAATATTCTCCTGAGAGCAAGGGGAAGGTAACAAAGGAGCTTCAGCAAGCAAGTGAGATGCTGTTATTTATGTTTTAAACAATGATTTCTGTCTACTGCCTGAAGAATGGATTTGGAAGAGGGTTAGTCTCAAAGCCAGAACTCACCAGCTGAGTTTGAAATCTTTCCATAAAACCACCACTGTCATCTTCCAGTACTTTCCTTCACATGCACAGTGTCCAGCCACCTAGCACACATGTCCCCACCACAACACTTGGCTGTGTTAGCTACCCACGCCCATCCCCCACTCCTGTACTTCTTAACTAATTACAATCTCAACACACTAAAAGAGGCCCACCTGGCTCAAAGTCCAATTCCTCCATGAAGATTTTTCACTATTCTTTAAATCCCCTGCCACTTGGTATATAAATTATGAGCAGCAAAAAAGAAGTCCTGAATAAGGAATTAACTTTGGCCTTAATTGCGAAGCTCCAGAGTTATGTAATGCCCAAGATTGTTCATCATCGAGTTTCCAAATCCCCACATATATATTCTCAAGTCTTGAGCTAAAACCCATTAATAAAGTGCTTCTTTCTTTTAATTTAAAAAAAAATGCAGAATTCTATTTGAAAGACAATTTTCAAATACATTTTTATGCTGCTGACATAAAATCTTATTTGCACACACCATACATATTAACAAAAATCGCAGTTAGCTAATTTTTCTTTTTCCACATGTGATAATCTCCCTCTGATTTGGGGGAAAGGCATGAGCATGTATGATGAAATATATTACGTCCAATGGACTTTAAGGAAGCTGAGTTTTAACTCAGAAATCCAAACAATGCCTATTTCTTAAAGTTGTATTTCTCCCCAAAGTTTCCCTAAAAGTGGGTCATAGTTTTATCTAGAAAGCATAACTAGATTAGCACAGACACAATTATCTGACATTACACTTTCATGTATTGTTTATACTCTATCTGCTTCCAGAAGGAACTGTGGCATCCTCTAAATGAGAAGTTTCAGTACCTGTCACTTAACATGGCTTACAGCTGGCTCCTCCCTGGAATGACCCACAGAGAACAGCCAGCTGATCTAACTGAATCAGAACTTGAAGTTCTGCTGTGCTCTAACCAACTCACGTAGACAGATTATAATCAGTCATATAAATAACTGTGAGTTCTAGAAGATCATTTATTCTGGGGAAAAAAAGGCCAATAAAACACAAAGAATAAGTTCTTTTGTAAATTAACACTGGCGGCATTTGACTAGTATATTAACAATAATTTTACTAAAGTCATTTCAGGAAGAATATATAATCATATTCATATAATCCACAGTGGTTCAATTATGAAATTTTGACTAAATGAAACTGATTAAATGAGCCAACATTTTACCCAGATGTCTCTAGAGGGATCTCTTTATTACTCACCTTGATCTCTTTCATGCCATGTTCGACTTCCAGCAGCTGGTGAATTTGGAGAGGGATAGAAGTCTCCTGTAGGACTTGGTTCCATATTTTCATCTATGGATATGGTTTTGGGTCTTTTGCTGTTAAAACATGACAGTAGTTGTATTAATAGGACTTCTGGAAAGAGGGACAGCATTTAAAAGTTGACTGGGGGAAATTCTTACTGTGGGAATTTTCATAAACACAAGTAACAGCATCTCAGAATCATTTTGAGATAATAGTGACTGTTCAATACATCAAAGGGAATAGCAAACATTTCTAGTTGTATTACTGTTTTATACCTTCTTATACCTATACCTGCCCCACAAACATGGTGTTCGTTCTATTTACATCTTCAAATGCATTTCCGAAGAAATTTTAGTAATAAAAAGTGAACTCTTATGTGGTTTGTATAGTAATGTTAAAATTGTGTTATTAAAATTGAACCTGACTCATAATTATCAATATTAATAATAAATATGTATAGCAGTTGTCATTGACAATGTAATCCTTTCACATTAATTCAAAGACAGGGTAAGGAAGTAGAGGAGGACAAGAGCTTTTGGATTCAGACAGGCCTACTATTAAATCTTGTCTGGGCTATTTATTAATATTTAATTGCAAGCTCCTTAGCCTTTCTCAACTCAGTTTAATCATCTGTAAAGTGGAAATAATAAAACCTAGTTCAAAGAGGCGATGGTTGAAAGAGTTAACCGAGTTATTAAATGCAAAGCTGTTAGTTAAGTGGCTGGCATTTGGAAGATACTTATTAAATAGTAATTATAAGTAGTAACTCCATAATTAATAATGGCTATAAATTTTCTACTACTTGACTGCTTATAAACTATTTCATATATTTTTCTGTACTTTCTCTTAAAAACTTGGTTATTCCTAAGTTAAAAGGCTATTGCCATGTTCAAACCAATGGTATACTTTTAAAATGATATATTTTAATAAGAAACATGGGCTTATCTCAATTATTAAGAAAGGTAAAATATCTAGAGCAAAGATGAAGAAGATAGTTTATGGCCATATTGCTTGATATACTTCTTTTATATATCCCCACAAATACCCTATTACGCAATTATGACTATGAAAATGTATATATTTTTTCTTTTAAAAAATTTCTTACTTGTATCTATACTAGTAAAAACTAAAACCCACGTCTTCTGAAATAACTTTTTGCAACCTTAAGAAACATAATGCCATAAGATTCAGAGTTAGAATGGACCTCAAAAATCATACACATAAACTAATCCCCCCCCTTTTTTTATAAATGGGGAGACAAAGTTGGTGAAATTGAGTAGATTGCCCAGGAGAAGTTAATGGAAGAAAGTGGACATAAAGGACTGATTTCCAAGACTGTGATTTTTCTGCTACACTACATCTCCAAGCCCTTCAAACATATATGTGTCTGAGTATATCTGTTGATATACTGTGATTAATCGTTGAGTCACAGATCTCAGAGTGTTAACGTGATGTACACGTAGACGATAGTGATTTCTATCCATACCAAACTATAGTAAGAATAAGTAATAGATCCTTAATTTCTTCCTTAAGGTATCCAAAGTTAGAATTTATGTTTTTAACTCTCTGTTATCTAATTCTCCTAGGTAGTAGTCCCTATGAGTCCATAGTAAATATTTATGAAAAACTAAAAAGTGGGAAGAAATTATTTTTGTAAGGAAGTAATAGAGAAATGTTTATTACAAAGACATAGTATCTGATACTGAGTGCCCATGAGGAAAGATCTGTGTTGACAACAAATTGATCCAGCAGACAAAATAAAAAATCACTATTCACACTCTAAATTCAGAAAAAGTAAGGCATTTTTAAGACCTCAACATGTTAGAGACAATTTTGATGATAGTAAACCCAAACACCTTGCTACAAAATTTAGCTATATGAAAATGCGGTTTGACTAGAAATGACATAAAATTGATCATAATTTACAAACATACAAACATGCACAGTCTGTGATTCATTCAAATGCAATTAACATTCATTACTAAGGATAGTTTATGAAACTAATTATCTAGATAATTCTTCAGTTTTAAAAACTGTAGCATCATAAAATGTATGCTTTGCTCTGGAATTCATGTGCTCTTATCTTTGATCAAACCTCAGGAGGAGGTTTGAATGTGTCATATGTCTAGTATTTGAATATAGACCTATTGAATATTTCAAGAGGAGGTAATATTTTCATCAGAACTGAAAATTACTTAATCAAATAATATTAACTAATTGAATAACTGTGGAAACTGTGGCCTAGAATAAAGTGTTTAATTCTACAGCAGGGTAAAACTGATATATTTTACTTTTTGTGTTTCATTATCCCAAACTTAGATATGGTATTAGAGAAAAATTTACCGGGGATCACTTATAAACCAGGGATCACTGCCGTAGTAACATCATTTTCAAAATCACCAAAAGAATTACTTAACTTATAGAATTACAATATTGCATACAAGATTAAATCACATTAATATACTTTTATAGGTCCCTATTCCCCTGAAAAAGATTTTTTAAAGTGCTTTGAATGAAAATTACATTTAATTTGCAAATAGCCAAGTAAATGTAACCAAGAAAGAGTGAAAGTCTGGTACTAAACCCTGTATTTCTCTTTACCCACCTACCTGCCTGTCTATTTGCCTATTGACTGAGAACAAGAGCAGGTCTACTTTCAGTTACCTGCTTGGTGGAGAGGACAGCGACCTCTGAAGATTGACCCCCGAGTTCATGTCATGATAGTATGGTTGGCTTGGGATTTCTCCAATTGGAAAATTGACTCCAGTTCCCTGGGTTATGGGCGCTGAGGAATGAAACAAAAAGAAACACTGGAATTAACACTCACACTTGTCCTCTTTATTCAAATGTAATAATCTAATAATCCCCTTGCCTCTGGGCAAGGAGTGGGGAGAATTCTCATTATCTTAAGACTTTTAATATCTACCATACACTGGAGTAAGATTTAAAAACTTGCTCACCTTAGCCACATTCGAGTTTGGAAATGTGGCACGCTCAGCCTATAATCATGGGTGGCCAACTCTCCCAAATATACTCCGGCCTTCTTCACTCACTCCTTTGTATTAGTTGCTATTCTATCTGTCACCCCACTAGTCTAGAGATGTCTTGGAGGAACATACGATTCCTATCCCTCAGCACCAAACAAGTCATTTTGCACTGTGGAGGCTCTCAAAAACCAAATCAGTGATAAATAAATATAGAACAGTTTCACAAGTAAATACCAATGGTTATTATTCTATAGTATCAATAACATCAAATTAGAAAGGACTAGAAATTATAATATTTATCATTATTTGATATAAATAATTCTTACATTAGAGCAAATATGTAAGTGAAATTTATAAGTATGAAGTTTGTCTTTAAAATACACATTCAGGTCTCATATACGAATGATAAGTGTGGCTCTACTCAACAGAGAACATCTTGTTTAAATTTTGTGCCACAACTATATATTTAAAATATAGTCATGGAATTTTATATTTTTAAGTTATTAGTTTGTAAATCAAGAAACCTCTTTGAATTTTCTGATACATTATAAGCTAAGATTTTTGCATGTAAGTTTTTGTTTGCACACTGGATTACATCTGTTAAAATTTTTAAATTTAATTTTAGACATATTGAATAAATCTTTGAGGTAGCATATCATGTTAGAATGAGCAGACTCCTAGGAGATAAACAGCATTTCAGTTTGAACTTCTTCTATACTTAGGAGCTACGTGACTCAGTTTCCTAAACTGTAAAGTGGGAATAATAATAACCTATCTCATATGACACTTCTGATGATTAAGTAAAAGAAGGAGTGATAAAACCCCAGCATCATATCTAGTATACTGACAGCTGCTCAACGAATGTGAGTTTCTTTCCTTCTTTGCTTTCTCCCCCAAATTTCTTCCCTGGTAGAGGGGAGTGGTTAGCAAAGACAAACAGTTCAAAAATGTACTAAAAGCAGAGGAAAAGGTAATCAGGAAACTGTTTGCTGAAAGTCCGTTCATTCAACAAGTTAGTAATAGTTTCCATTGCTGACAGGTGTGGATTTTAATGGATACAAAATGTTCTCAGATACTGCTGCCTTTAAAAGTTGATTTAGGATTAGCTTTGGGAGTGAGGAGAACAATAAGCGAGATTAAGGGTCGGCCTCTTCAAGTAAACATATTAAGCAACAAGTTGGGTAAATAAAATGTTCATGCAAAACACAGAACTACCAGGATAATGTAGATTACAATGAAACTGCTCAAAGGAATGGCATGGTCAATAAGTGCATTGGGATCTCAAAGGAGAAAGGACCCAATATTGGCTTGAGTAGATCAAGAAGTCCGTGGAAAAGCCACAGCTAGCACTGGACACTGCAGAATGAGTATGGTATGAAAGAGAGGTCCTTGCAAACAAGAACTCCTGCAGGAGCCAAGTCACAGGCTGGCCGAGATTCTACGCCAAGTGGAGACCAGGCAGGTTGGTGTCAGAGAGCAGTGAAGAATGGCTTGCATTTCTTCACCTGTCTTAATCAGGCCGTGGAGAGATCAAATGAGAGAAAGCTTGCTGGGACTTGGCAACAAGGTTCTGGAGTCCCTCAGATTCACTCAAGGAACACAGAGTCTACTTAATCTTTTCCTCTCTCCTAATTGCCTCAAGTTGGATATAAAACTCCAAAGGAAATCACAGATTTTCATAGTTTTCTGATCCAAAATTCTAAATAAATATAAATGTGTTCACTCTCAGTTGAATTATTAGGCAGGTCATGATTAACTTAGAGCATTTTTAAGAAAATCTAATTAAGCACATAGTTAATTGCAGAGAAATGACTGAGGAATACACAGTGAACATCTCTCTTTTTCTACTAAAAATTAAATAAATCAATACAGACATAAATAGTCTCAGCCTTAAACTTCTGGAACATCTGCTCCTGTGAGAGCGTTCATTTTATATAATATACTTTAACATCCTTTGATACAGAAAGTATTTGTTTGCAATGTGTCACTATGCCCGATGGCTTGAATTATTTGGACAGCTAAATGCAGCTATGTTTGTTGTGGCTTGAGGTACACCAGAGGTTAAAAAAATGTGAGGTAAGAAATCCCACAGTAACCACATGCTTTAAACTTTATTATTAGAACCATGTTCTATGTGACATTAGAAGCAGGGTACTTGCTAAGGGACATTTGAGAGACTCAGTGGAAGTAAGCACTCTGGCTTCCTACAACAGTAATGGATAGGATTCAAAGGCCTGAGTTACTAACAGGAAACTTGCAGGTTATATCTTGTATAAACTACTCGCAATTTATTTAACTCGTGTAATACTTAGGCAGAGATTTGCAGTTTGTGTTGAAAACATTTGGCACCAAAGTCAACAAGTTTGCTTGACCATAAATGAACTAAGTGCAATTTATAGCAAAATGATAATTTTAAAACTTCAGAAATTTGGGGGGAAGATGGTAAATTTTGTCCTAGAAAGATCATTCCAGAGTATCAAAACAGCAATCAAAAAGACAAATATCTCATGTTCTCACTCACACACATGAGCTAACATTGTTGATCTCATGTAGGTAGAAGGTATGATGATAGTTACAAGAGTCGGGGAAGTGGGGGGTGGAGAGGGATTGGTTAATGGGCACAAACATACAATTAGATAGAAAAAAAAATCAGTTCTAGTGTCTGATAGCACAGTAGGGTGACTACAGTCAACAACAATAGATCATCTATCCCGAACTAGCTAGGTGAGAGGATTTGAAATGTTCCCAACACAAACAAATGAATCCCCCCAAATGCCCTGATTTGACCGTTACACACTGTATACATGGATCAAGATGTCACATGTACCTCATAAATATGTACAGTTATAGGATCAATTTTAAGAAGATAGCAATAAAAAATTTGTCTATAAATATATGCATTAGCACAGTAAAAATTTAGTATGCATGCTGACACTAAAAGGAGGATTTCAGAAAGAAAAGTAGATTAATAATAGACATGGCCAAAATACTAAAACAGTACACACGGAATTTATTTAAATGACAAGGAGAATGTGTGAGAAGAGCAAGTCTCTGTCAGATATTCCTGCTTAAGAGCCTCTGGAAGAATTTACATCAGATGCAAAGATGAGCGTTAGCACCTCTCCCAGAAAGCAGCGAAGGCTGAAAGCTGCAAATCATGTTTAAGAGGTTGCCAATATCCTCTTAGACATGAAGGACCAAAGCCTCTCAGAATCTGAGGGTTAGAGGCCAACCCTTAATCTCTCTTATTGTTCTCCTCACTCCCAAAGCTGATCCTAAATCAACTTTTAAGATGGAGATAATATCATTCAACACAGAGATCTCTATCCCAAAGCTGAATAGCTTCATTAGCTACAGTCAACATAGACATTAGCGGGTCACAGGATTGTAAAACCCTGGAGGGGAGAAACCGTTAGCACACTGTGAACCCTCGGAATCAGAGTCGGTGATATACAGCCTAAATGTTGTGCTCCAGTTTATGTTTACTTAGCCAACCCTTACTTCATAAACAATGAAGTTCAAGTTTATAAACAAGATCATCATGTGGATATCAAGACACTTAGGAAAGTAACTTCCCAAGCATTTCACAGACACCTATTTACATATGGAGGAGAAAATAAATGTTTGCTGAATAAATTAACTAATGAATGAATATAGATAATTAATGTGCTAATTATAAATCAGTAATGTTTGTTATAACAAATAACCTAAAAGCCTCTAGGAGATAACAGAATGAATTAAAAACGAATGAAGGAAATGTTAGATTTACCCAGCTTCTGAACTGTTACAGGAAGATTTTTTTTTTAAATGTATTTTTTTTTACCGTTTGACATTCAGATTTTTCAAAATATCACTCAAGCACTCCCTAGTCTTACCCCCAGTAACTGACTCTGTCTTCGTTCTTTCTGGATCACCATGATTCTAGTTCTTGACTACTCAATTTGACCCAGATGAGAAACACAATTTAAACAAGGACCAGAGTGCCACTATATCATGTGCATCTTCCAAACTGTGACACTTTTTCTATTAAAATGTCCGGTGAAAACAGAGCTTCCAAAGTTACATAATAAACAAGCAAAATCAGTGAAGGGAGAAAGAAGAAAGGAGTCACCTCTTTTAACATAACCAGCACATTAAGACCTGCATCTTAGATATATTTGCACATGCTGGTAATAAGTAAAAGAGTTACACAAGGAAAATTCCCCCTTTCTTAGGTAGCCAGCCAGGTGAGCTTACCCTAGAAAAATCTGATCCAGCCTGCCAAAAATAGTGTCTCAGGTGAAGTGGCCAGTTAAAACAATTGGACATTGTTTTTGCTAACAATGCTTTCTATCTATATCCAACTACAATCTGCAAAGTTAATTTCTGCATCCCTCTACACTCGGCACGTTAGTGTGTATATCCTGTACATCTCCATCCCCCCACCAAAATGTCAGTAAATTGAAAAAGCACTTATCTGCAGGAAACTTATGTGGGTTATCATAACAACATAGAGTACATTTAATTAATCATGCTTCCTTTGATATAAATGACCATCTACGGTAATAGAGACAACAGTGAATTAAATGAATATCAAAAAGGTGACAATCAGAGCAAGCCCAAAATTTTTGTGCGACAAAAAGTTTTGCTTATTTGAATGAAAATATTTTAGAAAATCAGGCAAAATATATTCACTTGTGATTTCATCAAAAGATTTAAGAGTTCAAAACTCAAGTTTTCCTAATATGTGGTCACTCCTCATACTGTATTTAAGGTTCAAAATAAAAAATATCCTAAACCATACTGTACACTTAAGTAAGAAGAGAACAATGTACTTACTTCTGGATACTCTTACAAGTTCTGATACATTGAAGACTCCAGATTTTACAAAACTATCCTCAAGGTAACCTGAAAGTAAACAACAAGAAGGAAAAGATCAGTACGAGCAGGAAGCAGAATAAATGATTAAGCTTCAATTTGCTTAAGTGTTTTAAAACCAAAGGTTAGAACAAAAACCATGCGTGCTCAGAAGGACAAGTAAAAAAATAAAACTCTTGCAAATGCAAACTGAGTCTTTTTAGACAAAAGTTAAACGTTTAGATCCTAAATAATGTCCTAGAAAAAAAATTTTCTTAAATTTCTAAATGTCCAGGGCAATTGGTGTGGTTTACGTGCAATGACCCACACATAGAGAATGACGGGGTGTGAGTCCTCATTGAATATGTTCAACTCAGGAGCACCTGGTAGACTGAAGTCTACTCATTAAAAAAAAAAAAAAAATGAAAGAAAGAAAGAAAAAGGAAAACCACAACCACAATTAGCACCTTGCTGGAAATACTTCAAAGATCTCTTGAAACCACCCTTCTCTCTCCAATCTTTCCCTGATTAAAGAATAGTGAGCTGCTGCTACCAGCACTCCCACCCTTGTTCCAGGGTCACTAATAACACCCAAGCAGAACTTGTAAATACAGTACTTTGTATTGACCTAGTTCAACGCACTTTTAATATACTGCTCCCGATTCTAGTGCTTTTATCACCCTGGCTCACTTGGACTCCCTACATTTCAAGAACTGGACACTTTTTCTATAAATGGTGGTGAGTCCAGGCCTCCAGAAAGCCACATGACCCTTCTGTGATAGGTAGGCCCAGTTCACAGTGGCCATGGTGCCTGGACTGGAACCACTAGCTGTGTCCCAAAGTAGAGAGGACAACCCCGAGGAACAAGTCATTCCACCCTCCCTGCTCTCACTGATGCCTGAGGGTGTAAGGAGGGTGGAAACACCTTAGCAAAGAGGGACATGGACAGAATGAGTCTGAAAATTCTCACAAGTGAAATATTTCCAGGAAAAAACAACAAAACAGCCAAATAACAAAAAAACCCACTGCCAGAGTATAGGAAGGGCAATATGAGCAGGTTTCACATGAAGCTTTCGGGCTGACCAAGAGATTAGATTCAGCAAATGGATATGAGCAAGGCTAGTTTAGCAACATGGGGCGCTTGAATGGAAGAGGTGGGATTGGAATTCTACCCACAGGTTATCAGTGACGGAATCTTAGCCACAGTATCAGATCTCTTTGATGCCTCAGATTCTTCATCTATAAGTTAGGGATAATAAAATCACCTTCATATAGAGTTGGTATGAATACCACCTGAGATAAAAATATAAAACCCCTGGTCGGCGCTGGTTACATGTTGCCAATAAATTAAAGTCATCCAGTAGTACCAGCAGTCAGCCAGACACTGAGTGATGCACACTGGACTCAAGACAGTCTAAAATTATTTGTAAACCTTAATTTAGAAAATTTACTGGAACAAAATTGCTTTTTAGTCACAAGTAGTGTGAGAAAACCGAAAACCATTCAATTAGCGCATATGCCTCATTGCTGCAGATGAAGAGCCAAGGATGTCTGAGTAGTGTTTGACACCGGCCCATCCAGCTCCTTTAGAAACAGGATGAAAGGAAGAGTCCGAGGGTCAGTAAGATCTCAGTCGGGGATCAAACTTTGGTGTCATACTAAGTTGTTACTCCATATTGACTAGGGAGAGACAGTCATTGCCTACATAGAGCGTAACTACTAAATAAAAAACTCACAGAAACAAACCTCTGAACATTTTTAAGAGGTGTATAACAAAAGGTCCACATTTGATGTGCATCTATTTTAAGAAACTCCTACTTCTTGAGCAATTAATATTTCATCAAATTTAATTCATTTTAGGATTATTGAGAAACTTCTATACAACCAGCACTAGACAACATCCTAAAAGTCATGAATACCCCCAAAGGATGCTGACACATTTTGCCTGGTAGGAGAAAAAGATGTTTTTAATTTTCTGAATCACTGTTATCACCGTGTATAAAGATTTTTGTTGTTGTTTCAAACTATAGTTCATTATACTTTATTTTATATAAGGTAAACTTAATACAGCCCATATATTAAATATAAAAACGTTGTTTATCATGACTACAGCTTGTGAGCTTAACCGGTCAGACAACGCTCCTTGGCATGCCCTGATCACAGGGTGTAAATGCCTCCCTCTGTCTTCCCCCTGCAGCTCTCGCTGCCCGCTCTCCACACACTTAGCCTTCAATGTCCAGCTCGACCTCCATCCACTCTGTAAACTGATGCTCCATCTTCTTCCCCCACCACTGGCGCAGCCAGAAATCATCTCTTTCCTGTGTGCTTATAACACCTGCTTTGTATTTATTTTACACTTTGCATTTTCAGATTTTCCAAGATATCTGTTTTCAAGTCTTGTACTCCTTTCTGGATTATCACTTCCTGTGTTTGGGAGAGTAACTGGGTTTTGTTCATCTCCATACTGATGAGAGAGATACAGTCATTGCCTACATGGAGAGTAACTACTAAATATAAACTCACAGAACCAAATTTTAAAATTCAACTTTTTACAATGAGGTCACAAATGAACATCTTAGTAACTGTATTATAATGTAAATACAGATGATTTAAAAGACAGATGGGTAACTATACTGACCATTGCCATTCCTAGAACTCACTTGCAGAGAATTTTATTTAGGCTTTTGGGCAGAATGGAAAAGAGTATTGGTCAGGGTCAGATCACATCCTTGACTTTGCTGTGTAGTAATGTGTGATGTGCAAGGTCTTGTTTCAGGCACCTAAAGCAAGATAATGACCAAAGGACTAGAGTGAAAAAATACTTGGAAGATAAACTGATGAATGAGTGAGTGAATAAATAATGAACATTTCAGTATATTTATATAAATCATATCAGATGTACTACATAATAACATTACCCAAGATATAATCTGAAGCTCATTTTCTTATTATTCCAATGAGGAGTCAGAAGTCCATCTGTGTCTAAGTCATGCCCACTAAGACAGAGTGGTGGGGGGGCCTGTTAGGAGCCAAATCACAGGGAAGGATGGGCAACCTCCCAAGGCTAATTCTATCAGGGGAAGACCCCACCTCCTCAAGTTCTAAGAAATTGGGATCTATCAAAAAAATCCCTGAAAGAGTTTTAAAACCCATATACCAGAACTATGAAAAGCACTGGAAACATGTCCTCAATGCTTGGGGATCCACAGGCTAAAATGGGCCACCACAGTCCCACTGGGCTCCACTCCTGCATGGAGCATGGTAAGACTTCAGTGGAGGGAGGGTTCCTCAGGACAGGTGGTAATGCCTATTGACAAGAGCCTCTGGGAGGGGGAGTGGCTGAAAATCAGGTAAGGGGGAACCTGGGAGAAATGCCTGAGGCAGAACCCTGCCATCTTCCCACATCTTTGCACACAGTATACACAGTCTTTGCAATAGAGAGGCATTAATCAAGACAAGGTACACTAAAAAAAAAGAAATAGTAAACGAGATAGCACTCATATAGCTAGTCGTATTTGCTCACAAGCATACAGGAAGCAATAAATACTTGAGGATGCTGGCAAAATAGCTGGGGAATATCTTGCAATATATTAGGAGCCCTGCAACAGGGTAGGGAGGAAGACTCAGCAAATCGTCAGGTTATTGCTGCTAACGTAACCCCATCTGTAACCTCCAGGCTCCTGGGGCCTTTCAGAAACATAGTTTTCACACGTTCCATAGACCACTGTAAAGACACTCATATAGTAAATTCCCTTCGTCTCCCAAAGAAAATATGAGCATCTCTGAGGCAGAGCAGCTGCTTAATGGTTACAGAACAATATTATACAACAGCTTAATCCAGGAAGAAAAGAACAACTCTGCATTTGTGTGATGTTGTATTTACACTACATGTATGCTTTTAAAAAAAAAAAATAAAATTGAGTAGGAAATAAAGACTTCCACAAACTGGAAGTCTCAAAGGCAGTATCAAATTATATTATTTTACTTCTTTTTTTATTTTTCGCCAACAAAAGCAACAGTAAATCACTACTCAGAAGTTAATATAGTGTTTAACCTCCTTTACAAACAATAACAGAGGGACACAATGGCATATCTAACTGTTAATATCTCAAATTATAATCAGCACCATTTGAATGTTAAACAACATTTACATAGAAAATCCAAAGGAAGACTGATAATGCTCATTTTTATAGTCTACTGTGTTCTGTTCTTGAAATTAAAAAAAAAGAAGGCATGGAAAGCAGTTATTAAATTCATAAAAGCTGTCTTCAAGTCTTTAAAGGACTGTTAATGTAGATGGTGGGGCAGACTTTTTCTGCATGGTTCCAGGAGCTGTTTTTTAGCTCAGAAAACAGATTTGTTATCCAACGAGAAAAGTCCTAAAAAGGCATGTGAAATTTTGGAAAGGTAATTAATAATCAGCATATGCCCAGCTACTATGCTCACCTTCGTAACCACAAATTCACTTACTGCTCAGAATTATCCCACAAGAGATGTCTTATTATTGTTGCTATTTTACAGATGATGCAACGTTTGTCTACAGAGGTGGAGAGTCTCCCAGTGGCTTTAAAGACCCTCGCTGGATATAAATGTTCTCAGGTTGTATAGGGGGGAAAGCCCCTTGAAATCCCATCATAGCCCTCAGATTCCAACATCTTACATGACTGTTTGCCTATGAAGTTGTCTCACATTGTTCATTTGGAGAAACAAGTGGGCCCAAGACATCTCACAGGTGTTTTCCAGCTCTATGGATGTAGTTGTTCGATTCCTTCAACAGAGGGTCCAAGGTGGCTTAACTCACTTTATTTATGGGTCCAACGGGGGAGAAAATGAGGTTACCTCACATTAGCTCATTGCCAGTCATCATCTAACTTGAGATATCACAACTAACCCGTTGGTCATTTTCTGGTGTTGGTGTCTCTGGAGCCTCTTCAGTTTCTCAACTGATCTACACTGCCCGTGGCAAAGGCTGGAAACTGTGATTGTAAGATAGAAATATTAATCATTGCAAAGATGATGATCCTTGACATAGAGGAGGAATTTCAGCCTACAGTCAGGTTAACATTTTAATATTAATTTAGAATTCAGTTTATTCTTCATCATGAGATATAATCCCATTATGGTAATAATATAAGTAGTCTGGGAAAGATTCAGAAATGCCCCAACTTTAACACACAGATAGTGCTATATTAATTTATTTATTTATACATTTTTCCAATATTTCCTTCTGTTCCTTTAAAATGTTTCCCGTATTATATATGTACATATATGTGCATGCATTTTTATAAAATCAAAATCAAGTGTAGATAGATTTGTATCTTGCTTTTTTCTGATTAATATTGTTTCTTTCCCATTATATTAAATGGCTTTTCAAAAAATTCTCTATGATTGTACATAGTACAGCTGTATCATACTTCATTTGACCATTCTCCCATTGTTAGGCATTTTAGGTTATTTCCCATTTTTTAAAATATTATAAACAAAGAACATTGCCATAAACATCCTCATACACAAATCTCTGTCAGCAACTCTCATGATTTCCTTGGGCTGGAGTTCCCAGAATTAGAAGTACTGGGTCAAAGGATATACATTCTTTTAAAATTCATGCTAAAAATTGTCAAGCTGCTTTTCATAAAGATTTTTGCCAATTTATATTCCCCAGAGCAGGTTGTGAATGTGTCCATCTCACAATCCTGTGGCCAGAATTATATATTAGTGGGAGGGCTTTTTTTTTTTAAACTGTGGCAAGTTGACAGGGAAGAGATTTCATTACTGTTACATTTGTATTTTATTTAATTATAATAAAATTAGATTGTCAGATATATATATATATATGCATTACTATTATTTATTTATTTTTATTATTTTTTTTTTTTGCAGTTTTTGGCTGGGGCTGAGTTTGATCCTGCCACTTCTGGTACATGGGGCCGGCGCCCCACACCTTTGAGCCACGGGCGCCGTCCATTATTACTAATACATTTTTTAACAGAACTTTCAAAAATAAAACATTTGAAAAAAGTAGAACATTTAAAAAACAAAAATATTTGAAGAAAGTAGAATAGGAATTGTCATAGCAGAAATACTTTACTCGTAACATTCCTGAGACGACGTCTACAGTCTCATAGTCAATGATGATGTTGGCTATTCATTTATCGTTGATTTTTTTCTCAATATCTGAAAAAATATTCACTTATTGCTAGTTTCTCTCAGTTTTGTTTTTAAATTTCAGGTTAAAATGAGGGTACATGTGATTAGATTACGTAATTTGCACTTGTGAGGTTAAAGCATTGTTTGTCAGAAGTGGGATTTGAATTTCTCAAATGCTTATTTGATATTAGTAGAGATTATCCATTATTTTTTCCTTACAGCCTTTTGTGATGCTATACAGGGTGGTCATAAAGGTCATGGGCAATTTAAAATAGTGTGCGACCTGATGGCTACCCTGTATATTATCGGATTCTTAGATGAACTTATTTTTGCTTATTCATAGGAGATAGTTGGTTTTTTATTTATTTATGTATTTACTCTTGAACTGATTTGCTCACATAGCTCAGTTAGTTCTAAATTTTCTATATATAGTTGGAAAACTTTTATGAAAACTTTTGTATTTTTATTTGTCAAGTTTTTATACTAGGGTTATTTGCATGCTTCATAAAATAGTTTAGATGATGGTCTATTAATTTTTATGCTCTGGAACAGAACAAAGTTGGTTTCATGACAAGTTCTCACATTTTTAGGAAAACGTACTGGTCAGATCATCTTCCCTAAATGTTTCAGAGAAGATTCTTAGACAACTTTCCGTCTTTCATGCATATTACTCTACTACTGCTTTCTAATGTTAAGTTTAGTACATAGTTTCTAAGAAAATTTTTATTTTTTCAGATTTTATATTCATTAACATGGATATTTTACAATTCACTAAGTGGGCTATTTTTTTCTGACATAACAAAATTACATGTATGGATTCCTATCTTTTCAATGGATGTGAAAGGTATGCCTCCCTCCAAGTGCACTAAAGTAGTTAAAAAGGCAGCCCAGGCCAAGACTAAAGACTCATATGTGCCCTTTACCTATGTAAAGCTAAGGCGAGCTTCTTGACTTTTCTATATCTCACACTTCTCTCAGATATAGATGGTAATCAAGGTACCTATGAGTAGGTATGAAAACTATACATTGTTTTCAAGTAATTGTGAAGAGGCAGACATTTCAAGAGAAGGAAAAGGGAAGGGAGAACTTCAAATTAACACAGAGAAAACATAAAACAGTGAATAGGAACAGAATCACAACAGCAAAAATAAAAAAAAAATAAAAGGGAACTAGGATGTAAAAATGCATAATGAATATGAAGTAAAATAAAAGGAATAAAATCAGGTAGATCAACCATTACAATAAATGGTTGGACTCAATTTTCCCATAAAGAGTTTAGAACCCAAAGGGAAAAAATTCCAATTATTTTTAAGGAGCACACCTAACGTAAAATCATAACAAGAACAAAAACAAAAAGTTGTAACTAAATGGATAGACAAAGAAAAATTAGGCAAATTAAACAAAAAGAAAGCAGTGTCCATCAGCAATGGTTCTAAGTTTACAGAAGACACAATTCAGAAAGAAGGTGAATCATGAAGCCCACATACGCTAAATATTATTATGAATAAACACATAAAACAAGCCATTAAAA
The DNA here is from genome assembly GCF_000181295.1 of Otolemur garnettii. Lineage (NCBI taxonomy): Eukaryota > Metazoa > Chordata > Mammalia > Primates > Galagidae > Otolemur > Otolemur garnettii. Next base: position 13,286,834 of record NW_003852401.1, on the reverse strand, counting down.
TTCAAGAAACGTGACAAAAATACAATCATAGTGAGAATTTTTAATATATCTCTTTTAAAAATGCAACATGACCATCAGACAAAAACTAACTTGGTATCATAGATCATTCGAACTTAAGAGATCTTGATCTTTTCCTTGACCAAGAAGACAGCTTTAACAAATCCTTGCAAATTAGGCCATACTGTCTCCTCTGGCAAATAAAATTAAAGTAAACAATAAAAAATGAACACATTTTCTGAACTATCTAGAAATTAAGAACATATACCATGAATCAAAGAAAAAAAAAATCACAGGAGAAATTATAAACTCTCTAGAGACCAATGCAAAGAAAATCACAAAAGAAGGAGATGACTTACCAGAAGAGAAAGAACAGGAAAACAATCCAAGAAAAAAATAAAAGGTAAAATTAAACCCGAAATCGACAAATTAGAAAAAAGAGAAATGTTTAAAACAGAAAATGATTCTCTGAAAAGATGAACAAATCAGAAAAAGACATTTGCTGGTCTGATTAAAGAAAAAAGGAGAAAGCAAAAAGGTGTGAGTACAGTAGTACGTTGCTTAATGACAGGGCTATTTTCTGAGAAATGTGTCCTTAGGTAATCCCGCCATTGTCACTGAAGAGTGAACTTCACCTAAATGGTAGTGCACACATAGGCTGTATGGAGTAGCCTACCGCTCCTCGGCTACAAAGGCGTCCAGTGTATCACTGTACTGACAACTGTAGGTAACTGTAACACAATGATTAAGTGCTTGTTTATCTAAACATAGAAAAACACAGTAAAAATACTGTATTATAATCTTAGAGGACCACCAATGTCTATGTGGTTCTTCTTTGACCAAAACGTTATTATACAGTGCAGTGAGGGCAAATAGAAAGGAGACGTGGCCACAGACAGCAAATGCATTTAAACAATTCTAGGAGGATAACAGAGGAAACTCCACTGACCACAACACTTTGAGAACTTAAATAGGCAATTACTTAGTAAAATAAAAGGAACCCAAATTGAGCAAAGATGTAGAAAGAAACCTAGGGATCAATCACCCCAGTGCAGTGATTTCCCAAATTTGGTGAACAATGGAACCACCTGGGATTCCTGAAAACAAATTTTGCTTGGCTTCCCACCCAGTTATTTATTTATTTATTTATTTATTTATTTATTTGAGACAGAGCCTCAAGCTATCCCCCTGGGTAGAGTGCTATGGCATCACAGCTCACAGCAACCTCCAACTCCTGAACTCAAGCGAGTCTCCTGCCTTTGCCTCCCAAGTAGCTGGGACCACAGGCACCCGCCACAATGCCTGGCTATTTTTTGGTTGCAGCCGTCATTGCTGTTGTTTTGGCAGGCTTAGGCTGGATTCGAACCCGCCACCTTTGGTGTATGTGGCTGGTGCCTCAGCCACTTGAGCCACAGGTGTCAAGCCTTCCTGCCCAGTTATTATGGTTTAATTGGTATAGGATGAGATCTGGACATGAAGACTTTTTTAAGATTCCCCAAGTAAGTCAAATGTGCAGAAAAGTTAGGGAGCCACTGTACCAGCACATTCAAATAAGCTTCCAGAACCACCAGCACTGGCATAAGCAGAGAGCCCATCAGTAATGCCGGAGGACAGGCTCTACCCCACATCCTCGGAATAAGAATCTGCAGCTTAACAAAAGTTGCAGACAGGGCGGCGCCTGCAGCTCAGTAAGTAGGATGCCGCCCCATATACCAAGGGTGGCAGGTTCGAACCCAGCCCCAGCCAAACTGCAACAACAACAACAAAAAACAGCAGGGTGTTGTGGCAGGTGCCTATAGTCCCAGCTACTCAGGAGGCTGAGGCAAGAGAATTACCTAAGCCCAAGAGCTGGAGGTTGCTGTGAGTTGTGATACCATAGCACTCCACTGAGGGCAACAACGTGAGACTCTGCCTTTAAGAAAAAAAAAAAAAGAGCTGCTGCAGGTGATTCATATATAGTTTAAAATTTGACAACTCCAGAACATAATAGAAATGTGTTAAAACAACTACCTTTGAAAACAGCACCAAATCCAGATGGGTGCACAACTAGATTTTATGTATCCTTTCTTCAGTCTTTGAATTCCAATGCTATTTAAAACTCTCCCAGGCCTTAGAAAATAGTGGCAAGCTTCCCCATGAATAATACTTTCTTATGATCCTTTATGAGACCAGCAAAACTGGAATACCGAAATCTGTAGCCTCCCTCATCAAAACAAAGTAAGCAAGTAACCAGAGACTAAACACACACATAAATGCCACGTAAGAACAATACGCTGTCATCACTGGGTATATTCCACAAATGAGTGCGGTTCACTACCAGATAATCTACCATTATCATAGAGAAAAAGAGGGTATATGACCACAGAAAGATGCCGAAAATACACTTGACACCAGTGAGTTGGCTTAACTGACAGCAACCTAAGCAAAAACAGAGATAAAGGCAGACAATACAGACTCTTCCGCAAAATCCAACACAAATGATTCTAAGAGGAGAACACAGGTCTGCGACTCTTAGATTCTGAACCTCCCCTAGCCACCTCATCCTTTCAGTCTTTAAAAATGCAATCTGGAAGTAAGCCAGTCACAAAATGACAAATACTGTAAGATTTTTTCACTTATATATCAAAAGTTTCATCTAGTCACAGAAATAAACTAGAATAGTGGTTGCCAGGAGCTAGGAGAGGGGAGAATTGGAAATTGTTATTTAATAGGTATTGAGTTTCAGTTTTGCAGGTTAAAAAAGTTCTGGAGTTGTACCACAATCTGAATATACTTATTACTAATGAACTAAACCTTTAAAAATACTTAAGATGGCAATTTTTTAAAGTATTTTACTAAATTAAAATAGTCTAGAATTTGGACCCCAGGTAACTCTTATAATCTTGTTCATAGAAAAGCAAGGGCAACTTTTTATATTGGCATTTACCTCTATAACCTTATTAATAACAGTTATCTAGGCATAATTCTTGGCTTAATTGTTGCTATCCCCATGATTAATCTATATCTGTAACTATATTTTTATATTTATGGTTATATGTTCCTGTTACTAGTTACTTGTTTATTTATTTTGCTGAGTTATCACTTTGCCAGCTGAATAGGATTTCTAAGTAAAATTCTTACAAAAAAATAAAATTGGGGACTCTATTTTTTGAGAAATAAAGAATATATTTCCATTGTCCTTGGAGGTAAAACTCCTTGAACAGAAAATATACATATATATATTTTATCATAATTCTAATATGCTTCCACTGTCTTCTGATATTTGATGTTGACAAAAAGAAATATACAGTAACTTGTTTTTCATTCAGGATGATTACAAGACTTTTTATTTATGAAATACAAAAAAATACAATAGGATCTATTTAGATAGAGGTCTCTTTCCATTATAATTGGCTAGAAAGAGTGCTTCTGATCTGCGAATTTCAATCATTTGTAGGTCATAAAAATTTTGTCTTTGATTCTGTTTCTTTCCTAAATTCTCTGATTTCTCCGCTAAGAATACCCAAATGAAAACTGAATTTCTATTTCCCATCACCAACTTTTTCCTCACCATTGTACCCTCTGTTCTTTCCCTTTGCTTTGAAGAAAATATCTTGAGTTTGCCCTCTATGTTAATAATTATTTCCATAATATCAGTTCTATTTCTTATGCCTCCAATGAAGAGTTTAATTGTATGAAAGTTACCTTGCTATTCTTCCTCATGTCACGTAGTACCATTTTCACTGAAGCAATTATTTTGGAGGTTCATTTTTTATATTCCTCCTTTCTTGTGAGCAAACAAATTGTTTTCTCTGGAATTTTTTTCTAGTTTTTCGTCTTCAAAGATATTTCCTTCTGAATCCTGAATATGTTCTTTTCATCTTCAAAGATACGTTCTTCTCACCTTTCCTTGGTTGTGGTGCTGATTTCACACATGTCAAAACTCAATTACTTGTACACTGTAAGCCATTATACTCAATAAAGTTTAAGAAATTTTTTCACCGCCTGAGCAAGTGACTCATAAATAGGGATTTCCAAATTTTCAAAATTATAATATTTCTTATCACAGCAGAAAAAGAATCAGAAGTACATCAGAATATTCCATGTAATCAGGAGAATTTCTGGAGATATTAAATGCCATTGGTCTTATATTTTTTGCAACTTCTAGAAAGCTGTCTCACCAGGCTCCTCACTGGTGACCATGTGATCTCCAGCAACTTTGTAATCCTCTCCCCATGGATTATACATCGCAAAGAGGACTTCGCTACAACTCATCATCAGATTGGGAAAAGAGAAATTCCATCCATTTTAGCCTATTCTGAATATATTTAGCCTATTCTGAATCAGTAATTATACTAGAGCACTACAATTCCCCGATGGATATCTTCCTACAGAATTCATCATCAGATCATGCTGCACAGATTAGGAGTTCAGAAAAATTTTCTGAACAGTCATGTCTGGATTTAGCCTACATACAGGGCAGAGTAAGATCACTGTAGCCATCCCTGCAGAAGCACCTGCTCTTTCAGGCTTAGGTCGAGTCCCAAGTATGGAGATGATCTCATGTACTGCAAGAAGAGGTTAGTGTTTTTTTACTCTATTATTTGGTTGAGCCTCCCCTTCATAAATCTTGGACATTGCTCAACTCTGTCTGTAGCCAGATATTAGATGTTGGGTTTACAAGAAGTACACAGCCCTTACGTTGAGGCGTTCAGAACTCACTAAGGGGAACAGACGTGTAAATAGACATAAAACAATGCTTAGTGCAACATTACCATAAAACTGTATGCAGAGAGTCTGAAGAAGTCCCACTGAGAAGGGGACAGGGGTTACAAGCATTCTAGGCAGAGAAACAGCATGAGCAAAATACAGGGGAGCGGCACATGGCTCGGGCTGGGTCAGGACACATGGTCCGTGTGTGCAGAGGCCAAATCAAGAAGGCCTATATTATATTTCATGCTAACAAGTGAGGCTTAGCTCCGAGTGGGGACCTTAGACACTTAGAAGGAGGAGAATGAAATAATCAGATTTGCACATTATAGACATCACCGCAGACCTGTAATGGATATATCAGGGAGATTAAGACCCTAGGCAAATGCTAGCTACAGAGATTAGTAAATTATTAAAATGACTAAATGAACTAGTTAAAGGGACAGAATATAAATTTTAGAGGAACAATATATTAAGAACCAGCATTATCTTCTTCTCAAAACATTTTGCCTTCTTTGCCTCCTGAGGAACTCCAGCAGTGGCCTGAGCCTCTGTATTCACTCTTCTGCTCTGCTTTCTACTTGCTCTCCTTCAAAAGCTCCTAGTACACCCTTCTTCACCTAAAAACATACTAGACAACACAATTCATGTGGGTTGTTTCTAGATATCAACTAGGGTAAATCACTCGTAAAATAGCAGAATGTTTTATTATGTCCCAACAGAAATGATCATCTTCTATTACTTCTTGAGAAAATGCTGTGCTGCTTGGAAAATACTTCAATTCAGAAAATGAATGCAGTCCAAAAATATCATATTTTAAAATTAAAGATCCACTGCATTAAAAGAAAAAGTGCTATACAATAAACAACACACCCAGCATCTTCGAGTGCATGTGACGGTTTCAATGACAATAAGATTTAATCTGGAAATCAAGTAATTTTCCTGTCTTCTTCCTCCTGAATACTGTGGGGATGTGGATATGTTTAAATATAGAGAGTGTGTGTGTGTGTGTCGGGGAGGGGGAGGAGTTTCTTTAGTGGAATTAGAATTAAAATATTTCAGTGAAAACAGGAGTTTGGCCCAAGTTTCAACCTAGCAGATGAAACAGGTCAACATCCCCGAAGAGCAGCATCTAAGTCAAAACACCCACAAAGACGTAAAACCCTGAGAGCCAAAATCTGATTCTTTTTTTCTTAAATTCCTCTGTCATAAATGACATCATTAAACAAAAGCTAACAAGAGTCAAATACCTCCCGAAATGCTTGTGTAAACTATTTGAGACCTTGATACCCTTTCAGAGTTACAGAAAAAGGGGGAAAAAAACAATGAGACTTTATTAGATTTGCCCAATATCCTTATATCGTATACGTCAATCCTATGAAGTAGAAAAAAAGATTAAAATTCAGGTAGCCAGTTAAATATCTACCTAACATTTTCCTCTGTTTGTAATATATTACAATAGAATTCACCCCTCTTTCCAAGCACGATGCGGTAACATGTAGGTAGGGAGTCACCGTGGAGCCTCTGTAAAAGGACAGTTCGGTCCAGCAAGCTTAGCCTCAGCAGAGTTCAGTGATTTTAACCAGCTTGGAGCAAGCCCACTCTGTCTGTGATACACAACAACTCCAGCTTTCCAGCTGTGAGGAAGAAAATGCTTTGCATTATTAAATTGTAGCCGCATGCTGCAAAAGCAGACCTTGTAAATGTGGAAAAGGAAAGGAATTTAAATGAAGAAGAAACTCTAGATGCAGGCGATCATGGTAAAAGGAACCTGAGACACCTGGGTGAAAGAGTGATCACTAAATACTGCCCAGAGCAGGAGGTACAGTCACGACCTCACTCGGGCATTTACAACTCAATTTCTTTTCACCTGAGGATTCTGACCCTCTCCTTGGGAAACCCAGCTATTTAGCAAAGATGAAAAGGTACATTATAGCAGCATCTTTTAAAATTTGACAAATTACAGCCTATTTACATACAGCCTTCTTGGAAGTTTCCTGGCCATAGATGCAGTATAAAGTAATTAAGCGCTTACATCACCATATTTAAAATTTGACTTGGACTCTATGTTACCTTATGACATCATTTCAGATACCCTAAGACCCTAAAATACAGTTAAGAAAAACAAAAGTTTGAATAACTAACTGTAGCCCCTGAACTACTCCTTTCTCTCATGAAGCATCGTGAAAGTTGCGTATTTACTGTGTTTCAATTATGCTGTGACTGTGTACAAAGATGGCCACTGACTTGTATAAGTTCAGAGCATCTGACACTTGAGAAAATACGGAGTAGAGGGAAGGAGGGAATTACAGGCTCTGGCAACTGCAATACAAAGTGGAGGAAGTCTCTCCATCAGCCATCTAACCCCCAATCACAGAAACTCCCAGCTAACATCATTCCCTAAGCTCATGCCAACCTTGGTGTGGGTCACTCAAGATTCACCTCTGTCAGCTCCTCACCCTCTGCCCACTGCCTCCACTCTCAATAATCAGCCCTTACATCTGTCCCCAGGAACTCAAGTATTGTGTCCACACTGATCTGCCAGAAGGCCCGTTTGGGGTCCTCCTAAGGGATCTCAACACAAAACATTTTTGTTTCTTTCTCTTCGTAACAATGAGTACTCTAAGCCCATAGGCTGAGTTACGGACAAGGTGAGACTTCTCATTTTATCAAAAGGCAACTTACCACAATAAATTTTATGGGGAAAAGGAACAAAGAACAAAGGACTAGTCATGTACTGAAATTATTATAAGAAGTTTTTGACGTAAGGAAAAAAAATGAATCTTAACCTACATTTGCCAATAACTAATTGCAACCTTGGCAAGTCACTTAACCTTCTTGCCCTATTTTCATAAGCAAAAAGGTGAAGTTGGACTAGCAGTCTATAAGCACTTATATTTGACACTTCTTTGAATGATATTTCTGAAAGTATGTCACATAAAAAAAGATATTGGGGTATAGTAATGAACTGATAATTTAGAAAATTTTACCTGTCTACTGGGAGAGAGATATGTAAACACAATTTACAATATAGGAAGCAGAGACGTATGGCCCTGCCTGAGGGCATCTGATGAAATGCACGGAATCATCTGGATGCACAAACGGGAGTTCACAGGGTGGATACGGTTCTAGCAGGGGAAAGAGCACACTGCACAGCAGAAGGGGAAAGGGAGAGAATTTGGTATCTAATGTTGAGCAGCACTTAAAGCCATGACATACCATACAGGTTTCTAAGTAGTGAACCGTCACTTTCAAGCAAGTCAGGTTTGTGTTTTAAGAACTATATTCAAGTAAAGAATCAGAGAAAGACAGAATGGGGAGAGAAGAGGCAATTACAAGGTTTTTGCAAAATTTCAGGTAAGAAAGAATGGCTACAGCCCAAATAAAAGTAATGTGAACTGAGAGGTGGAGGGGGTGAATTCAAGTGACTTTTCGAAGTAGAATATGAAGGAATATTTAGAGGACACAGGAGAAGGAGAGTTCCTGAGAAAGAAATGACAAGCTTTTCTAACTAAGGCTATCTGGCTAGATTCTGGTGGCTCCAACTTGTTTTACAAAAGATAAAAATCAAGTCTGGTAGAAAATAAAATGATTTTCATTTTGGAAATGTTAAATTTGAGTTAACCATCTAAGGCAACATGTCAAAAAAGTAACTGGGCGTGTAAGGCTGAAACAGGAGAGAAATGTATTTCAAAGGTATACATCTAGGAGGAAAATCACGGATTTTAAAAATCATAGGAGGTATTGAAAACACATAGAAGAGGATGTAAGCAGTCCAATTCGTACAAATAATCAACACATTGAATCCCATGATGGCATAAGTGTAGCTATGATAAATGTACGAATGACTTAATAAAAAATAAATAAATAAATAAATAAGAAAACACATAGAAGACTAAAGAAAAAAATCTGGTAAAAAAAATCTGGTAAAAATCACACAAGGCAGCTAAAAGAAACCAGAAAGGTTCTTAGATTACCAGGAAAGGCTTATTTTTCAAAAGCAAAGGAAAAGTCCTAAACAGAGCACGGCCAAACTAAATCCAATAAATACTCAAGAATATAGAACCAGGCACAGAATGTAAAAAAAAACCACTGGACTCAGCCTATCAAAAAATCATACATTTAATGAGAATTATTTCAGAAGGAAATAGGACCAAAGCCCAGATGTAGGGGAAATTAAGATAAAATTTCGGCATCTTTCATGTCATATCATGAAAAAGAAGAGAGAGAAAAGACATTTGAACGGGTTTGTCTCATAGGGAGGGAAAGATTTATTTTTTAAAAATAGGAAATAAGTGGGTAGACAGGAGTCAACATAATAATGGAAATAAGACAGGAGGGCTCAGAACAGAAAAGGACAGAAGTTTCAATGGACATAGAAAGTTGATGGCTTTTGAAAAGTAGAAACATTATGGAAAGGCAAGTCTGGGAAAAACATTTATATACAATGTTAATACAAGGGTCTAAGATGAATTCTTTCTAGGAAAAAAGTAATCTCTAAAGATACATTTGTACTCCTTCACATGTTAATATTAAAAACTATGTAACAAAAGTCACTCCACCTTTCTTTTGGTGCCAAAAGTCTTACAACAAAATTTACTTTTCTAAAAGCTACAATTCTATTCCATCTTGAGATTTGGAAGCATCTGTTTCTTTTGCCTCCATTATAAATTCACTAACTTTCTTTTCTTAAGCATCTTATCTTGCCCTGCAACTCAGCTCTCATCTTAAGTCTTCAGAGAAGGGTAGTATAAAAATTCACATTTCTGTTTGGTTCCATATCAAATGAGACCTTCTGCAGAAAGCTTTCTTGCTCAAACTAGCTAGAAGAGAAAGGTAAATGAAAAAACTCTCTCTTTTATCAAGCATGTGCCATTTGCCAAGTGTGTTCGTCTAACTGATCCTCATAAGCGGCATGAATATAATCTATTGCACTGAGTTTCAGAGAAGTTGGCTAACTTGCTCCTTCCCCTCCTTCCCCTTCTTATCATTGTCAAAGATGGAGCCTTGATTCAGGTGTAAAGTTTAATCCTGAAGTTAATACTTTCCCCAATCTATCATACTTCTTTAATTGGCTGGAAACAGTGTTTCACAATTGTAAACTCCCATGAAGATTGAGTTGTGGTACTAAGTAATATTTAGTCTTTATCACCTAGGTACAATTTTGCATGTTTTTATGAACAGAAAAGTTGGGGGAAAGCAAGGTTTGTGAGTAATTCACTTTATCTTCCACAGTATCTACAAAGCCCAGTGCCAAGCACACTATCGATGATCAATAAATATGTGTTGGCTGAGAAATCCCCCTAGACAGCTCTTTCTGAGTTGTTTATGTTTCTTGGTATTTCCCCAACTCTCTAAGGGCAAGTGGCTGCCTCTGCTTCTAACTTTGAGGAGACACAGCCCATACCCCTGTGGCCTGGAATATAGTATTTAATTCTGAAGTCAGCAACCAGTGGGCAATTAATATTATTTGTTGCCTAAGAGGCCAGGTGATTAGAGAGAGAGATATGGAAAAAATCTCCTTCTTTCAGTACCTTTTAGGATATTCCTAAATTGTCTTGTTTATAAAATTAAATATTGTAAGAAATAGTCTAGAACCAGGGTGGAGGCTGGGCATGGTGCCAACTGCTATGTAGATCACTCTTTGAGGAGAAGACTGTACTTAAGTGCCCATACTGTGGCCTGGGAAGGTATGTAGCTGGGGGGGCAGGCACCCATCTGGCTTTTTAAGAGTAATTTGTAAACAAAACACCTCATCTACCTTCTCCTTTACTCTGAATCCTATCCTAAATTTGAACATTTAAGAACTTTGTTGTATGTGAGGTCTCCAACAAGTTAGAAGATAAAGAAGAAAAATGTTCTTAAAACAAAATCTATTGAGAAAAACTCTGATTTTGTTTTGAGTACCGAGGGGCACAGACCTCACTCTCCAATTACTTAACAGCTTTACCTAAGAGGTCAGGTCCTAACCACCATTAACCAATCCTTTCACTGCCTTTCTACACATACTTTTATGAATAAAAAGCCTGTTTATGCTCTTTCTTTGGCACACAGGCTAGTGCCAATGTTTAAAATTAGTTTTTAAGTATCATGAAATTGTGCTTCTAAAACATCTTGATTCTGATGGATAAAATCAGTGTAAACAGGAGGAGTGGGTATGAATTTATTAATCTGGGAGTGAATGGGATATGATTTTTCAAAATCGAAAGTAAATTTTCTCTTTTTGTTGAACTTGAACACCATATTCTATGATAAAACATATTGTATGAGGTCCTTGAGGGTCTGTGCAAATCTGTCTGCCTTCATATGCAGATAACAAAAAGTTCTATTATTTCTGCAACTATTAGAGAGTATTAAGTTTTCCCAAATTCCTAGATTTACAGAAACAAAGTGAAAAGTCAAGGAAGAATAAGTCCTAAGGATCCCAACAGCTGACGACTAACACTGCGACTTTTGAACTAGTTTTCCTGACAATTATTTGGCTGGTTTTATTAGTTTCGTGAGAACCCTGTGTTGGCTTCAATTTTCAAATCTATGAAATACAGTTGGAGACAAAGATAGAGAGAGAGAGATCTCAGAATTTTTTTATGATTTAAAAAAAAAAAATGTATGATCTTCAGTGCAGGACATACACATGGCAGTTATTAACAGATACTCCTTTTTTGATAGTTAATTATTTATTGAGTGTCATCCTTGTTCCAGAGAAGACATAAGGCGGCTTATTCAAGGTACACCCAACATCTGGTCTGAAAGAGTTTTTGTGAGGCTATATGCAAACACGCAAATTAACACAAGTACCCTACAAACCTGCAAAAGAGACAAGTAGTATATGAAGTCCATGTCACTCCCAGTAAGAAAGTTCTGGTTAATGATACTTGAAAGCCTTTTAAAATGTTTACATCATAATATTTGCAAATACTGCCCAAGATTCAGTATTTCTTTGTCATAGTATCAGACAAAAGAGAGTTTTCCACAAAACAACAGTCTTCCTGAACTCCACAAGGAAGCATCAGCTTGGAACTGACTTAGAGGAAAAATCTGACTTCTAGAGTACCTTATTTTTCTTGGATACCCCCTACTCCAGCATTAAACAACTCACTGAGGTGGCAAATCTGAAAGACTCAAATAAATGTAGAATTCAAAATTATAAAGCATGTCAAAGCTAATTTCAGAAGATTACAATTCAGTCACACTTTCTTAAAAGTGGCTGTGTAGTTTTTAATTATTTAAAGTAAAACTAGATCTGAGCCTAAGTCCCTAAACCAGTGGTTTACCCTCATTTGATGCACAGTAGTTATTTGCTGTGGTTGCGAGAGGACACTTGCAATTCTATTGCTTGGGAATCATTAACCTGGTATTCAAAACCTAGTAACTAAACATAAACATATAACTTATAAGTCTATCATAATCAAGCAAAGTGCACATCATGAAAAAAAAAAAAAAAAAAAGAAGTGGCTTAGTACCTCTTAAACAAAATTGCAATGTTATGTCCTTGAGGGTTACTAACTCTTAGAGTACCCTAGCCCTGAAAAGATTTTGGTGTTCAAGACTGCCATGTAATAAAGAATTAAAACAAAATATTAAGTCATAGATAGTTTAAGAAAATACCATAGGGACTAGTTAAATGCTTTCTAAAATAAAACATGCCAAAAGATACTTCAATATGTATTTTATTAAAATAACAAATACTGAATATTATTCTTCCTCCAAATATGTTGCTTTTGTTTGCCTGTGCTCAAATAGTAATTCCAATGGAGAAACCCAAGTTAAAAACTAAAGGCCTCTCTGTAAATCTCCATACTGCAGGTTGAAGAGCATTAGGGCCACCCTCCAGAAGTTCTTCTGAATCAGTAAGAAAGCAATCTCCAAGTCAGATAGTCATGTCTGATGCTGATGAAAATCCAAGCCAGGGCAGACACAAGCATCTGCACTTACAGGGTGATTGGATGGGACTCCATCCTCAGATCAATCGTGGGGAACAGTGTTCAAAGAGTCTGTATCCCCAAAAGGGCTTGAATTCTTGCCATCTTTTCCCAAACTGTTGGGAAATAAACACAGGAGTAGATGGCAGCAATTTCCATGGGCTGCGCATCTCCAAGTGGAAAACTACCAGTGTTAGAAAAGACTTGGCAATCAAGGTGATCTTTTTCAAAATTTGGCTTCTCTTTGTCATGACAATATGATCAGCAAAGTGATTTGATTGGGTCGTTGCTTGTGGTAGTAGAATGAATTTTTCCAAATGAATTATGCCCTCTTGAGATACTTAAACTTGACTTTGGAGATTGCACCTTCCAGGCCAGGCCAGACTGAAGAGATGAAAGCTTCCTAAAAACAAACTATGCTCCAAAACAGCAAAGAGGCTCATACTTAGGAAAGTAGCTTTTAAGAGTGAATATAATTTATCCTAATCAGTTACAAAGCAAAACTTATTCAGTTCTGACTTTTCACAATTAAAGTTAGAAAATATTCTATATCCTTAGTGGCTTGATTTATTTCAAAGTATTATAGAACAAACTTTTACTTTCATCAAAAATTCCTCAATAGTCTGTTGAGTTTATAACAAAATTCCTTAAGTAGCTCTAAGGTTACGTTCATAATATGATATGCAAAACATGATGCATGTTAAAATGATGCAATGCTTCAGAATAATCAATGAAAATCCTATTTATATTCCATTTAGGTTTGGTATGATCGGCATTCTATTACATTCTGGCTCTAAAAAAGCAGAACCAAGGTACGACTTACATATATTCAATTTTTGACTGATCATAAAATGTACATATAACATCCCAGTTTTGAGACATAGTCTCATAAAAGTTTGATCTTTCAGGAAAATTTGAAAGGAAAAAAACATGAAGGTATTATGCTTTCATTGTTTCTCTTTGCCATATGACATGTAAGCAGAAAAACTGAGAGGTGTTGCATTGAATGCAGCCAAAGAAAAATTTAACCAAGTTTCTTGACGAATATCGAAAACATCAAATTCTGACCCTACTTAGCTATTCAAAGATCGCTTGTTCAGCTCAAGTACAGAATAGCTTTAGGTGAGCATAATTCCTTCTGTACATGTCCAGAAATGCATTTCAAACAATAATTGCTTTAATTTCAAATCCAAGTTGCCATTCAAATACAAGGACATATACTTAGTTTAGTCTGACATAATACTTATCAACTCTTTCTATAAAGGGCACGGCCACCATTCTTTATAAGATGAGTAATGAGGGTTTTAAAAAATGTTTGAAAACATTTCATTTTTGGTTATCAAAAATACTGTCTCAAAAAATACTATAAAGTTAAAAAATATTATAAATGAATGAAATCTCAACTTCAGAAAATCTCTGACAAAAATTATTCGGTGCTAAATAGTTTGTCGTTTTAGAAAGACAGTTGAAATAATTCTAATCTCTCATCCACATAAAAACAAAATAGAGATAACTAAAAATTACATTTCAAATTGTTCCTTTTTAAATGTTTCACTCTCCATTTGTAGTAAATTTTCAAAAAAATCAACTTAGCAAGCATTTGAAAAATCTATCTCTATTCAGAACTTTGTAGATAAAAGTATACATGTATATCTATTAGAACTTTTATGTATAAAAGTATATACTACTTTTGTCAAACAATATGTACACTACAGAATAAACATGTACTTGAAAAAAAATAAATTTCCTAAGATAAAAAAGAACAAAATGCAGACAAGACATGGAAAGAAAAATACATTCTGTCTGACTTTGCATTTTCACTCGGGTATCTATCTCCTTGTAGCTTTCTAATATCTTAATATCTTTTAAGACAAAACTGGACTGACATACTTTCTCTCAATTTCGGGGTTCTTCAGGTATTTCAAAATCACATCAGTTAAGCATGGTGATAAGGAAGATCACCATGATGAAGGACCTAACACAAAGTCTACCTGAAGTACATTTCTGTAAATAAACTTTTTGGCTTGTTTTCAATGAAAAGACAGATGAGATCATTTGAGGAGTATGTGGCTGATTTGTTGGGTGTGTATGTGTGTTTGTTTGTATTTATTCCTGGAACACTCTTTTACCAAAGTCACGGATGTGTAATAATGAAAAATTCCTTGTGTTAGCTTTATGTCAAGAGAAAAAAAAGATAATTTGTTTGTTTGTTTGTTTTCTTGAGACAGAGTCTCACCCTGTTGCCCAGGCTAGTGTGCTGTGATGCCAGTGTAGCTCAAAGGGACTTCAAAGTCCTGGGTGCAAGTGATCCTTCTGCCTCAGCCTTCCGAGTAGCTGAGAATAAACATTACTCTTAAGTCAAAAGCAAAAGGTTTCATGTTCAGATTTTGGAGCAACTAAGCTATGAAGAAAGCCAAGTTATAAAAGCCCATTTTCAGATCTGGAACAACTTCTGAAAATAAAGAAGGTATCTGGCTTGCCCTGTACTGCAGAAAAAGTCCTACGTTCATTACTTCCTGATTCTGGAGATCTACCAAAAACCTTATGGAATAAAACTCTTGCACAAATCCTTCAGTGGAAACGCAACCAACCACCACCCTAGCCCCCTTATACTGAAATGAGAGTCCATAAACTATAATAACAGTATGGAAATTTTTACTTTTTCTTGTGAGTTTTAAAAGGAATATTAAAAGGTTTGTTGGCTTTTCAAACACCAGTGGCTTTTAGCACCAAAAAGATACGCAACTAAGATGTACATACACATTCATTCTGAAAAACAAAATTAAAACATTGGTGATTAGGTAAATACTGATGACGCCAATATAGAAGCATGTGCCGCTGTGAAGGGCCTGAGCACAATCACATCTTGTCCCGATCATACCTGCCTGCCAGAACAAAATAGGCAGCTGACCAATTATGGGGTGTTTATCTATACAGTGGTACCTTTGTTCTCCAACAATGTCAGATTGCAAACCTCCTGGAACACATATTTACCTGGAGGATTCTTGGCAGGATCATTGTGGCTTGGACTTCCTGATTGTCCAGAATCTGTAAAGAAATCACAGAAAATGTTTTGTTTTTAATTCGTTTTAAAGAATTTCACAATTCTCATAAGGACTTTATTAAAAAAAAAAATGTCAAGGTACAACAATGAAATCGAGTGCTTCAACAAAGGTATACTTTCCCAAGTCTTTTGATAGCAACATTTTATTCACCAAACTGGATGACTGTCTACATATATTTCTATATCAAGAGAAAGAAAAACAAGTATTGACCTATCATATTCTTGAGGTAGAGCAAGGTTTTTTTGAAACAAAAGACCTGGCTACATACAAAGCCACGGAAAAATGGTTTGAAGGTGAGGCAAATCTCATGGCCTGTCAGCAGCAGTATGAAATAAAGCATACATATTCCCTTAGACATGCAATCTGAATGTAATTAAACAGGCTGTAAAAAGCCTAGAAATGGACTTTTATTCAATGAGTAAAATACACAGAAATGAGTCTGCTTCTCTAGGATTTCACACACAAGTACACACATCCACTCCAATAATCCCCCAACCCACTGGATCCAGGCCCAGATCTGTCTACATCCCATAATAGCAATCGATTTGCAAACACCCAGAAAAGCATAAATTACTAGGTAGAAACCAACATGGCTTTGTGAAGAGCAAATTGTTGGATCAATTTAATTTCCATCTGTGAGAGATGGACAGACCGTTCAGATAAGGAGGAAGAGAGCGAGAGATGTAGTATCTCTGAATTTCCCATCCCAGGCGACTCCTCCCCGACCACAGGAAGGGACCCAGGGCAGAGATGACTAACCTCTCAGGTGCCTCTCCTGACTGACCCCACGCTGTGGAGTTGTGCTCACTCCTCTTCCCTCCACGTCCCCTCTGCATTTATCTGTGTCATTTGCTCCATTCACTACACACTTACTTGCAAGTTGCTTTCTAATCTTCTTTTATTGGTTCTAGCATTTAAGTTTTGTCTCCCCAGCTAAATCGCATGCTCCTAAGAGGCAGAGATTCCATCTACTTCTGTTGTGTCTTTCTCAGCATGCTGTTCATGGCTCTGAATGCCCTAAGCTCTCAGTAAATGCCTGGGAATGGATGGCTCCGATTCAGCAGCCTCTTTGCTTTGAAAAGGCAGTTTTGAACTTAATGGTGAATTTCAACAAAATTTGATAGGTGGGGCAAAGAGGAAGGCTCTCTCATAGACTGCCTTATACGATAAGTCTCTTCCCTGAAACTTTGCCATTATACTGAAACCAAGGAAGGGACTGTGTCTTTGTAAGCAGAAAAATCATATGCGTTTTTTTTTTTTTTTAATCAGGTAAGTGACTAACATACTGAAATTGCTACTTCTATTAAACACAAGAACGTTCTCTTGGTTTCTTTTGTATAAAACTTGGCTACATAATTTCTGCCCTTTGCCTCATGCCTGCTAGCTTAGATTTAATAACAAGATCAAAATTTCACCCCTTCATCCCATTTCCTTGTCTTTTATTTTTGATCTATGACAAACCTCAAGAATTCTCAGCAAACATATTCAGTGATGTCTACATTTTCCTCCAAGTTTTTCTCAATTTCCCAAAACGGAAGTAAAGAAATGGGAAAGGACCCCTCTTGCAGTCTGGATTCTGGCTCCTCAGAAACCTAAGTACTTTCTAAAAATCTTCTTTCTCATCTCCCATGAATTCTTCTAATACTTTTTCTGAAATCAAGGCAAAACTCGATGACTTATAACTTAGGAGATTAATCTTTCTTTTTGTACATTCCTATAAAAGTTGATACAATATTGGCCAGTTTCCAGTTACATAAAATAGTACCATAAGAAATGATAAATGACATTATTTCCTTTCTTAGCTATTTCTGCCCTGAGTCCCTCTGACAAACGTCTCTCTGTGTAGATACTCCATTCCAGTTTAATTCATCAAGGGATTCTAACATGATGTGGGGTTCCTACTTACGTACAGCACACCCATTGACCAGAGCATCCCTCACGGTTGCTAATGCCACTTTCATGAAGACACAACATGATGTGAGTTACACTTTCATTTAGAGGGTTGTAGATCCTATTTGTGACCCTTAGCATTTTGAGTTATACACGTATCAACTTCAAAATGGCACCACAGAACTCTTCCCCACCGCATCTGCTGTGAAAATTTGTGTTCAGTAAAGAATGAAGGTCACTTCCATTCCTCAGAAAATGTTCGGTTAGAACAATGGCATTCCCTGTGACCACGACGTCCCACTTAGGAAGCTCTATTCTTTTCTGCTGCAAATTACTTTTTCTCTCCATTGCCAACAATTACAGACCAACTTGTTCAACTGAAAAAACATACTCACGAAAAGAAAGAAAGAAGGTAAACATTTGACAAAAAGCTGTAGTAGACCTTAAGTCTGAGTCACACATTTTCTCTTTGCAACAATTCTATTTTCTAAAATGATGGGGTGTTTGCTGGCACACAATGACAGGTTTTCCTTCTTACTCCAAAGCCTGTGCCCTCTCCTGAAGTAGAACAGCATCTACAATGTCCCAAATACATAGAAGCAGGCCTTCTCCGCGGGCAGGCAAGAGAACGTTGACTCTTCAGACTGAAAATTCTAACACTATAATCTACGCTTAAGTCTTATGTCACCTTATATAGGTCACTTAATTCCAACTGCTGGAAAAGGAAGTAACTAGGGAGTTGCAGTTGGCAGAGAAACAAAAAATGAACTGTTATTGTGGTTAACTTCAGAGGAGGAATTATTCAGACCACATCTAAAACCCTCCCAATTCACCACCTAGGTCAAATTACTCTGTACCCAAAGGTTTTATTTAACCACTTCCATCACTCTGCTCAAGTCTCTCTCCCCCACCCCTCCATCCTGTGTGTTTGTGATTGTGTGCATGTGTGTACGCTTAATGTGTTACACTGAAGTCTGGATCTGTCCCTGACTAGTGTTGTGAACCTCTTTAATATTACTTAACTCTTGGAGCTTTGGTGTCTCTATGTTGAAAACTGCAATAATACTATCTACTTTGTAGAACTGCTGCAAAGATTAATTATACATAGGATGGTGCATCAAAAATACGGTGGGTCAGATACATTCTACGTGATCTGTGAATGAAAGATATTATTAAGCATGTATTCAAAATGATTTATACTTTAATGAACTAACTCTTAGAAAGAAAGGGAAAAGGGGGAGGGGGACTAAACTCTGTCCATCAGTATAAGTGTTTAAAAATGTCTTTGGGGGATTTATTGAGCAGGGAGGAGTGGGTGCCCACCTGAGAAATCCTATGTAAATGCTTCACAATCCCCGTGGTTCCCACCAGGGATAAGGCCACGGCTGCTGCAAGGCTCTGAGGAACTGTCCTGCAGCTCAAAAGGCAGTACATACCAGCCAGTAGATGAAAAGGCCCTTCCTGAAGGCTGAAGTCTTTGAGGAACAAGGCTGGATAGCACAAGGGTTGTGAGCTGCCCAGCAGACTGGGATTCAAGTCTGGCAAAATTGTGATGTGGAGAAAAAGAGATGGGAATGGGTGTTGAAGCCAGCCAATGCAAACAGTCCTCTCTCATTCCGTCTTTCATCTTCTCTTCCTGGATCTCAATCAATGTTTTCCCCATTTCTGTGCTTGTCTCCTTCCAATCTGATTGAACATGATGTTAAACTGAAATGATTTTGTACTACGTATTTATAAAAAGTCCATATTCCAAATTTTTAAGTGTGAATTAAATATACACTTCTTCTTCTAAGACAGTGGTTCTCAACCTTCCTAATGCCGTGACCCTTTAATACAGTTCCTCATGTTGTGGTGACCCCTAAACATAAAATTATTTTCATTGCTACACCCTTTAATACAGTTCCTCATTAAAGGGTTGCGGCATTAGGAAGGTTGAGAAGCACGGTTCTGAGAAAAAGGATAAAAATGTGATTTCTAAATTATACTTTTTAAACTCAATCAGTGGTTCCTCCCCCAGTTAAAGATTCTCTAGAAATAGGAAAAAGCTCATACTCCTGCATCACCCTTACTAATTTGTCTTCAATCCTTTTGCCTACTTTTTCTTTTTTTAGCAATTTTTTTTATTATTTTTTTTTTTATTGAATGGTAACTGTGTACATTGATGCACTTTGGGGGTACAGTGTGGTGTTTTCACACACAATCCAAGACACTTCCATCAAACTGGTTAACATAGCCTTCATGTAAGTTTCTTAGTTATTATGTCAAAACATTCATATTCTACTCATAGAAAGATTCACTTGTACCCTTGCAAGATGAACCACAGAAGTGAACCCTTGAATCCCTCTCCCTCCACCCTCTCCCCCTCCCTCCCCCCTTTTTTAGCAATTTTTTATGGCTCTTATAATATCCAAAATTTACCTAGGAATTACCAGGTTTCCCTAATGACCAAACTTTATGAAAGACCCTGGGGTACTTTAGTTATCTAGATGGCTTGTCCAAAGTCACATGGAACTATTAAAATGTATGTTTCCTGTATGGGCCACCTATGTGGACCCAGTGCTTCTAGAGCGGTTATGATGCAATCCTGAAATCACAGCTCGCCAAATGATTTTTCACTAGATTAACTGTTTCTGGG
This sequence comes from Otolemur garnettii, assembly GCF_000181295.1. Lineage (NCBI taxonomy): Eukaryota > Metazoa > Chordata > Mammalia > Primates > Galagidae > Otolemur > Otolemur garnettii. The sequence goes on along the minus strand of NW_003852401.1, from coordinate 13,266,636 downwards.
AAACCTACCTTCCCCTAACTTCCCTGCCTATTCTCACCATTTACCAATGCATTCAAAAGTTTTCTTCAGAATTTTAAAAAACCTTTATCCATTCTTTCTACCTAAGTTGGAAATTATCATTCTTATCATTCAAATATATATGCTAAGAGATGCTTTAAAGAGAGGCTAGTTTTAAATCAAATTTAGTTTGGCTTTTCTCCACTGAATAAAGAAAATTCTGATGTTTTATGGATAATCTGGTGGAAGTCTTATAAAAATGTACTAAATATATACGATGACAAATAAATATTATAATGGCTGGTCAAATGTTTGTTGCTGAGGGCTAACTTTCGGGACTGAATAAAGTGGAATTGTGAGAGGTGGACAGATGTCAAAATGGCGAAAGTTTTGTGAAGGTTATCAATGTAAGCATCATTTAAATGTAAGTCAATAAGATTTATGCAACACCTTCTGTATTCCAAATGCCTGGCAATATCTGCGACATAGTAGGGGCTCCATAATGTTAAATTTCCATGTAATTTAGAATTATGACCTCCAAAATAGTGTTTAAAAAAAAGAATATACATTCTATGCTCTCTAGAAGCTCAGTGGCTGGCTGAAGAGCCAGAAATATACGATTTAAAAATACACAGTGATAGGTGCCGTAAATGAGAATAGAGCAAGGAGAGACAATTGATTCTTCCTAGGGAGGGCGGGCAAGACCACGTCATAAAAGACATAGTGGAAGGAGGTCACCTGAGGAACAGGGTCTTGAAAAACAACCCGATTTCCCACTTTTCTAGTACACGTTTCATTCTGCTGCCAAAGTGAGAGTTATAAAACCCAAAACTGATTAAGATAAATCCCTGCTAAGACCCTTACTTGTATGCTAAATACTATAGAAAAAAATCCAGTTGCTTTAGTATGCCATTTAAGGCACCTGGATCAGGTACCTGCTAACCCCTAAGGTCAGCCCTCAGTTTTCCCGCCCCTTGAGCGTCACCTAACACATGTCATCTGTGTCATCTGATGTCTCTGAGTCTTCGCAATGATGTTCCCTCTTTTTTCCTCCCTTCATGTTGAGTTCATCCCCTTTAGATTCCGAACAATATGACAGGAGGTATGCCGACCTATTTACCCTTCCAGCCCTAAATTTTGGGATAGTACCCGGTACATTTAGTAATGGACAGAAAACAACTGGTCCATAAACTATATAAGTACACAAAGAAGAAAGGCTGGGCATGCCACTCTGTGCAGAAACACACTTTAGAAATCAAACGTATGAAATCCGTACAACACGGAGAGATGCACAATGCCCAGGGCTGCGTCCACCAGGCCAGCGTGAGGCTCGGTTCTGCTTCCCTACCTCCTAAAGGAATACTGAGCAATGAGAGGAACAGATAAGGGAGACTATTTGGAGCCAGAAATTAATTTTATCTCTCTCCTACAAAAAGAAGAGGTGTTTGGTGGGGGTCCAGGAAACAGGTCCCTCGTTTGCAAGCAGGGTGCCAAGGAGCTTTTAATAACCTACATATAAAATCTGTCTTTCGACTCCTAGATGAAACTTTTTCCAGGAACTCATTTTATTCTCTGACATCATGACTTGAGAATCAAAAGAGAAGACAAATTTGAGAAGCATGATTTTAATTTATAGTCGTTTTGGCGCAAAGAAGGGACTGAACAAGGTAAACTGGCCAGTCCCTTCTGGCTCTAAAATGCTATGATTCTATAACAATATACCTTTTATATCAAGGGGTATCAGAGAAGTAAATGAAACCCACACTGTAACCTGTTAACCTACAGATAGCCTCTTGCTAGAACTGAAATTAGTCATCATGTGATAAAGGGTCCCTTTGTCATATTCCTTTGCCTTAAGCAGGTGAAGAAATAGCCCATTGTCAAATGCAAGAATACCAGGAGAATTTTTTTTAAAGGCTTAGAACAATCTCTTTCTTTCTCTGTAAAACATTATTAGTTACCAATAGACTAAAATAGAATATTTTTACAAATCAAAATATATAGCATGCTAGAAAAAAGCACTTAAGAAAGAGAAATAAGATGTAAGAAACAAAAGCTTTAAAGAAAGGATATAAATGCCTGCATTTTATACCAGAGAAACAAAATGATGAGACAAAAAACAATTTTTTTTTTGTTTTGTTTTGTTTGCATTTTTTAGCCAGCCAGGGATGGGTTTGAACCCGCCCCTCCAGCATATGGGGCCAGTGCCTTACTCCTTTGAGCCACAGGCACAGCCCCCCACAAAAAATGTATAGTTTTTTTAAAGGTGAAAGGGGGAAAACTATCCTCCTTGGGCAAAATCTCCCTCTCTCTCTCTGCCCAAAGCATTGCACCTTACCTCTTGGCAGTATATTGTCTACTATAACTGATTTCCACAGGATTTATAGCAAGTTGGCTTTACATAATTGTAATCCCTATTCCATAATCTGCCTATTTTTTCCTCTAGTAAGTTAAAACACTATAAAACTTCAATTTACATAGAGGACCATTTCATAAATTAGAGTGACAGAAAATCTATAGTTTTATAATGCTTTCTTTTCTTTTAAATGTTTGTTAAAATAATACAAGGAAAGAACATAAGAAAACTAAGTAAGTGCTTTCCTTGCCTCTCTTAATCATGCAAATGTTTGGGAAAATGGTCGCGCTGTGTGTGTCCCCTTATCTCTGTCTATTTCAGTCTATTTCAGTCTGTCTCTTCTCTCTCTCTCTTTTTTTTTTTTTTTGAGACAGAGCCTCAAGCTGTCCCCCTGGGTAGAGGCATCACAGCTCACAGCAACCTCCAACTCCTGGGCTCAAGTGAGTCTCCTGTCTCCCAAGTAGCTGGGACCACAGGCACCCACCACACACCTGGCTATTTTTTTTGGTTGCAGCCGTCATTGTTGTTTGGCAGGCCCGGATTGGATTCGAACCCGCCACCTTAGGTGTATGTGGCTGGTGCCTTAGCCACTTGAGCCACAGGCGCCAAGCCAGTCTGTCTCTTCTCAATAGCACATTCCAGTAGAACTTCTATAAGTTGACCACCCAAGGGACTATAACAAACTGGTGAACATACAGAGGTGGTCAACATAAGGAGCTAGGCCTACTGGACTGATACACACATAGGGTACATGTCGGATCTACGAAAATTAAATCAACTGAAAGAGCTGGTCAATGCAGAGAGGTGGTCAGCTATGGAGATTCCATGTATATGATTTGGACTTCCTTGCAAAACTTGGCTAATAAGCTATACATGGGAAATGTTAACTCCATGACTTTGCTGATGAAGTCCTAGATGTGTCTTTGCTGAATCTGTACCCCTTTTCCACACCGTTCTGAGGAAGAAATCAAACCTTTCTAAATGCTTTTGGCAGAACCAAAAAAATATTCGAGAGAGGTGGCTTCCTCCATACTTTTAATCATGCTTTTTTTCCAGACCCTCCTTTCTATTGGTTTACATTAATTTTGGAATATGTATATATTTGATTTAGCAAAACTTATTATTTTGAAAGAGACTGCTACATTGAGGCTCCTTACAGATAAAGTAATTTAATTAATGAAAGAAAAACAGAGAGCAAGAGAATTTATAAGCAATGTACCCTATTTTTCCCCCACATATTCCACTAGTTCTATTATTAGATTTTCTTATAAAGAGCCACTTTTTTGCTTAACAAAAAAGATTAGGTTCAAAGGATTATATTTCAAGGATTAAAGTGAAGATTTGTTTGGGCCTAAGACTAAAATTCATCTACGGGGAATTAACTGAAAATCACAGACCACTGCAATGTAAGGGGGAAAAAAATCATATATGCATCTGAGAGCACATCAAATCAAACCTGCCTCTCACAGGGGACTACTGACCAGCGTAAACACAAATACCCCCACGTGAAAAGTGTTAAACCTGCCAACATCTCTGATCAGAGGGTTGCACTGCTTCATTAACTAGCACCAAAACTCCTCACAAAGGAAAGCTAGGATAATCGTATCTGACCTTTCTGCCCTAAGATTAAGTTCAACGATTCTCTACTGATCCCGGGATCAAGTGAGCCAAAGGTCACAGCCAGGATCACCTACACCTCTTGCTTTCGTAGGCTTTAATGTATAAAGTACAAAAACACCATACTGGTCATTGTCATGATTGCTAACTTTCTACAGTGTGTTTTCAATTAGGTAAATAAAATGTGGTAATTAATTCAAGATTGCATAATATGTTTTTGATTTGTAATCTCATTTAAATTAATTAACTGACTCAATCCTTGGTTAGTTTTTAAACTGGTCGAGTAAGGGAAAGCATCCCTGGGAGCAAATCCAGTTTTCTATCTTTAAAAACAAGGCAAAGCAATCTGGCATACTTTAGGAAAAAATTAAATGCACCAGCATATTATAAATACAGAGGCAAGGGTGTTAATGCAGAGGAAGGAGGAGTTTCATGGCATGATTTTGACTAAAAGAAATAGTCCTTGCACTAGAGAGAAATAAACTAAAACATTATTTATTCAAAACATTTCTTTTCCAATTTTATGAAGATTGCATGTTTGTTGGAAGCAAAACATTTCCAGCTGTATTTTAAGTTTCTGAAGAGAGTTCTAAGATTTATAATCTTTCATAAATGCTGCCCATATCTCATAATATTAGATGAACACGCCACTGCGTACTTTAAGGAACAATTTGCCAGTGCAGTTTGCCACATGAAAATAATAAAGTCCTTTCCAAAACCCAGCCAGATCCAGTAGGAAAACATGAGATGAGTGTTCTGTCTTTTCCATCTGGGAGAAATTTTGGATTTCAGTTATACTATCTAATATATATATTTTTTCTTGGAAACCAAGAAACGTGCATTTTATAGCAAGGTATGTAGTGCAAAGAAAATGTTGGTGAAATATGAATCTGGAAATGAAAACCAGAATGTCATCAGACTCAAGCACATAACCATGGAGGCAAATTGAAAAATCAATGCAGAGTTTCAACATGAACCAAATGCAATGTTTATGATCCTATTAGTCTTAAATTTTCCTCTTAAAAGGAAAGCAAGAAAAAACAAATGCTGGTATACCTCCAGGACAGCATTCATTACGCTGCCTCGCATGCTGACTTACATATCTGCTTGGTTTTGACCTGGGGTCTCCATGCATTAGTCTAAATCCTGCACATCCCACACTCCTGTGTCCACATGGTCCTTCTGTGCTATGTTGTTTCATGTGTAATGTTTTTACAAAACTTAACAGAATATTACACATATCTAGGTTTAAACCAGACACAAGACTTTCTGATACTTCATTGGCAATCCTTCCTCTCAGGGAGCAGGACATGTTCTCACCAAACTGTCCAAAGGGTCAGAACTCCTGGCCTCTGCTCAGTGACTCCCAACAGAGTGTACTTTGATCCTAAGCAAACCACTTCACACTCGAATCAGTTTTCGTCTTGCCCAATCACTTAAAACTGAATTTAAAAAAGGTAACAGTTTGGTCTTAGTCATTCCCAAAGGAATTAGAAATGGGGTGGGGGGGAATGACTTTGTATAACAGTGAAAATGTGCATGAAAGGCTGCCAGTTTACGAATATATACACTTTAAGGTTTAACTACTACTATTTCCAATTTAAAAAAAAACAAACAAAAAAACCTCTAGTTAACTTACCTCTATTTTCCCTCTGCCCTGTCTTTTGCAAACACTGACAACATAGGTTACTAAAGGACAGAGTTAGGGCCCAATTCTTCTGCTAGATCTTAAAATCCATGGGTCAAGACACGTATTAGTCAGATTTACTCCCTAGCATTGTTCTCAACATAGCACTGTGTTTCCCTGAAAATAAGACACTGTCCTATATTTATTTTTTCTCAAGAAGACACACTAGGGCTTATTTTTAGGGGATGTCTTCCTTTCCGTGATAAAATGCATATCGTGGCTATGCAGTGTATCTGCATAGCCCATCACTAGGTCTTATTATCGGGGTAGGGCTTATATTAAACAAATGCATAGAAATGCTGCTAGGGCTTATTTTGGGGGTAGGTCTTACTTGGGGAGAAACATGGCAGATGTTCTATCAGTATCCTTGGATTGAAAAACCACTATTTTACAGTGAACATGATGGCTGGTAGCACTTAAAACAGTTGTCATCTTTCTAAACTTATAAACAAATTGCCAACAATGCCAAGCATAACTTTTAGTTAATTGGTTGTTCTCTATACAGTACATATCCTAATTTTTAAGCATCTGAACATTGTACACTGTACACTGCACAATGTACACTGTACATTGAACACAAGTACAAATGTAGTAACTGGTTTAGTCAATGAGCAAAAAGTCATATTCTTATTTTTTCAGTGCCCATTTTTATCATAGACATTCATTCCCAGAAAGAAATTATTTTTTTTACCTGAATGTAGATTTATCTCTCATGTTGGCTAAAAAAATACTCTTCTAAATCATTAAAATGTTTTTTTAATTTAAATCACTATGGGAGCTTAGAGAAAAGAAATTAAATGGTTGTATTTATATCCTGTATTAGTTGCATAGGGTTAATAACATTTCTTGGTTTTATTATTAAATTATCTGGTCTGTGATTAATGACCATCCTTGCTTTATTCTTAAACTATCTTAAGTCTGTGATGATATATTCATATAAAATAAATGTATACATTCAATCCAAAGTTGCATCACAATTAACTAAATAACTGAGTAAGGCAGCACATAGCATACTTTCTATTAGGGTAGATTTGAATGTGGGACATTCATTACTGCTTCTGTTTATAAAATAACTTTATCATAATATTGCAGGAAAAAAATCAGAGAAGTCACTTGATGAAACAGGAAGCTTGCTGATGTGGCAGATAATGGTATTAAATGTCCTCACAGTTCCTTGATAAGTGGTTCAAAGAACTTCTGTCCCCATGTTTTCAGGGCAAAAGCTAATTTACCAGGAACAAAACTGCTTGAATAGTACATCATTGGACTAACATTTTAAAAGGGATAAAATGAGGAAACAAATGAGGCGATAGTAACTTCCTCTTGTAAATTAACACTGTGTATGAAAAGAAAGTAACACAATTATATTGATAAAATAAAAACGGAAAAACAGCTAACATGATTTTTCCTTTTTTTATTTAAAGGGAAGATCAAGAGGACCCAATAAAAAGGAATTGTGTGTTTGAAAGAACTTCAAAAAGTTAAAAACCTGACAGAAACCTGAAGATGTATTATCATTATCATATATAATCTTTATAATTATATAATATTCAATACACTCTGACATGGTCATTTTGACAGAAAGTTTTGAATTCAGATAATTCTGAGAATAATTTAGAGTCTCAATTAGAATTGAGAACCCCCACTCACCCCTTGAATCCACAACTAATTACTATGATTATTTGGGAAACGAGAAAAAAGTGATAAGAGGTGTGTCCACTTGCTATGTCCATTTTAAAGAAGAGAATTAAGAGCATACCGGTGTAGATCTGTGTACCAGGTGCTCAAAATTCCTCCCATTTTGTCATGTTACTCATTTTATCTTTAATAGAGATTCAAATTGACTCCTTATGATTCAAAAATCTCTTAGCTAAATCCAAGGAGAATGAAAAAGAACAAGTTTCTGCATAATGTCCCATCCATATGCCTTAGTTTTGAATGGCATCAAACCTATGTAATCTTATATATCAATGCTTTCCAGATGTGACAAAACTTTAACACAAAGGAACTTCAAGCTTTCTACCGTGGACTCATCTCCCATGCTCATAAAAGATTATTTTCATTGCACGTAACATTACATATGGCTAATGTTCGATTTTCCAAATTGACTGTTATGATGCCATTTCAAAATTGACATTGCCTTCCAATCAAACAGCAGGCTGTACAGCATACCCAACCAACCTGCAACAGAATCTCAGAAGAACAGAAACCACATCATTATTTACAAATTGTAGACAGTGCTTGATTACAAGAGTAGTAAAACTTGTCTTATCCACTTTTGGTACCTCCAAAAGATGGGAAAGGGGAGAGAAAGATCATCCATAATCCTTTGTCAGAGTTAATTGCCATAGGAACAATTTGAGCCTGTTGCCTATTGCTTTGAGTTTTAAAGATTGGCTCTAATTAGAGATCAAATTCTCCCTGACATTTAAAGCATGTTAAAATTTGAAAATTAACCAACAAGATTATTCATGGAGAATTTTCAAAAGCATCTAACAGTAATGCTACAATGAAAAAAAAAAGTCAGAAGCCAAATTTTCAAGTTGGATAAAAAAAAAATTAGTAATTCAACACCAGTAAGAAAAACTGGTGTGATAAGGTTTTGGTTGATACCCTGTAAACTTAATTCACTTGCCCCCCAATTATTGCTTTGAAGCTTACCAAAAGTCCATCTCTCTACCCCATACTCCAAATGAGAACTGTCCTGTAGTGGTAACATGTCCTCAGATCCATCCCTCGCTCTGTTCCAACAGACGTTTTACAGCTCTGTTAACAAGAACTTTAGCCTACGTCCAACCCATGGGAGGCAATGGTGGGAGTTTGAGAATTTGGAGGGTGGAAGGAAAGGAAAAGGGAAGGTAGTTCTTCCTTCCTGTCTACTTCCCCAGGTGTCTCCAAAAGGCTGTTAGTTCTCTGTGATTCTAGATTCCACTAGACAGATTCCTCCCACTGTGGTCCTCCTCCCCTCAGATGGTCCCAGCACAAGGGCATGAGTAACACCCTTTTCCTTCCAGTCTACTTGTGGGAGTAGATTCCTATTGATGCTAATGTCTGGGTTACTTCACTGCCCACTGGCTTTTCAGCTATTCTAACATCATTGTAACTGGTCCCTCCTACGAAATTCCCTCTATGAAATTACCTGGTAGGAGTTCTATTTTTCTGGACTCTTACAGATACCTGTTTCTTCAAGTTTGGCCTACTCATCATGCTAGATAAATGTCAAGTGATAAAAAGTATTAAACAGATTAAAATAACACCTTTGAGAGTATTAATAAATTTCAAGTGTTTGTTATGATTCTCATTTTTTTTTTTTTTTTGAGACAGAGTCTCATTTTCTCTCCTTCAGTAGAGTGCCCTGGCATTATAGCTCATAGCAACCTCAAACTCTTGGGCTCAAGTGATTCTCTTGCCTCAACCTCCCAAGTAGCTGAGACTATAGTCACCCATTACAATACTGGGCTATTTTTAGAGACGGGGTCTTGCTCTTGCTCAGGCTGGTCTGGAACCTGTGAGCTCAGGCAATCCACCCACCTCAGCCTCCCAGGGTGCTGGGATTACAGGCATGAGCCACTGCACCTGACCCAAGATTGTCATTTGAAGGCAAGAAAGCTCTGCCACCATGCAGTACCAAGTATGAAATCTTACATCTAAAGGATGTGATATGATACATCTTACATCTAAAGGACCTGTGATATTGATACATAATCAATTTTTCTTTTCAATGTCCTGCTCTTAATACATCACTGGCAGGAGATCTTCTGATAATCCCACTCACTCATTCAGATTTACTATTCCTTCTTTTTACCATTAGTTTCTCTATCCAATTTTTAACAAGTCGCACATACCGAGTTTCTTCTCGTGTATATATTTTTCCTATAAACATGGCTATAGGCTCTTTGACTGGAACAATTCTGAGTTTGATTGTTTTTACAGAGCACTACACATTTACTTATATCTCATGACACAAATAACTTCGAAATGTTTATTAACTGTCTAAAAGCTAAAAGTCTCACATGGATGTAATCAAAAAGTTGTTGTAAGTATGCACCAACATAAATCAACATAAGAACAGTATATACTAGGAAAGAGAAATCATTTCAACATCACTATTTGCTCTAGAAAATACTTCCCAAGACCTCATTTCATATCCAGGGTTTTCACATAGCAAAAAATCATAAAATAAGAACAGACAAAAGTATTTTCTTCTATCAGAATGGTATAATCTACAATGCTTTACTAAAACACTCTTCAAACAGGAGATAAAGATATTTATAATTGCACATATAGGGGAATATTTGAACTCACAACACCAAAACTTTACAATCAAAAATGCAAACAATACTGATACCCTCGATGTTTCAAACTGTGCTAGATAACAGCCACTAGAAGGAAGTGGAAGGGACATAAAGGAAAAACATAAAGCATCAATTCTCATGTTGCTAACTTTTTCAGACAAAACTTCAACAGGAGGACACTGGTGTTTGGCGTGTGTACTCCACTGTCAATACTGCAGTGTGCTGCTGTGTCCCTGTGTGTCCTCTCTCACAAACATTCTGAACCCTTCCCCTAAAGATTTAACTTTGCATCTCTTTAAAAATGCATTATTATGCTGATTTGTGATAATGACCCCCCCCAACATCATATCAAGATTGCATCAGCTGACAATCACCCTTAGTTAAATTTTTAAAAACTTGAGCCTGAAATCTATCTTAGTCAAGCTGTGTCACATGAGCCAAATTCATAAACTTGATTTAATAAGTATTTACGGAAGAAATAAAATGGGTTAGTCTGAGTAGACAATGGTCATGAAGTATGTCTAGAATAATATCCACTCGATTTATCTTTCTCAATGTGAAAATTCTGGTGTGACAGGTATGCTGAGACTACCTCCCACCATATGACTGTAGGCATATTGTACAAACATTAAAAACTCCAGGAATAACGCTGAGATCACAAGACAGAAACAGCCCTTGACTTTCTCTGGTAATTAGGGGGTAGGGGAGGACAGAAAGCCTAATGCCAGATAGGAAAGTGACTCTAAATTTTAGCCAGGTTTTTCATGACACACATATCACTTGAACTTTAAATTTTCACTATAAATTATAACAAAAAAAGACAGTAAGAAGAAATACAACACTGCCCCAGTTCTTCCAAATGCTCTCTATTATGTGTAGGCTGGGATTTAAAAACCATGCCATAGGAATAGATAACTCAGAGCCAAGATAAAGCAAATGAGATTGAATTGTTTACATTATACTAAGCAGATAACCATAATTATGACAGCTATAATTGATCCAGAAATAGGTTTAAAGAGGCACACTCCTAAAAATGGGCTAACAGAGCAAAGAACAACTAACCTCCACCTTCAGAAAATGTATCTGAGGATGTGGTTGGATCCAATTAATACAAAATTAACACATACTTACAAATACGTCACGGAAGATATAACAGAACAAAATAACATGGAAATAGCTTATAAGCAAGTTTTTTTTAATGTCAGAGGTGCACTGCACTACCTCACCCAGAGCACGTGCACACCCTCTCTTTCCCACCACACCTCTCTCTCTCCGTTGTAGAAGGGTGAAATCGTACTATGATATCCCCCAGGCTTCTCCACAAAGTGCTATACCTGACCTATACCTCTCCTAGACCTAGGTTTAAGTCGAGGCATGTTGTCTAAGAACACCAATGAGGGTCCCAGAGAATGCTAATCAGGGTAGCTCTCTGTCCAAGAACTGGACTAAACCCATTAATTTACTTCACAGAATTAATCAATAGACAGAAGAGGTGAAATGACTTTTGGTACAACTGAGCCAGGTGTTCCGGCTCCCTCACCACCCTGCGAAGGTCTGTCACTACCTGAAAGGGGCACGACCCTTCTCCCTCCCGTGATATGCTTTGGGAAATGATGGCTTGTCATTTTCTTTCTTGTTGACGAAGTATTTTCTTTTTTTAGCAAAGTTTTTATCTAAGGAATAAGACAGGATAATTTCTGCATTTTGCTTAAAAGTCTAAACTATACATAAGAAGACTTTAATTGGGCTGCTGCTTCGTTCTTATTTATTTTAGCTTGCCCAAGGTCAACATAAATGACTACAGTGAAGTCAGGGTTCCAGACCCAACTTGAATACAGAAGTTCAGTTACCCCAATCTGGAGCCCAAAGCCAAATCTTCCTCCTCACATTAGACTCCCACTCAAAGCAATCAGTGTGGTTTTAAAGTGAGAACACTGTCAGCTTTCTTTTGACTGAGCAGGAATCTTCTGTGAGTTATGGATATGTACATCACACCATGAAAACCAAAATGACAACACAAAGGGGAAAAAGAATCCACTGAGGGCATCCAGGAGACCAAGGGGTTAGTGAGCTAAAGAAAATGCTTTCCTTTGCAAAAATAAATTAATAATCATGAAATAATCACTGTAAGTTCCCTATTAATATCAGACAGAAATTACCAAAGGTGGGATGCATTGGCTGATAAAATCCGATCACCTGGTAGAGAATTAGCACCCGCCTTCTTCATCCATTCCCAGCGATAACAGTGCTCCAAAACGATGAATATTTTCTACATTACTTTACTAACACGTTCACATTGGTTAAACGGTATTTTCTGTTCATCTGTTTACCTGGACTAGTTTTCAGCTTAACATTCATTAAGCATTAAGATACAAGGAGAGGTGCCGTGATGATGAGATAAAGTCTCAAGGCCATTACCCCTCCCATGGGACTCACAGGGAAGGATATAAAATAAGTCAAGCATAGCGTCATTTACGTGGGTTAAAGTGAAGAAATATGAAATCATTATAGAATTTTGAAAATCAAAGACAGCTTTTTTTTTTAAACATGCATTTATATTTTGCCTGACTTTTTATTTTTTTTCCCCATTAGAAGGCAAGGTCTGATCAACTTGGAGGCGTTTCTGATTTCTCAGCTCCCAGTTTGTGGAAGGGGATTCCTGTTTAAGGGAGGAAATGCTGCCATCCCCAACCCTCCCCACACCAGCATACTAGACCCTCGGGAAGCCAAAAGCTCTACACGAAAATATACCACCTTTCACCACAAAACAAACAATAGTAATTAAGGACATCAAGTTAATTGTGTCTACTCCCCAGAGCACAGGTCCTCCAAGGCTCCTTGAAGTCAGGTTGGAAGATCAGTAGCAATTTGCAATTTTATTCCCAATTCTCCTATTCTCACTTAAAAAAAGAAGAAGAAGAAAAAGAAGAAGCCTAAGTTCATCACACCCACCCTCAGAATTAAGTTTACAAACAAAACCTTAAAAAAAAAAAAAAAAAAAGAATCAGACAACTTAGAAACTTTTTTGTTAGGCAATTTATTTAATCAGAGAAACTTTGATCTTTGGCTTCTTCATCAGTTCAAAATTTGTTAATTTGTTGTCAGTTTCATGGAATTCTTTCAAATTCAGAATCATCAGTGTAATTTTTTATTAGTCCTTCATTAATGATCCAGACAATGTGGTAGTTTGGATCCAATCAAGCATGTGTTAAAGCCATTCTCCTATATTGGGACAACTAAAGATAGTGACAATCAGGCTCTTTCTCCCCTTCCATTAGGCCAGCCCAATACCTTCACCGTTTTCAAAGCGCTTTCACCTCCATTATTTGCAACCCCAAAAGAGACTGTGCTTTATCCTTGCCCTTTGTAATAGCCAGGATAGAATGCAGCCTGATAACTTGCAGAGGGACAGGAAATCTTGATTTTTCCCTGCGCAGTTCCCCTCCTGCCTTTCTCTGTGACCTCGGGGCTGTCACTGAGCCTCTCTCTGCCTCACTCTCCTATCTCCAACAATCTATTATAAAGCTTTTTTATTTCAGTCCACTGGGGTATTAGAACAATGAATCCAATAGGTTGTGTCTAATGCACTTTGATCTCTATAGGGAAAGTTGCCATAAAAATAAAGGCATTGTTGTTATTATTCTAATTGAGTTATTTGCAAATGGATCTTCTTGATGGAGCCCAGCCCTCAGATATAGAAAAGAAAATTCTGCCAGCCCTCTGGGGTACAATTGCCTTGCAGCAATTACACCCATAACCACATTTCCTTATTACTGTTATAAAAGACTATGGTTCAAGGGGAGGCAAAAGGGAGTTTAAGAAAAAATATGCTGTTTCTTTTCAATGGAAGATGCTGAAGTTGCAAATTTAGAACCCAAGGCTATAGGTAAACTTTTGACAGAACATGTGTTCCAAATTAGTGTAGCGTTTCTTAGTCATGTCAGAAAGTCAGAGGTGTCCCTGCGGCTGCAGCATTTTAGCAAATTTTGGAAATAATTTAAGGGGAAAAATGGCAAAAATTATGAAGTTAACCTGGGCCCAGCTCTATGCATGCTACAAAACAATGACAAAAAAAAAAAAAAAAAAAGTCCAGCGATACCATTCTCATCAACAAAGACAGCATACCTCAAGGAACAAGAGGTACAAAGGAAAATTAATCTGGAAGAAAGTGCTATAGACTTTACATGACAAGCCAAAAGGAAATACTGGAGATAGGCTGAACTTTCCTTGACTCTACAGGAAGAACATACATAGTCCCCTCTGTTAAACACTAACAGCCATGAGAGTTAGTTAGTAGGTGAATTTTAGGCAATTTACTAGTTCCATATTCCTCAAATGGATTTAAAAAAAACAGAATAAAATTGCTTTGCATTATGAAATATTACAGACACAGAACTTGCCTTTCCTAACAGACCCCACTAAGTCCGTCACCCTGCATATCTGCAGGGAACATCGCACACAAGGCGGGGTACAGGGAGGGAGCGCTTAACACGTTTACTATGGTACCTCCTGCGTCGTGGGGGAAAAAAACCAAAATCCTAAAACTCAGGATTTAAATAAGGAGCGATTAGTTGGATGATGTTTCTTACAACATTTAAATCTTCTGAAAAGTGTTTGTTGTCGGTATAGGCTTGCATAAAAGATAAAGATTCAAATTAAGTCCTGGTCTCCAAAAGGATGAGTTGAAGGAAATATGGGAAAATTTGTTGTATGGTGACAGTAATGTCTTGTGTCATTTGTCCAATGTGTCCAATGTCATGTGTCCAATGTCTTGTGTCATGTGTCCAATGTCTTGTGTCATTTCGCAGTCAGTGACCTTTAGCCCACAAATTTTAGTGAACATTGGAATCACCTGAGATGGTTGTCAGAAATTCAGATTCCTCAACCTCACCTGCCATGACTGTGATTTGCACAGCACTGCTGAAGCCAAGAATGTGGTGCTCTCAACAAGCACCCCAGGTTGTTCTCAGCCCATGCACAGGGGACTTGGCCACTTCTACTTGCTCAGACAAGAAAGTAATCTGCAACCACAGAGTCCTAAACAAACAAACAAGCAAACACACAGTCCTTACGCCAAAACCAATCTCCACTTTCCCCCTCCCTGCCATGTGATGCACCAGCTTTGGCTAAAAAAACCCCATGTGCACAGTGAATCCTAAAAAGCAGCTCCATCCAAATCCACATGGAACCATTCTGAACTCTATCACACTTCACAGAGCTTTAAATAGAACTCTACTAGAAACATCATACTCAGACTGGCCAAGGGATTCTTTCAATGCTGCTGCTTTATCCAAGTGATCCAACGTGACCCCAGGTTCCACTCGGCATGTTCAGTTGTACAGATTTCTCCAAGTTGAACACAGAAGGATTAAAAAGAAAACACAAATACTGGCATAGGTGACTTGAGGTTACTTGACCTTTCTGAAGGAAGATTTTTGCCAATTGTGTCCTGGCAGCTCCCTGGAAGGAGGCTAGGACACAAAGAGGAAGACAGGAAGCCGGGAGCTGGCCATGTGTCCTTGGCAGGCAGTAGTGCAGCAGGGTGAACCACCTCGTCCCTGCCAAACCAGAAACAGTGGGGAAAGCCCAGCTAATTGGCAAGTCACTGCCGGCTACAGTGTACATCCTCTGCTTTAAGTGCCTGATAAAGTTAAATGGTATGCCAGACCCTAATCTACTTAAACAGGATTCTCCTTCACTTTTGGAAACTTAATTTGCCCCGTTTGTGTTTCCTTAAGGAAGTGGTAAGGCAGCGTTTTAGGATGGTAAAGGCTGGAGAGCTTAAAAAAGAAAATAAAAAGTAAAGAAGTACTGAAGTCTCATTATGCCTAAAAATGTTTTGCTTTTTTGAAGAGCCATGTATATTATTAGCATTAGCTCTTTTTATTTCAACCATTATGCCTTCTATTCTACTTGCTTACTTGTTTTTATTCAAAGGAAACTCCCAGGTCAACAATGCATCCTGAGTATGAACTTTGGTCCATTGGAAGGGTCTCGGCATTTAAAAAAATTCACAAAACCCATTAATATACTCAGGGAGACTGCAGACTCCAGTTTCCAGTCAGCTATTGTTTTTTGTTTACACATTAGTTGACTCAATCATATTTGCTAATTTAATTCTGTATGTACTAGCATAATATCACCACTTTCTGAATCTTTTACTGCTCAAATGGGGACTCACAGAGGGAGACGGGGAGCAAAAGGGATTGTGCAGATAAACTGTCCCTCAATGCTGCTGCTAAGTGGGTGATTTCCCCCCTCCGGGAATGTCTGAAGGCTTGGTCTGAGCAATTAAAGGAATTAAAGGCATGTGCTCTGTGGCCGGGCACATATCTTTTTATTTTCTGTGGAGTTTTTCATGCCTTCTCCAGAACTCACAGCAAAATTTCAAATTAGCTTCTGCTCCTTAAAATATAGTAGCCAATGGTGAAACGCAGTGGTGAAGGAAATGCAAACTTCATCAGAAGTGGCAGAAGAAATTACAAACAAACATAATCCATTGTTTTCTGTCAGAAGTTTCTTAAACTCTATAGGACATTGGCCCTTTAAGCAACCCAGGACCGTGGGATAATTCAATCTGCTTTAGCACTGTTGTGCTGAGGAGTAGGACACCAGGTCCAAAACTCAAATATTCTCTCATCATCACCTAAGATGAGAGAATAATAATCCTCATGCCCCAAAGGAGCTCTCACGGCCAGTAAGTCTGGGCATGTGCCTTAACTATTAAATTACTATTTCCCTAAGCTAGCCTGGGCCTCCTCAGACTCCACCTTATTGACTTTTTGTGCTAAGGACCCCTAACTTTTTAAAACTTTCCCCTCCTTTTCTGTTAGGGCACCGCTCCTTCCCAGGTCTAAGTCTCTCTTCTCTGCAATCTTGCTGATCATCTCTTCTGTCGGTCCCCAAAATGCAGGTGAGCCCTACAAGGATCCATTCGCCCATCTTTGTATGTTTCTCCTGAGCAAACTCAACCAGTTCCATGTTTGTAAACACTGCCCATTTATCGGAATAGTTCACGTCTAGCCCTAACCTCTCCTTTTAACCACAAAGTTATGTTGCCAAACAAAAACCTTTATTCACTCCCAATCAATCTATTATATCTCAATAAACAGCATTCATAACAACCATTTCCCAAGGTGAAAACACTCTTTCTTGGAAACACCCCATCTCCCTAAAAAGCCTCATGTTCAGTCATCGGCCCAGACTCTTCTCTTTCACTTCCATTCCCCTGTCTTCGTCCCAATAGCTGCTAAATCCCTTACAGAGCCTTTAGGTTTTTATGTCACAATAGCCTCGGCTTCCTCAGGCCATTATGATTCATTCCTCATTCTAGAACCAGACTCAATCCTCTGCACAGCCACCAGCAATCGCATCATGACACTCCTTAAAATATGTGACGCTCCCGTGGCCCACTCCACCCTCCTAGCACAGCACTCAAGGCTGTCCATCATCCGGCCCAGCCTAGCTTCACCCCTCACAGAACTTTCACCCCTTCTCACAACTCCACCCAACTTTCTAACACCTCAGTTGTAGTATCCTTTTCAAAGTTCCTAGAATATGCTGTGTAATTGCAGGCCTCTATGCCTTTGCTCATATGGTTTCTATTCTAAGAACGTCCCTGCTTTGATGCTACACAAACTCCTAATTCATCTTCCAAAGCCTTTGAATTTCATCCATCTGTTACATTCTTTCTGGATCTTATTGCCCCACCTAAAGAGACTGCCCCTCCGAACTCCCCTCACCTGGCTCACACCTCTAATACAGGACTTTAACTGTGCATTAGGGGTGGCTGCTTATTCATCGATTCCCTCAGAGGGTGTGACCTCCGGGGTCTCAGCTCACTTTGCCTAATTGGGAGAATGTACTTACACCGCATACAGCACATTATCTTGGATATATCATTCATGAAGAAATAGGGACAAAGAGCATTAATTCCCAGAATGAAGATAAAACAATCTAAAATGAAAGGGGTCAGAATGAGCAGCCAGTATATATAGGTAATTAACATTTAATATTCTGATTCTAATGTACACTTGTGACATTTACCCATTTTGTCTATTAAAATAAAAAAGGATTAAATGCCTGTAGCGTTGCGTTCTGATACCTGGAATTCAATCTGTAATAGTGAATCAATCAAACATGACATGCTCTTGTCTTCATGCAGCTCACAGTTTAATCTGAACTAAGTTGACTTTCTTTCACTTACTAAGAGGTAAAATGGGCTCTGTTTAAAATGCCTAAGTAAGCAAAATACACAGTTACTACATTTAGAAAATAAAAGTGACACTTTTCTCTCCCCCTCCCACACACAAAGATATAGTAGTGGGGCAGACAAGTTTGTTTATTTAATTTTTAGTTGTAACAACTAAAATACGTAAGAGAGGAAAAGCCACAGACCACAAATGCATCATTCAGCTGTGACCAGCAGGAGGGATAAAGGTGATATGATGGCAGCACAGCTATCACAGCAAAAGATAATGAGACAATAAGGCAATGAGATCACAGACTTCAAATGCCCTAACTTCTCCTGTCTCTGGGGATAGAGGAAAGGGATCTCTTGCCTACTTTGGGAGCTGAAGGGTCAAATACTATTTCAGATTGAAAACTACTTTGTGGTCATAACCCATTACAGAACACTGATGGAGCTAGCCCAAAGGAAGGTCTCAAAAGGATTCCTGGGAAAACATCCCAAGAATTGGTTTTCTATTACTAAAATCCATTCTCTTTTTTTTTTGAGACAGAAGCTGTCCCCCTGGGTAGAGTGCTGTGGCATCACAGCTCACAACAACCTCTAACTCCTGGGCTCAAGTGAGTCTCCTGCCTCCGCCTCCCAAGTAGCTGGGACCACAGGCGCCCACCACAACGCCCGGCTATTTTTTGGTTGCAGCCATCATTGTTGTTTGGCAGGCCCAGGCTGGATTTGAACCTGCTACCTTAGGTGTATGTGGCTGGTGCCTTAGCCACTTGAGCCACAGGCGCCGAGCCCTAAAATCCATTCTCAAAAAAAAAAAAAAAACACCAAAAGCTAATTTTTAAAAATCATAGCCATGATTGGAAATACATAGAAACATAACTCAAAATTGTTTTGTCTTTTGAAAAAAACTAGCCAAACGTATTGCATTTATAGGGTTTCCTTTAATTTATCTGAAAAGCGTGCAAGTAAATCTATGCAAAGAGCTATCATGGATTGTGATATCCTATTCCTTATGAAAAAAATTCCTTTTTACAATATCAATTAAAACCAAATTTAGCTTTAAAACTCCATGACTTCTACCATTTTTTAGGTTAGCTGAAAAGGATCTATTGACTAGCTTTGTAAGCTGAACAGTGGAATGCTACTTTAGATAGAAAATTATTTCTTTCACTCCATAAGAATAATTATCATGGCGATCACACAATTATTATAATTATATCTGTAAGAACTGTTATTGGGAATTTATCTCTGAAACAGTCTCATGCATTGCAGGGGACATTTATCTTTTTTAATGATCACCAACACAAGTGTCTTTTTGTAGCTATAGAAGTGATTTTACCTCCTTCTATTAATATCCTCCTGCACACTTTAGAAGCCGAAGAAGGCAGCCTCCACGGTTTCCCCCAAAGTGATTGTTTCAGTGGAGTCAGACCTATGGCGTTTTCTGAGACGGAAAGCTACCCTTCCCCTTCATGGCAACACGACATTCACAAGGCGCTTTCCTAAATGGACGGAAAACCCCTCCAAAAAGCCCCTCAAATCTGTGTTTCATAAACTGTACTCTAAGAGAAGTAGCAATAAAGTTTATTACAGACCTAAAGTATCTGCATAAACCCGGTTAATTGAAAAGTGGGTGGAGAAGGCTGCCAAATTAAATGTTTACATTAGCACAGCTGTATTGTAAAAACATTCTGCCCCCTGTGCTTTGTAATTATAAGATATTTCTGGACTGTGTATCTCTACAAAGTTTATCTCCACTGCCAAGAGCGTCTTGGCACAGACCGGCTGCAGTTTTTGGCAGCCAGGAGCTCTCTGCGCGGGCAGGATCTAAAATGGCTGCCAAGCGGCCTCCTGAAATGTCGCCGGCCAGGCCTGCCTCGCCAAGGGCAAAGGCCAGCCCTGCTACCCAGACGGGTCTGAAGTCTGTCTCACATGAAGCCAAAAGTGCATTTCCCACATAAAGAAGAGGTGGTTCCACAATTTTTTTTTTCCTGTTGTCAAAGCTGTTTGGAAAAACTAACTGCAAAGCAGTATTGGAATGCTACCAATTAGAAAATGGTGTGACAAGGGGTCTTTCCTGAGATTCCTGTCACCTCAACATTGCAATCACATATGTGCTCACAATGCTTTCTGCTGATTAAAGAAACTTGTTTAATTTTGTGGAAAAAGGTAAAGTTAAAAAAAAAAAAAAACCCTCCCGGCTGCACTTATATTAAAACATCCTCCAGAAAAGCACAAGCAAAGCCATCATCTTCCCACTTGCCATGGTGTGATTTTGGCGTGGACTTACAGGGTCTCTATCAAGGTATGCAAAGTGCAAAATGAAATTTCTAATTTGCTTCTTTCTCATCCTTTAAAAGGCTATGCTTCCCTTTCAGCATTAAAATAACATTAACAAAACAAAAACTTTTCATGCCCTTCTATGAAAAAGGCCACAAAATCAGAGGAATTGACTAAGTCCATGGCACAAAACCCAGCTGAGAAAACTGAGATCAAAAATGCTGTTTCTAGAAGTTCCAAGTGCTAACCAAAAGGGTGGCAAAAATACAGGAAGGAAGGGAGGGAGAGAAGGAAGGAAGGGAGGGAGGGAGGGGGAAGGAGGAAGGGAGGAAGGAGAGGAGAGAGGGGCCGCATGGAACCGAATATGTACTGATTCCTTCATACCAGAAATACAAAAAAACACTTGGAGAGTAAATAAAGGAAAACTACTTTGTAAGAACACCTGGATCTCTCCAGGTGTGTACTGTCTCTGTCGGTTTTTTCCTCCATTAAACTTAAATCTCAGCTAAAATGCTATGTCCAAAGCTGCCAAATATTGCATAAGGTCAGTGGACTTTTCGGGTGTTTCACAAGTTTAAGCTCGGGTTGAGAGACATGTGAGGCCTGGTGTTCTAGCCTGCACTCATCACTGGCAGTGACTGCCGTTTGGTAATTCTAAGCTTCAACTGAATCCAACGTTCTTGTCTCTGCGCAGAGATAATGCAGAGGTGAAAGATGAATTCCACGATGCTGACGCAGACGGGTGGTATCCAGCATGTTCACGGTGCTTATTCACTAAATGCCCAGTCTCTTCAGCTTTAATTATATAGCCACTGCATTTTTTAAAATCCCATTGTAGGAGAAGAAAGTCTAATGTCTTTTCAGTGGTATATTCTGAATGCTGTCTACTCTCCAGCGTTCACCTGATTCAAAACAAATCGCGCGCACACACACACACATGCACCCACTCTCTCTCTCTCTCACATACACACACACACACTTTCCTTGGACCTTTTCATGACAGAATAATTTCTCACCACTATTATGTTTTTGAATAAAAGACATTTAGTGACTATTCTCAAGACTTTTAAATAAAAAGACACAGAGACCTCTAACCTTCACTGAATTACTTCTCAGAACAGTCATACAGCTATCTAACAATGCGCCACTCTCAGCAGACAGGGGAACCAAAGCTGATGTATTCACAAAATATTTCTAGCTCACTAGTAACTTATGAACACTCTTAAAACTGGAGCTAATTCTCCTTGCTTTCGTGAGATTTTTATGGTCTAATACTGCTAACGTGTTACCTTTTCTACGATGAGACTGCCAAAATTTTACAACAACAATCTGCCCACCAAATAGAAGAACTCAATAAAGGTTGATTGATTACCTCGTACCCGCAGAGAGACCCTGTGCAATTATACACAGAGCTAGGAAATGAAGACAACGTGCTGTACAAAGAGATGGTTTCAGGTTTGGCTTTGTGTCTTGCTTCCGTTATTTTGAGTCCATATTGCCAAGTGGGTATACTTTGTGCCTCCAACTAGAACATGTCCAAGTTACTGGGAGTCGTGCACTAAATGTCTCACTGAGCGCACAAGATCGTGCTATGCAAATCACACAGATACCTCCACCTGAGGGGTATGAGTGACACAAAGCCACAGTATGCCAGGCATTGTACGTGCTTAAAAGGTTAGCCTTCCCTCTTTCCATCAGCAGATACAATAAAATAACGGGGAGGCTACCAGTCACTGAGCATTTGTTTCCATGTCCAATACTGTTCCCAATACTATGGTACATGCAGATTTCATCCTTGAGATTGCACCATGGGGTGGTATTATTATTATCTCTACCTTCAGATGAGATAACCTTCTTAAGGCTATTCAGCTAATAGTTAAAAAAGCCAGGACTTAAACTCAGGCCAATCTGACTTCAGAGCCCAATCTAAATTACCGACTTCCAAAATTAGAGGTGTCACCTCCACACAGAAAAAGCAACCCAGCCAAGGGAGAGGTTTTTACCGAGATAATCACAGAGTGCTTTGGTCAGTTTTTTCTAATTTTTGACACATCACTTCCCAGTTTTTCTGGTGAAAACCTCCCTTGAGTGGAGGCTGCTGATTGTGGTGAATTTATGTAGTGGTTTGGTAATGTGCACAAACTGGGAGAGGATGAGACCAGAAAACCCCTTTTGCCCATAGCATGCCACAAATTAAGGACTACGTCAGTGCATTCTGCTGACAGGCAAAGGGCCAGCACAGCCTGAGCTGCTCAGCAGTGAGAGCCTGTGAACGCCAGACACCCACTGCAAAGCCACCACCTTCTCCATTCCCCACAACCCTAATCTCCCACCAAAGTCCTGAAACGTCACCACAGGATCAAGTAATTCCCCCTCTAACCACATGGCACGAATGGCAGTCTGATTTCTCCCATGTGTCATTTTTTGTAGGAATATCATTACAGTCTTAGCTGTATTTAACCTGAATTCAGGGCCTGATAGTTCTACAGAGACAAAATCATCACCCAAGAGAGATGACAGTGCCTACTGTCACGTGTCAGGTTTCTACTTTCAGGTGTCATGGTGCCACCTGAAAGACCCACCAACACAATTGTCACCATTTTCTTGTATACAGGTCAATGACACTCAAGGAAAGAATACAAGGAAGGGCAAATACTTCCTTGTTTCAATATAGGTGGCTGGTGACAATACAGAGCACACCGCATCTCATTCACGAGGCGAGTGCCCCAGTATGACAGCGCAACTTCAGAAAGATGGTAAGCTGCGCGATGGGTTCAAAATCCAAAATCGAAGATTATGTCTCACTGCCCAAACAGCTTCATTCCCCCCACTTAAAAATCATCTTTCAACTTCTATTCTCATATTTGTAAGCTGCTTTTAATGACCTCAAGGTAGGTTATGTTTTAAAATTCACCACAAGTTCTGACTTAGGCATATAACAAAGCAATACATTGTGTTAAGAAGAGACTAAAAAAATAAACCGATATGTGTTTCATTTAATGGTTTCTCAGACCTTTTATTTCAATTGGCATCCATTCCAACATCCAGGTTAAACTGTCCAAAAAAGGGAAGAAATTACACTTATTTTCCAATTTGTTAATTCAAGAAAATGGAATTATTCTCATTTCTACGAGAGGCAAAACCAGAAATGACTTTATGCCTCAGAAATGTTAGTGCGAATTAAGATCAAATTCATAAAAACAGACACGGATTAAACTTTTATTTTGCTACTTTGGAAGTGTAACGTATTCATTCTCCTGGTATTTTTTTTACTTACCAGAGCTTTTTTTTTTTTTTCTTAATGATGCTTCCCAGTACATTTGATAGAGTGGTATAAAATTTCCCCACTCCAGGGACTATAATATGAAAATCATTTTGCCAAAATTGGTCTTGGAAGTTTTCATCTTGAATACTTGAGTACTTGAGGTTATTCTCATAAACTGAAGACCATTCAACACTGTTTTAAAGGTTCATAGTATTCTACTGGGGAGGAGGGACAAAGCACATATTCAAAAAGAATGTTCTAAAAGTTATAAAAATAGCCATCTTTTCTCAAATGCTGTGGCACTAAATTCATCTAGACCCACTGATTCACTCGGTCTACTCTTTAAAATTTAGTGTATAATCTGAAACAATTTCTGACCTCTTCCTTCCTTCTAATGCCCCACCCCTAGGAAGGAAGAAGAAAGAGTCCGATGAAAAGGCAATAAAATGGTACAAAAATAAAAATGAAATGTTTTCTGAAAACTTTATAGAAGCAGACAGGCAAAAAAAAAAAATAATAATAATGCTGGCTATCGCTAACTCTTTCTCATGTGACCTGCAGCAAAATTATATTACTTCTATCTTACGGTTCATCCACACATCACGTCCCCGCTTTTTTATATATATTAAGATAAAAATGCTACGGATTATAACTAGGCTTTGGTCATGGAGATTTTGGTTGTTTTTTTTTTTTAATTCACTTTTGCCACTTGTTTGTGTTCTTTTCATCGTTAAATAATCACTTGTCACAAATATTAAGCTGGTGTTGCTTTATACAAAGTCCATGTTCCTGCACTGCTGATAACGTAGGTTTGGGAAGCAGAAGGATCACAACTGATCAGCAAATGCAATGATGTGATGACCAGCACTGACGAGGACTCAGCATTTATTAGAAAGCAATTGCTGGAGAATGTGGCTTTAATTGTGCATACATATTTTTATTCATTAAGATGAATAACCAATAAAATCCCGCACTATGGTGTCCCAGCCTCATAACACATTAATAAAGTTTCTTAAAGGTTTTGGCAGGGGGCCAGCACAGTCCATTAACTCTTTGCAAGTTGTAAAAAGAAGTAAAGTCATTTCAGTCTGTTTTGTGGTTATGAATGAAACAGCAGGCAGCCTGCATGGAAACGTCACTTTGGATATGGCATTGGTAATGGATGCTTTGCTGCTCAATCGGAACGGTGGGGGGGGGAGTTAATGCATCCTACCACAACCCAGGCCCTGATGCACTGCAGAGCTAATTTAGTTAAAAGTGGAGGGGAAAGAGCAGAGGAATCCAAGTTGGGAAGATCTGTTTATTTTGCTAATAGGCTGTCACACTGCATCTGGGTAAACCTGCCCACTGTGAAACCCAAAATTATAGAATACGTTTTAAGTGCCCAGAATTACTTTTCCTGATTACTCTAGTTTTCTAATAAAACCTAGTTGCTGGGGCATCCATTTGGTGAAGTGTGGGCTGCAGATTAGAAAAAGGCTTCTTGTTTAACGTAAGAAGCAAAATTTTACCTTGTACACTTTTTGTTTCACACACTTGAATTATGTCATATAAATAACTACAACAATTGGTAGCTATGGGTCTGTCTCTGACTTCGCCTAACAATTTGAGCTGAAGTGCTGTACTTCTCCCCAAAGCTTTACAATGCCATCTGTTCTCATTTTTCGTGACACTACAAACATTTTCCTTTGGAAAAAGGATTCGGTATTTTGCTTCCTTTTCAGAATGAAAACTGGAAAACTTGAATGAAACTAAATATAAAGAGAGGCATCCAAGTTGTACAAGTAGTAAATGTAGAGAGTATTTCAAACATTTTTATGGTTAAGAGCTCTACCCTCTTCAGTTGTTCCACTATAAACACTAAATTTCTTGGGGTTTTTGAAATGATTTCTTTTCAAAAATAATTTAAAAGTTTTAAAATATCGAGACAAGAACTTAAAAAGAGATTAAAACCCTGGAGTTTGAGAAAACCGAGAATTCAGGATTCTTTTACAAATTATTTTTGGCATTTCAGTTATGAAGAAAATACACTAAAATGTAAGCACATATGCACATGTGTGCACAGACACAGATATTGCACACACACGCGCGTGCACACACACACGCGCGCACACACATACGTGCACGCACACACACACACGTATCTCCTTTAGTCCCAGAACATGAATAGCATCATTAGCCAGTTACTTCTGATTGTTAAAACCACAAATTGGTTGCAATGATCTGTCACTTCATATGAGGCCAAAAAAAATAAAATTTCAAGCAGAAGAGATAATTATAATAAGTACAGTCGAAAACATCATTCATTATCTTAATTTTGTTTTGTTTAAATTTATATGAGGAAAAAACCCAGAAAGAATATTTTTAACTTCCAAATGTAAATGTTCTTGGTTGAGTCTTAAAAATATCTTCCCATTTGAAATTTTATTTGAGACAATTTTAATATGTATCAAAATAGATAGCTGCAAGTCTTCTTATGCTGTAGATTTTCTGGAAAGTTATTCACCTTTGACTAAGTGGAACTAAAGAGAAGTCTAATTAATGGTTGATATTGTACGGAAATGGTGCATCTGAGGGTACATGATCATTTTGTCTGTGTTTGGACAGCCAGATACTCAAAGAGTATCCCCTAAAAATTTAGAGTATTAATTGCAGGCATATTTTACTAACAAGAACCACTGCAGGCTCAGCATCCGTAGCACAGTGGTTACCGCGCCAGCCACATACACTGAAGTCGGCGGGTTCAAACTCCGCCCAGGCCAGCTAAACAACAACAACAAATGCAACAAAAACTAGCTGGGTGTTGTGGCGAGCCCCTGTATTCCCGGATACTTGAGAGGCTGAAGCAAGACAATCGCTTAAGCCCAGCAGTTTGAGGTTGCTGTGAGCTGTGACACCACAGCACTCTACCAAAGGCAACATAGTGGGACTCTGTCTCAAAGAAAAAGAATCACTGCAATCTGGAAAAACTCAGGGTAAAGTTGAAATCTTTCATTTAGATACAAAACTGCCCTTAGCTTAATGCTCCATAATAATGTGTTCAAAAGTTTCAGTAATATTATCTGTGTTATTTTCTTCAATTTAGAATTAGAATTAAATTTGAAAAAAAACGCATCAAAAAAGCAACAACCTGGAATCATGTATGAAAGGATCTGGGAAGTTTCTTAAAAGAAATACATTTCAGGCGGTGCCCGTAGCTCAGTCCGTAGGGCGCCAGCCACATACACCAAGGCTGACAGGTTTGAACCCGGCCAAGCCAGCTAAAATAACAATGACAACTGCAGCAAAAAAATAGCTACCGTTGGCAGGCACCTGTATTCACAGCTACTTGGGAGGCTGAGGCAAGAGAATCACTTAAGACCAAGAGTTTGAGGTTGCTGTGAACTGAATGCCACTGCACTCTACCCATAGTGGCAGCTTGAGACTCTGTCTCAAAAAAAAGAAAAGAAATACATTTCATTTCCAAGATCAATAGTACCACCTGTGAAACTGCAGAGAAATAAATGCACAGAAATAGGACATAGGGACATACAAACTGGATCTATACTGGTTAAGAAATAAAGCATAATAAGATAGTCCTACTGACTTAAAAATGACACTACATGAAAAACAGTAAAAAATAGAGAAAAGCTTTGACCACCCATTGTCTCAAGGCAAAGAACTAAACACAATGCAATCTGAGTCCAAAAGACAGAATCCAGAGCCAGGGCAATGCAAAGCAAAGGAGCTGGTGACAAAAGTGACAGCCAGAAGCTTACTCATTTACACAGAGGTTGTGTTGTCCACCCTGCGTGATTACCCTGAGAGTCTCCCCACCTCCTATCTTCCCCAGCTGGGGAAGGGGGGGGAGCTCCGCATCAGCTGTCTCCTGGACTCCATGATGAAATCAGAGTTTAACAGTATAGCACACTGTTATCAAAAATGGTTAAAGAAGCCCCAGTTGCCTAATGGGTAAGGCATTGGCCTCCTAAAAATTATTAAGTTGTGACATGAATATTATTCTTAAAAAACAAATACACACTTTAGAATCATCTTCAGCATCAAGAAACAATTGACATTTAAAAGTCAATGCATTTGGCTCGGCGCCTGTGGCTCAAGCGGCTAAGGCGCCAGCCACATACACCTAAGGTGGCGGGTTCAAATCCCCAGCCCGGGCCTGCCAAACAACAATGATGGCTGCAACCAAAAAATGGCCAGGCGTTGTGGCGGGCGCCTGTAGTCCCAGCTACTTGGGAGGCTGAGGCAGGAGACTCGCTTGAGCCCAGGAGTTGGAGGTTGCTGTGAGCGTGATGCCATGGCACTCTACCCAGGGGGATAGCTTGAGGCTCTGTCTCAAAAAAAAAAAAAAAAAAAAAGTCAATGCATTTAAAGAATGATCTTTCAGCTTATCAGTAATATCCACATCAAAATAATATCCCCATCATGAAGCTCTATGGGTAATGGACTTGAACCAGTAATAAGTAGAATATGCCCTTAGTGCTCGTGCAAATAAACCGCCGTTTACTGTAGAGTAAGTGCCAGGTCTAGAGGTAAGTGGCCATCCCCAGATATTAACCATTCCAAAGAGGCACCAAAGGGGCACAAATTAATAAATCTCAGAGAAAGCTGAGCCTAGGGCTATGAGGAATGTCTATGACCTGCTTAAATGGGCAACCAAACGACTCATATTAATAACCAGAATATATATTTCTAAATGATGAAAGGCAAAACTACTCCAATTCACTTTAAAGTTTAATGAGTCACACAAACCCCTCACTGACTTAATTTTGCTTAGAAATTACTCATACACTTTTGTTGCTTTTCTGGAGCGTTATACAAATGATTATATATTCATTTAATTCTTAAATTGAATCATCTCCTAAAGGATAAAATTAAAAGTATTAAAGTACTATGCACTACCTCATAAAGTGTTGGTTACGAATCCCTACTAAAATAAAAATTTTAAAAAGGTTAGGTATAACCTTTATTTTATAAAATAAAAACTTTAAAAAGTTAGGCAACTAACTAGGAACAATTCAATACAAAATACAAAATTGGGAATTTCAACCTAAAATTTTCTATATTGTTTGAATGGGTTTCCCACTAAGTGATAAAGTGAATATTTAGGAAATTGCCTCAAAAGTTTTGTACAAAAATAATTTTTAAAGTACACATATAATAGTTCATGTATTATGTGTTTCATAAATGTTTGTTAGATGATTAGACTCAGATTTAAATTAGGCCATAAAAATATTCACATCTATAATGCTTTATGACTTACAAAACACTTTCACATATGGCACCTTATCCTCACGACCGTGTTAGGTGGGTATTATTATCCCCATTTTGTAGATAAGGAAATTGAGGCTCAAAGAGATTAAATGTTTTACCCAAGGTCACAGCTCTAGTAAATTTACCGCTTAGAGAATAATTAGCTTAAGATAAGATAAGGGCCACTTCCTTCTTCCCCATTCCAGTGCTCAGAGCCACACAAACCCAATGGGCATCGCATGGGAAATGTGATACAGCAAAACTGCACATCAGTCCGTGTCACGCTCGGCATTCTTAGCCTATTCCCATTTGTCCTTTTATAGGCTGTTTTTGAAAGGTGACATAGCACATAATTACATCTTTCTTCTTAAAATGTAGTGATAATCCTTTCATTGCCTGGGAAGTTTCCACAGCAGAAAGACAGGGCATAGTCAGGAGACCAGTGTCTCATATAACCTCCATCACTAGGTTGATCTTTGGGAAATTATTTATGTAGGCCCCCGGGTTCTTCGTTATCACGTAAGGGATCTCTAACACATACTTTCTAAGTTCTTTCCACTATCCAGTCTCCACTGCAGTGGTTCCTCAGCTCTAACATGATCACCTAGAGAACTGGTTCTAACACAGCTTCTGGCCCATCCTCAGAGATCTGATTTGATAGGTCAGGATAGGGCCCATGAATCTGCATTTCTAAGGTCATAGGCAAGGCCAATGCTGTTTTTCCTGGGACCACAGTTTCAGAATCGCTGCCCGACAGTAACGTGGAAAACACTTCAGGAAATCTAAATGTAAAGATGCTATAGAGGAACGGTAAGTGGGCAGCCAGGTCTCCACCCAGACTCGGTCCCCAGAATCCTCAGGGGACCCTTTCCCAGGAAGGCTTTCCTGACACTCCAAGTCACTAAGCTGAATTTTGTGCCACTCTTTTGTACTCTGATTAAAAAAAAATGTGTTTCCCTCTGTCCTAACACCTTAAGAAACTATGACCATGTGCTTACTTATCTCTGCTCTCCACACCCCAGAAGTGGTCTGTGAAAGGGTGAAAGGCACCCCCAACTCCCACTGCCCCACACTGGCGAGAAAGGAGGTCCCCTCATCTCACCTCACATCCTTTCACTGAGGAGTCTGATGCGGCCTTCAGTCTCCACGCAGCTCACCAGCGACAGCTCAAAGGTTTCTACCAGAGCCTCCTCTACCCTTCTCTACGACTTCCCCCAAAGAGGCCACATCCCAGCCCACTTCCTGAGGAATCAGCAAAGAGAAGGAAAATGCAAAGAGAAGGTGCCCTTCACTGAGCACATCCCTGAATTAGAATCCTCTGTCCCTTCTCCACTAGCCTGCCTTAATCCTCGCAGGCCTGGAGACATGTTCAAGGATCTGTGAGCACACAGGGTTGGCTTCACAGCTGTGAATCTGTGCAGTCAGTGGCAAAGGTCCCCACTCAGAAGATCCACAGGCTGGGTTTAATGCTCTGCCACCGCCATCTTGGTAAGCTGAATTCAACTCAGCTCCTCAGCAAGCACACACTGGCACCTGGCATTTTCACCTACAATTCCCCAACAAGACAGCTCCCAGAACCCCAATATAAAAGTGCCCCGTGGAAACTTTAGAATTCCAGACTAAAAGCTGTCCTCTAAGAATATGCCATACTTCCTTCTTTCAGATTAAAATATATACAGTAGAACCTCTGTAAGCTGCCCGCTCGAGGGACCATAACAAACTGGTCAACATACAGAGGTGGTCAAGATGAGGAAGTGGGCCTCCTGTTCTGATTCAGTTGAAACTTAGGTCAACTTAAGGAGGTGGTCAACTATGGAGGCTCTACTGTATACACGTATTACTATGTCCTCCTTTTGATATTGCCTACTAGGAAACTTTTGCACATATGACGCTTGTTAATTTAACAGACAACATTTTTAAACTTTAGAGTTTATAAGTTTATACTCTTTTCCATATCTTGACTCTGTATTTCTATGGAAGAGAAGCGCTCTTCCATTTGAAATTGATCCTCATTTTACTGAATATAATATCCTCCGGACAGCTGCTCATTGCACAACACCGTCAACGGGAGGAGGCAATCACCCTATGTAATCTGAACTTAAGAAGATCCCACTACATCAAATATGTACATACATATACACGCCTATGCTCAGATGCCCATCAAGAAAATGTGGAAAACAAAGATGTTAGGTCTGGGAGCAATGGCCAGAGGAATAACCGGAAGAAGGAAAAAATTTACTTTTAATTTTTACCTGTATGTAGCATTGAACTATTTTCTGTAAATATGTTACTTAATAATTTTCCAAAGTCAATAGCTGGGTAAAAATAATCCTATGTCAAGCTAATTAATTGGGTGCTTAGTAGAGCAAGAAATAGAAAATGGGTAAAGCAGTCTTTACTTAATCTCCAAGGCACCAATTTTCACCTAGATTTCCCATAGACTGCTTAGAATATTTGCAATGGAAAAAAAGGCAGGCATGAATACTTAGAATGATCAACTATAAAAATGTAACCCATGGTGTTCATCTGACGGCGTTAAACAAAAAACAGAAGTGATAACTTTAAACATCTGCCTCTACCAATTAAAGACTATTTTAAGAATAAATGATTGATAAACTTTAATAAATAAATATTTTAGTATTTTGAAGTAGAAACCTCATAAAACATAGGTATAAAAGGTTGCACTGCCCTGAAACTTTGTGCTTATTCTGAACTTAAAATGCATCTGGTGAAGGTCCTTATCTAACAAAAGCAAGCAATGTAACCTGGTTCTTGGTACTCTTAATGAATCCCCAACAATAAAAAAAAAAAAATGCATCTTGGTCTATTGCAAAAAACTTAAAATTGCATAATTAAAAATTTCTAAGAAACAAACTATTTTTTAAAAAGTTAGCGGATACTCTATAAAGATTACTCTTCAGATTACTCTGAAGAAATCAGGTAGAGACAAACAGTTAACAGCCGTTTTGGTTTTCTTGGATAATACACTGAGAACGAGTCTAGCTTCCTATGGCATGCATAACTTCCTATTTAATAATCCAGCTATAATACAAAAAGCAAACATTAATTTCGTTATCAAAGCAAAAGTATTTTTCTTGTCACCCTGTGTACACTGCCATGGCATCACAGCTCACAGCAACCTCAAATTTTCGGGCTCAAGTGATCCTCTTGCCTCAGCCTCCAGAATAGCTGGAACTACAGGTGCCCACCACCACACAGGGCTACTTTTTCAATTTTTTGTAGACATGGAGACTCGTTCTTGCTCAGGCTGGTCTTGAATTCGTGAGCTCAAGCAATCTACCTGCCTCAGCCTCCCAGATTGCTAGGATTACAGGTGTGAGCCACTGTGTCTGGCCCTAAAAAGTATCAAGTATAAACTATGTGGTCCACTTACTTGCTGTGTAATTCAGATAAATAACTCAATATTTCAGAGTTTCCTTCATTATCTTGTGAAAAGCAAATAATCATCTCTCCCGAGCAGCCCTATGCTGAGAGATAATTGAGATGCTTTGTGAGAATTTCCAGCACAATACCTTGTTCAGGACGGGTATGTGATAACTAGCAGGCATTAGCATCACCACTCTCAGTAATGATGACAAGTTGGTATGTTTTCAATTCCATTGGACATAGAATTCAAATTTAGTCAAAAATACATACAATATTAAGAAACAACACAGACTTTGTCTCATTAACAAAAGATACATTGGCAACAGCACAGCCACCTTTCTGCTGCTCAAGATTTTTTTTCTTTTTGCACTCTCTAAAATAAATTTAAATGAATAACATACACATATTTTAAATTAGTAATCCATAGGGAAAGTGAAAAATTGTCAAGTCATCTGGGTTCATCCCATGGAGAAGTTACGTACTAACAGGGTTGCATGTATTAGTTTATCAAGTCACTTTGCTGACCGTCTACACTCCCCGTGTAGATAAGGGAGAAACTAAGGACAACGGGCATGAAAAAGGCCAGAAGCAGGACATGAGTGTGCCAGCCAAGGTGTGTCTGTATCCACAGGGAAGAGCCCAGGTTCTTCATTCTGAGTGTGTGCATAGAAGTGAAGAGAGAGTGGGCCTTCTCAAAAAGAGTGCCTCTCAGATAAGAGATGCTGTGTCCCCTATAGGGCTCATGATGCCACAGTCACCATGCCCAGGTCAGTTCTACACAACAGCCACTTCAATCCCAGCATCCTGACATGACAGTCAGGGACAGGTTGAATTTGCCAAGATCGCTTTCAGAGTCACGCCAAAAGAAAGAAAAAGAAGCATTAGTTTTCCAGAAAAATCGACATCAGACAGGCCCTCAATAAAAAGCCATTTTAAGCAGAATTCCCTGGCCTAGACATAGAACACGGGTCTTTGCAGGAAAACGACGTGAAGAACGGCCGTCTCCATCCATCTCCTAAAATATTATCACAACAACATTAATAAATTACGAATAATGTTTTCACACTATTAAGGCAGAACTTAATGAAATAAAGTAGAAGATATATAAAATCACTAACACATTATTTGAATTCATTACTATGTTTTGTCCGGGTGTCATATTCTTTGTATTAAAGTGGCCACTTTGATCAATATGCTGGTGATATTCAAAGGAAGAAGCTTTCAGAAGCTTTGCAAAGCTTCCATGCAGTAACTGTGACCCAGGTTATATCTTTCATGTATGTTATATTCAACTCCCACTAATTCCTATTCAAAACAGACAGAATCTAAATTAGCTTGCCTTGCAAATTATTTCTGGAGTGGCCATGAGCAACCAAGAGATGAGATATAAATTATCTGATTATTTAATAATACTAGGAGGTTAAAAAAAAAGATAAAAACTAAACAAACTCTAACTTTTTATTATTCTGGAAGACTCAAATCCTGCTCTGAATGGTCATATGGCTAATGGCCTCATTTAAGATAATGATTTCATCATATAAATATTTATTTATCTATTTGTTTATATACTCTCTAATTCCTCCAATGATTTGAGAATACCTACAAAAGTACCCTCACCAGTGACATAAAACAAATAGGAAGATAAATCTGGGTGAAGAAAAAATTAAGGCAAAAAAGCAAGTGTAAATGGGTAGAAGGGCCCAGAAATGTAAGCCTTTAGGTTCTTGATACTTGGCAGTACGCGGCGCTTTCTGACCCAGGCTCAGTTTCTTCTGTGTTTGCTGAGGGATCCTTATTGCTCTGTGGATCTCCTGGAACTTTAAGAGGAAGGTAGGGATTGCTAAGCCTAATAAGGGGGTAAGAATAATGAGGTGTTAGCTCCGAAGCAGCATTTGGAAGGCATACCTTTCCCCAAAGGAAAAAGACAGGAAAAAAAGGCCAGTTGTCCAGGAAATAAGAGAAAACATTATCACCATATTGAAGTCAGATATAAAATAAAATGATAACTTTTTTAAAAAGTTTAAAATTGTTTTGCTTCTGTGATAACTTTCAACAGCCTGACTCCAATAACAACCTCAAAACCCTGTTTCTGTTTTCAGTGCTTTCCTGAACTACCTAAGTGTTTTTCCTCAAGCAGCACCTGATAAAACCCAGATTCCACACACTGGCATTCTGTCCAAGCCAAAAGAGCTTTAATAAGGTGCTTGAAAAAGACTTTTTTCATATATTAATGTGAGACTTTGAAGGTCCTGGGCAAACAGCAATGAGCGATTATGGAGCTCCAAGTTGAGCTCCAGGCTTCCTAAGTGACCCATGACTACAGATGTCACTCAGCCAGGCTACAGAGCTTCCTTCATTTTTTATATTTGATTTTGGTATTTGGTTTATTAGGAATCTTACCAGGGGCCAGAAAAGGTTATTACTACTGCCCAGATTTGGGTAGGGGTTTGGCATCGGAAATCTGCTATCCCTTTTCCCATGAGCTCAAAGTGGAGCTGTATTTATTTAAGGGCACCGGCCTTCCTTATGGCTGATAGCTGAATTTCTATTAGCCTTTAGTTTTGTGCGTCTAGGTAATTTCAGTTACTGACCTACCCTACTTCCAACCATCACTGTTATTGACAGATATTTACTGAGTACCTATTTATTTGTTTATCTTGTCCTTGGAGGCAACATGTAGCATGATTTTTAAAAAAACACTCCCTGTCCTCTAGGGAAACTAAAATCATTCTTTTTTTAGTCTCCTACTGGTTTTAACTGGATGCCACTCAAAAACTGCCTGATTCTCCCACTGCAAAAACATTTCTTAAGTGCTATTTCTTCATGAAAGGGCAGCTAAGAAGGGTCTCATGGAGATCACCCGATCTGGGAAGAACTTGTATGGCTTTTTCTCTCCTAAATGTTCCATCTTATGAAGTTTGGCACAACCTAGAACTGTGCTCTATCTGTTATATTTAAAAGTTTGTTTGCTTTTAATTCCATGCTTTTAGCACTACCAACATTTTCAGTAAGAATGGCAAATCTAAGATGCAGATGTATTATTTGCCTGTAAATGTTATTTATCATATAGATTAATCAACTGATAAATTTTGCGATACCGTCTTCAGAGAAATTTTTAAAATAGAGTCATCTTGTGCCAGTAGGTTAAAAAACAGTTTGACTTAAAGAGTTTTTTCAAATAAGATGTAATTTAGGGTTACAATGTGAAAACTGTAAACCTAAAATTATACCTACTAACTGTTTTGGTTTGCAGGCTCATTTTCTCCAAATTGCAAACAATTCTACATTTGTTGCAAACGGACTGATTCAAGCCAGGATTTTGTTCATTCACATGTTACTCTTGCTTTATACGTGTTTTATGGAGGAGGCAGTTTTGCTAGTGTTTGTCTTGCTTCGTTTCTTTCACTAAATGGTGAGTAATGTTAGAGATAAATGTTACTGCCTACAAACACTCCAGGGCAAATTCAGGAAGAAAGCTTGAGTAAATAACACTGCCGTTGATGGAATGTAAGAAATTAAGAGTTCTTCAGATGATACGAAAATGGCATATTCTTTTCTATGCAACAGAATTAAAGCTATGTTCAAGAAAGCAATGTGTGAAGAATTCTCTGAAAGGCCAATATCTGGATTCATTACATCAGAATCTACCTTGTAACTCTCAAGGCGATGGTTCCACGCCCATGAAAGAGTGAACCTGCACCAAAGCCATTCCCTATGTCTACTCTTGGGTGACTGTCAAGGCAGCAGGCCCTTGTTTCTAGTAAATAGTAATCTGGGCATCCTATGCCTTCTCCACATTGAGCCAAGGAATTTCCTCCCAGCAACAGGCTGTGGTTTGATGGGCTTGTCCACCTCCTTTCCAGGTGCAGAGAAGGCAAAATTGGGAACAAGATCCCCTGAATTCACTTCATCAAGGATTACCCAGACACCTGCTCTAAATTTTTATCTCAGTAGTTATTATTGATAATAAGGTCGGTATAGATCCATTGCAAAGTCTTACACCACAAAGAGAACAAAGCTCTTTTTAATTAGTACATGCATCATAAAGAAGGCAGATGTACCTCTCTGAAGCTGTCTTAAAGCCCTTGTTGTGGTTTACAGGATCAGAGAGAGGTGCTTTGAATTTTATTTCCATGTATTATACTAAGGGAAAGATGTAGCATTCTCCAAATATCACTAAGAGGGGCATCTTTATGTGAAGTGCAAGGGGCCCCCTTTCCACCACAGCTAGAGCTGGGAGCCCTGGGTTCATCTATGCTGCCTCTCTAGCTGCTGGGCCCCCAGCTTCCCAACAGTGGACCACAGCCAACAGTTCTCACATCTCTTTGCACCCATCACCCCCAAGTCTTCAACTTCACAAACTTCACCCGTCCTTAGTTTCCTCCCTTTCCTCCTTCCCTCTCCAGCTCTTTACTCTTCCCTAAGGAACCCTCATTTCCTTTCTGGACAACCTTCTACATGAAAGTGTAAGATTTCTTGCCCATTCATTCCAGATGATTTTTCACAATCTAGAGCAGGCGTCCTCAAACTGCAGCCCGCCGAGGACATTCATCAGGCCCACCAGATGTTTTTGCCGCCACTGCCATCCTGCTTAGCAGCCAACTCGTTCAGGGGCCCGCAGTCCAGCCCTCCAACGGTCTAAAGGACAGTGAACTGGCCCCCTATTTAAAAAGTTTGAGGACCCCTGATCTAGAGCTTTTACTCTCCATCTAGTGAAATCTAGCCCCCCGCCACACACACACAGACAGGAATAATCCTCATCCCATCCCTGTCTTCCTTTTCTTTTTTTTGAGACAGAGTTTCACCATGTCACCCTCGATAGAGTGCAGTGGCTCTCACAGCTCACAGCAACCTCAAACTCTTGGGCTTAAATGATTCTCTTGCCTCAGCCTCCTGAGTAGTTGGGACTACAGGTGCCGGCCACAACCCCTGACTATTTTTTTGCTGTAGTTGTCATTGTGGTTTAGCAGGCCCAGGCAGGGCTCGAACCCACCAGCCTCAGTGTATGTGGCAGGCCAAGCCACCATTCTCGTCTTTCTTCTGTCTTCTGATCCTTTTCCCCCCACCCAGGGAGTTTTCTGTTCTGCACTAGGTTTTACCCTATCTGCCAGCCCATGTATTCCCTCACCCCAAAAGTCTGTGAGCTCCTCTGACACCTCAATCAGCCTTTGCATCCCCAGTTCAAACCATGGGTTGACATAGGAGAGTCAGGTCTGCCCTCCAGACCTCAGCTTCTGGTTGTTATTCTCACATCTCACTACAAGTTCCAAATCCTCTCCCCCGCAACCTGGTTGTCTCATATCTCAAGGTTAACTCCTCTACTTAAACTCTAGATTCTAAGGTTTCCTATTCCTTGCACGGTATTACAAAAGTGGCACCATGAAGCTGCGATGATGTGCCGGGTACTACACTGAACACTCTTTATCTCACCTAGAACTCACTCTATGATGTATGGATAGATTAGGCTGAATCACAAAATTTCCCATAGTCAAGCATTTTTAACCTAAAAAACTATTATTATATATTTGTATGTGAATAATTATTTGCCCTATTTTATAGTTTGACTCATGAGACGAAATATCTCCCCCAAAGTCACACAGCTGAGATGTGTAAGACCCAATGCTCAGAGCCACACCACACGGCCTCTCAAGTTTCTCTTACTACTCAACTTTGCATAGAGCTGCCTGTATCAGCTGAGCTATTTTCAGGCGATTGTCATGTACTCTCCACTACTTCATTTTATAGTCAGGCTAAGACCTGCTTTATCTCATGAAGTTTACCTAACAAATTCCAAGCCAAGCTGAGCCCAGCCTCCCTTGGAATTCTACAGGATAACTGAGCGAGCTGCCCTACCTTACACCCAGTATGTCCCCTAATCACTCTTGCCCAGTGAGTTATCTCTTCCTAAACTAAACTGTATACTTAGCAAAGTTAAGGAACTCTGCCAAATGTGTTATTTCCTCATTTCCCCTCTATGTGCTATCATCTTCTCATTTATGAAATGAGGGTGTTAGAAAGATCGTGCAGCCTTCTGATTTATTTTTCATTAAATAATAAGAATGAAATAATGTATTTCATTTAAAAATGAAATCCCAGTACACAGGACAGATAAAGCCTCCCCTGTTTCAGAGAAGGCATTTAGAGCCTGCCTGCTTAGCACAGCCCTTCATTATCACCCCTCCATAAAGCAACAGAGAATCGAATATTGGCTTGAATCAAGCGAAATGGCAAGTTCTTTTTTTGATTCTTGGATTCCTATTTGCAAAGCATTGATGGCCCAGATATTTTGATATTGCAAAGATGTGCTCCCTTGTTGATTTTTATTTCTCCAGAACAGTTTCTACTCCCCACTAATATAAACTTTCTTTCTTTTTTTTTTTGCAGGTTTTTGGCCTGGGCCAGGCTTGAACCCACCACCTCCACCTCCAGTACATGGAGCCAGCGCCCTACTCCTTTGAGCCACAGGTGCTGCCCAATATAAACTTTCTAAAACACTGCTGGGAACATATAACCTCCTTATTCAAACACCTACAGTAGCTTCCTATTAGCTGTTATGGAAGACAGAATTCTAAAACGGTCCTTAAGACTTTCTGCCCCCTTGTTTACAAGCTCTACACAGTCCCCAGGACCATGAATAGGATGGATTTTACTGCTGTGATTAGGTCCTACTAGATCAGATGGCACAACTGACTTTGAAATAGGGAAGTAACCCAGGTGAATCTGACCCAATCACATGAGTTCCAAAAAGCTGATGGTGTCTGGCTAATCTCAGACGGTAAATCAGAGCCATTCAAAGCAGGAGGAGGAATGGATGTGTCCTTGCTGGCTTAAAGATGGTGAGAGAGTCAGGTAGCCTCTAAGAGCTGAGAATAGCCGCCTGACAGCCAGTAAAGAAACGGAGACCTCAATCCTCTACTCATAAGGATGAGCTTGAAAAGACATGGTGCTCCAGGTAAGAACCCAGCCCCCAGGTGACACCCTGACTTTAGTCTTCTAACAGCACAGCCATACTATGCAGGACTTCTGACCAATCCAACTGCAGGCTAATATATGGGTGTTGCTTTAAGCTGCTACATTACTGGTAATCTGTTACCCAGCATAAGAAACTTCTACACCTAATATATAAAGTCATTGCATCCTATGCATTTGGTCCTCGAAGGTCATTTTCCAAATTCCAGGCTCAGCTTCCATGGCACTAATTCACACACCTCAGGCCCTGGGTGCATTGGTACTAGGAGCCTTTGCCCATGCTACTTCCCCAGACAAGTCTGTCCTCTTCACTCACAGAGTTTAGAAACCCTCATTCCTTGCAGACCAGCCCAAATGCTACTTTTCTTCTAGTCTTTGGACTCAACATTAATCCATTTCTCCTCTCCACTGCTCCCTTGGAATGTTACCTGCAATTCTATCCAGTGAGTTACATAGCCAAACAAAAGCTCAGAGTCAGTACTGTACCCACATCATAGAGCAGAGACTTCATGATACAACTCTTAACTCGATCATGAGGGGAGCCAGACTGCATCTGAGTCAGAGTAAATAGCAGAGACACACTTGTGATTCCCTCAGCTCGCTGGGCTGATCTACTTAGACCCAACCCTTGCCTTAGTGATAAGTGGCCGTTACATAATCTCCAGTTCAGATTTATGATACCTCTATGCTGCATAGCTTTTCTGAATTGCAACCTATTTGCAACAATTTTAACAAGTTGAATTTCCACCCACATTTTCCAGTAGAAACAAATTTAAATAGAAAAGAGCTTAAAAATTAGTATTCCAGATTTTTTTTTATTAATACTTTAGGGCATTTATTTATGAAAGGGTGGTAACCACTAATTATTTAATAATTACACTGACTTCTTTTATACCTCAAGTTCTTTTCCTGTTGTGCAATTCAGTAGGAAAGATAAATCAAAAGGTAAAATGTTGAGAAATAATGTTTTCCCTCAATGTTCAAAAGAGGGGAAAGACGGGGCATGTGTTAAATGACTGGTTAAAGGCCAACCTAATTTCAAGGAAATGCAAAAGTAGAAAAATCTTCTTGTTAATTCTAGGTTAATTCCTCTAAATCTACTGAATCTGAATCTAATAAGGAAATGGAAGTGCCTGGGACTGATAAAGAGCTCCAATACTAGGAAGCTGCCCGATCTCCTCACAGGCACCGGCTCTGGTTTCCTTCCCACCAATCCTGGCTCCCACCAACTTCACCACGACAATCTAGTTGGCCAAGAAGCCACTATAACTTCTCAGATTTTGTCCCTTGGGCAAATACACTTCTATCTGACACCCAAAATAATCTAAAATAATATTAAAAGAAATAAGCTCACAACAAAATAAAACAAAGAGAAAAGAAGAATATCCCTCCTCAACTCACTCCTTCCGATCTCTCACCCCTTAACATATTTTCCTGAACGATAAACAGTTACTGAGATATTTCTGGACTGCCCAGAAGGCTAGGTGAATAGGAATAAGGTAGAAAATAAATGACAGGCTGCACCAGACCCGTGCCATCATCTGGTGAGGCTTCAGTTCTTTGAGATCACAGTTATTTTTTAGTCTTCACATAGCAGCTCTGTGTAGAAACCTTATTTCTCTAGTATCAGAAGGCCACTATGATCTAACCACTAAAAATAAATAGCTGAGAGCTAAAGAGAATACCTGAACTGAAAGCGTCCTGTTAAAATCAAGCTGTATATGATCACAGTCCAATGTTCTGCTCTATCCTGGTCTATTCTAGAATTAGATATAGGCCTTCCGTATCTGTGGGTTCTGCATCGTTGGGTTCAACCATGACATGACAATATTCAGATCTTTTAAAAAAATTCTACAAATTTCCCAAAAGCAAAAATTCTATTTGCTGTACACCAAGTACTATGTTGAATCCACGTGAAGTGATGTGTAGGTGTTATTAGTATATTGGATATTCTTAGTACTGTAGAGATGATTTAAAGTATACAGGAGAATGTGCATAGGTTATATGCAAACAGGATACACTTTACATAAAGTGCTTGAGCCTCAGGAAGTTTGGAATCTTTAGAGTATTCTGCAATCAATCTCCCATGAATATGAGAGAACAACTATTTTTCCTTGTCACGTTTTCTTTACCACTAAAATGGGCATATGGTATCTTCCCCGAGAGGATGTTAAGTGGTTTTATGATTTTGTAAATTTTCCTTTGAAAATACTTTTTTTCTTTTTTTTTTTTTTCGAGAACACTTGACATGTACTCTCTCAGCAAATCTCCAGGATTCATTACAGTATAATTAACTACCTCTCTCATGCTGTACATTAAATCTCTAGGTTATTCACCCTAGATAACTGAAACTCTGTACCTTTTGACCAATACCTCCCCATTCTCCTACCTTCCCACCCCGATAACCACCATTCTATTCTGCTTCTATGTATTTGATTTTTTTGATTCCACATAAGTAAGAACAGAAAGCATTTTTAAAAGACATGAAACATAGCCTTGGTTTTTGAATGCATTTGATTTGGCTATCCAAAATCTTTTTATGTAAGGAATGCTATTTTTAAAAATGCTGTTCTTAAGAGGCCATGATTATTTGGTACTAGGTTCATCCTTATACCATACCCTTCCACAATAACGAACACTTTAGAAGATATATTTGAAAGCAGTGATTGAACTTGGGCTGAAACAAAGTGCTAGAGTGTGTCTGGGGCTTTTGTGGCTTCAGATTTATGAGGAAATTTTATTTTATGAAACAACATGAAAAGGCCATCATTGCTTATAAAATTAAAGTCTGATATAACATAATAATGATAATAATTTTTCTGGCTCTAAGAAGTAGGCATGGTGTTTGAAGGCAGGTAAGGCTCTAGCGAAGTATCAGGATTCACCCTCCACTTTACTGAAATTCTCTATAAGAAGAACCAAAAAAAAAAAAAA
>NW_003852401.1:13223334-13224385 GCF_000181295.1 Otolemur garnettii | reverse complement strand
TTTTTTTTTATAATGATCATGAATATACTCTATTTGGTCTTTCTGATAAAATACATGTTATTGCCTTCTGAATGGATCAAATTTAAGTAAAATTTATTAAAATATGATTTAGAACATTTATCAGGTAAAATTATAACACTAATTCAGAAGCTTTAATTATTGTCACTGTACAATATAGTATTAACAAAATATTTAAATGAGGAAATGTATATATTTATAGAGCCTATTTTTCTCCCTAAAATCATATGATGATGACAATTTGGCTTTGTTATAACACTTAAAATATTAATCCATTGAGAGATGAATCATCTTCCTTTTAATAAGCTAATAAGCAAAATTTTGAGACTATCTTTTTTTTGCTAAAATCTAAGATCCATCAAGGAAAGCAATAAATATATAAGCACATTGAGTCTTAAAACATACATAACATGACCCTTATTAATATAAGCTTATACTTTTAAAGTTATTCGAAGTAATTGCCAATCACAACTTAAAAACAAACATTCAACTAATATAGCCAAAGGAATCTCATGAATGAACAATTAGAGCTAGGTAATTAGAGTTATATAATTCTGTCTTTACAATGGACTAATAGTTAAAAACAACTTTTTTGTTCAGATTCCAAATGGTTTCCCAATTTATTGTAAACTCAAGCTGGAAGGAGTGAGAAATCTTTTCTAAACATGCCCAGAAAACTACTACCAATTTTAAAAGCTAATTTATCAGTTCAAAGATTTCTGCCACCTACCATTATCTAAATGGATTCTCAGTTCACTGGCGAGACTATTTTTAGACTACGATATCCTTGATGATAGAGCCTGTGCTTGTTATTTCTAGAGGTCAGTATACGGCATGAAATACTAGCAGGTGCTCAGAAACTGTTGAATAAACAAAGAATTGATTAAATGTCTTTTAAAAGCTAGTGAAGAGGCTCGGCGCCTATAGCTCAACCGGCTAAGGCACCAGCCACGTACACCTAAGGTGGCGGGTTTGAATCCCCAGCCCAGACCCGCCAAACAACAATGACGGCTGCAACCAAAAAATAGCCGGG
>NW_003852401.1:13200367-13223184 GCF_000181295.1 Otolemur garnettii | reverse complement strand
GAAGAATTCAAAAACACTATTCTTGGACACCTTTCCATAGACTTGACACATAACTTGTACTATGGAGAAAAGCAGAGATATTTTGGATTTTCATGAACTCAGTATTTTCCCTTCCCTGAGCTCAAGTAATATGAATACTGACATGAGAACTAACAATAGTATTATAATTATTTTCTTAAAAAGATCTATTTCCACCAATGTTATACAATTGTTAATTATAATAACCACCATCTGTAGATGTCAATTATAATTAAGATTTTACAAAAAGCTTCACAAAAATTTGCTTTAATTCTCAATACAAACCAATATCAAAGTGGATACTATTATCAATCCTATCTTACAGATGAGGAAAGAGAGG
This sequence comes from Otolemur garnettii, assembly GCF_000181295.1. NCBI lineage: Eukaryota > Metazoa > Chordata > Mammalia > Primates > Galagidae > Otolemur > Otolemur garnettii. Next base: position 13,222,826 of record NW_003852401.1, on the reverse strand, counting down.
TCTCAAGATGTTAATAACTTGCTCTGTTCAGTGGCAGAAAGGAACTTCCTGGGCCTCTGGAGCCTGAGTTCCATACTGAACCTTTTAATATTTTAAAGTAATCTATGTTCTAAAATGGCATTAATTTAATTTTCCATAATTTCTTTTTACAAATATACTTTGATATAATCCTTTTTAATTATTTAAAATGTTAACTCATTAAGAATAATCCATTTGGGCTAGGCGTGGTGGCTCACGCCTGTAATCCCAGCACTTTGGGAGGCCAATGTGGGCGGAACACCTGAGCTCACAGTTCAAGACCAGTCTGAATTAGAGTGAAATCCCATCTCTAAAAATAGGCAGGCATTGTGGCGGGTACCTGTAGTCCCAGATACTGGAGGGGCTGAGGCAAGAGAACTGCTTGAGCCCAAGGGTTTGAGGTGGCCGTGAGCTATGACACTACGGCAATCTACTAAGGGCAACAAATGAGTGTCTTTGTCTCAAGAAGAAAAGAAAGAAAGAATAATTCATTTATTCTTCCTTTAATTAGGTGAGATGCATCTAACTTTGTATTTTCTGATGTTTTTTTAATACATTCTAGGTCTGACAATGAAGTTCACGGACTCATCCTGGAAAAGTGCTGCCTACCTCCCTGCTGATCATCACCATGGGCACCTTCGAAATGCCCCAACACCAGTGCCTAGTCCACCATTCAAAGCAATTCTGGAACTCTTTTTCTGGAATGGCCATCAGAGCTGGCTTCGTATTACCCTTGATGTCCTGAATGTCATCAGCATGTCTTCCCTTCAATATTTCTCTTATTTTTAGGTAAAGAAAAAAGTCACTGGGGGCCAGATTAAGTGAGTAGGGAGGATGTCCCAATACTTTTGTTTACTGGCTAAAAGCTCCCTTATAGACAGAGCCATGTGAGCTGGTGCCCTGTCATGGTGCTAGAGCCCATTTTAGCATCTCAAGATTTTCAGTTAAGATTTTCCTGTTTTTCTATAGATATTTACTTGGCCTTTGTTTCTCATAGTCATTGATGATTCTGACACGCAATTTTAAATTTTTGCAAAGTTTTCATCAGATCTGTATAGGATGGCAAGTTCACAAACTTAATTGTCAGGCCTCATATAGTAACAATAGACTGAGTCTAAAGATACTGTGTAGAAGCTAACTTTAAAATAATTATATAGGAAGAGAAACATACACATCGAAGACATTACACTCTTAGAATGATCCTTATAATTCTATTTTTTTTTTTTTGAGACAGTGTCTCACTCTGTCATTCCCGGTAGAGTGCCATGGCATCATCATAGCTCTCAGCAACCTCTAATTCTTGGGTTCAAGTGATCCTCTTGCCTCAGCCACCCAAGTAGGTGGGACGACAGATGCCACCACAATGCCTGGCTAGTTTTATGATTTTTAGTAGGGACGGGGTCTCTTCTTTTGCTCACACTGGTCTCCAACTCCTAAACTCAGGTGATTCACCTGACTCAGCCTCTCAGAGGGCTAGGATTGCAGGCAGATGTGAGCCGTGCCCAGCCTGATGCCTATGATTTTTAATAGTAATTCCCACATCTAAACTCAACTGTCTAATGTTCCTTAAACCTACGTACCAATAGCATGCTGGATTTTGGTGGCCAAAACAGTAAACATCTAACTGTCAATCTAAATTTCTTTAGATCTATGAATTATACATAAATTCAAGTGCCTACAAATTAGTGTGCGCTTAATTCTGAAAATATTCTAGTGCAAAAGCTTTCTTCCTGGGCACGATTTTCTACTATATAAGAAAGGATCTGATAGTTTGGCTCCCTCAGTCCATCTGGGGTCTCTTTTTTTTTTTTTTTTTTGAAACAGAGCCTCAAGCTATCGCCCTGGGTAGAGTGCTGTGGTATCACAGCTCACATCAACCTCCAAATCCTGGACTTAAGCAGTTCTCTTGCCTCAGCCTCCCAAGTAGCTGGGACTAATGATTGCCTCCCAAGTAGCTAGGTGCCAAATGATTGTACAGGCACCCACCACAACGCCTGTCTATTTTTTGGTTGTAGTTGTTGATGTTTGGCAAGCCCGGGCTAGATTGGAACCCGCCAGCTCTGGTGTATGTGGCTGGCGCCTTAGCTGTTTGAGCTACAGGTGCTGAGCTTGGGGTCTCTTTTTATAATTGTATTTTCATTTTATTAAAGTCCATTAATAATGTGTTTTCTCTTTCACTTGAACCAAAACCAAAACCTGTGTAATGCCACATTCCTGGTGACTCAATGTGAAATGGGGACATATAAGAAAATCTTATATTTTTGGTATTTTGGAAATCATTCCACCTCTTCTTTTAAATGTTTTTAGAGTAATTTTTATTAATCACTATTATGAGTACCACTAACTTATAAAAACACTTTGGGGAGATTTATGAAAAAAAAAAAATAGAGAGAAAGCCACATAAACTCAGTGTTAGAAAAAAGTGGACAACATATAGTGGCTCACACCTGTAATCCTAGCACTCTGGGAGGCCAAGGCGGGAAGACTGCTTAAGCTCGGAAGTTCAAGACCAGCCTGAGCAAGAGCAAGACCCTGTCCCTATTGAAAACAGAAAAACTAGCCAGGCATTGTGTCATGGTGGATACCTTTAGTCCTAGCTACTTGGAAGGCTGAGGCAGGAGGATTGCTTTAGCCTAGGAATTTGAGGTTGCTGTGAGCTAGGCTGACACCGTGGTTCTCTAGTCTAGAGCAACAGAGTAAGACTCTACAGGGGAAAAAAAAAGTGCCCTATCCCAGGAAAATCACATACTGTAAGATTTAATTTTTTATTATTTCTACATTCACATACAGGGAATCCCTAACTTACTAATGACCAGAGCTTCAAAAGCTCATAGTAAGTCAATGTCTGAAACTCAGAATGAATTTTCCTATTGAGAGAAGATCACATAAGGTGATTACTAACCCACAAAACCTAATTCAACCCTGAATGTGACTCAACTCTCATACCAGTAAGAATTCTGAGTCTAAAGAAGATGATTGCATGAGACTTGGTCTTTCCCCCTGCCAGAAGCTCTGGTGCTTTTTATTTCTTCTGTATTCCTTTCTAATAAAATCCTATCTTACCACTAAAAAAAAAAAAAAAAAAAAAAATGACTGTATGAAGAATTTTGCCAAAAAGGAGAATAAGCAGTTACACAGTAAATTCATTCATTCAGTTGAGCACCAAGAGTCTGTCTAGTGTCAGCTTTACATGTTTTAATTCTGAATTAAGCAGATCTGGCTCTTAAATATAAACTGGAGATAAAACAATGCCTTAAATAAAATAATGTATGCAAAGTTCCTAGCACATAAAAAAATCTTTACTAATTTTAGTTCCCTTTCTTTTGTGTTGAAGAAGAAGAAAGAAAGGGTTTCTTAGCTTCCCTTATGTAAATTCTTGAAGTAAGCCAGGCTTATCTTTGACATCCTCTTCTCTCCCCCCTGCGCACCTCTGCAGTCTCCTGGGAACCCAGCTTCCCAGCTCCCACACCCAGTGTAGGACCCACTCTGGGCCAACCACGTCAGACCTCCCTCTGTTCCAGGCTCTCAACCCAACTTTCATCCTTGTTCTTACAGCCAGGAAGGTCTGGCAGATGCCAAAAGAAAAGGAGATGAGATGTAGTAAAAATAACTTTCAGTAACTGAACTTTTTCGTAAAGAAAAGGCTTACTTACTCCAACGAACTTTTAATTAGTGTTATTTTTAAGACAATGTAAGAGAGTGATATAAAATAATTCAGGGAGAGTGCAACTGGAAGCTGGCTGGCGACAGGGAGAAGGCCACGCCTTCACTCAGCTTCTGTGCTGTGCCAAGTACCTCCTGGGATGGATACAAGGCAGAATCATGTCTTCACACGGCTTTGAGTCCATCAGGGAAGACAGAGCCTGTCCAGCCGGATAGCTGTTTCCAACTGGCATGAACATGTATCTGTTGAATGGAATGAACAAATGCTCTGAAGAATCATAGAATGCAACAAAAATGCCGAATAAAGGAGCTTGCACAGAATGAGTGCTCCAGGAAGACTTCTTTGTTGAAGGCCTCTCATAGGGTCTAAATCCCAGGAGAGCAGGGATATAGTTTGTCCACATCAATCCTGAATCATAAAGACCTAGGATAATTTCTGGTACTTAGTAGGTGCTTAGTTTAAAATACATGGAAGAAACAAAAAAAGAAGGCCTGAAAAATGAATACAAGTTAGCTGGAGGAAATGGGACTAATAGATATGAAAGCACTTAAGTAGAAAAAAGTTGGCGAATCTGAAGAAGAGAAAAGAGGTTGCCCAGATAATGAATCAGAAGTTCAAGGGAGAGCAGTGGGGAACGAGTTCAGGGACGTGGGCACAGGCGAGGGCAAACTGGGCCTTTCAGGATGTGCAAGAGCTTGAGACTTGTTTTCCCAGGCCGGCTAACCTCTTCACCTGGAGGCCCCAACCTGGAGGGGACTTTCCATAGTCAGTGTTCACAACAGCTCTGAGGCAGGGGCACATGGGCCGTGGGAGTGAGAGCAGAGCAGGGGGCAGGTATGGAATGTGTAGGTTGACAGAGTGAACAGGGCCCTGGAGATACAGCCACACTGCCACTGGAACAAACCACTCACAGACAGACAGAGCATAGATAGCAGAGTCCTTTGCCTTCGGCTTGTCTGTGGGAAAAAAAAAAAAAATTACTCTTTGAGACATTTGTTTAAAAGTTCAGATTGCTGTGTAAGCATGCTGGGAGATCTCACTGAGAGAAAGCCCTGAACATTAAAACAATTGTCTCCTGAATTTGTGTATGAGGAAGTATGAGAGAGAGAAAGAGAGAAGGGGAGACACTGAGAGGGAGAGAGAGGGAGTCTTGTCAGGGGGCTGACTTTAAAAGAATGGAGGATTACACACTTCGCTGTTCAAGGGTGACAGAGAGAAAACAAGGCTGGCACCGAGCAGGAAGCCCGATCCTGTCTGAATAAAACACTGCCCATTTATGCAATCCCTGGTACCAGATCTTTTATCACAAACTATTTTGATTGCATGGAAAGAAAAGCGCTAAGTAAAAATTATTTACTCTGGGCCTATTATGAAAAGAACAGATTAACTCCCTAACACTGCGTTCTTTTTGAAGGTGTATTTTCTACCTTCCTGGTATGATTTATATTAATGAGAGGTTTAAAACAGGTTTTAACTTAAGAATGATTGCTGATGGTGAAGTGCGGTAATTATACACCTTATGACAGGACACGTGAATGGCGCATAGAAGGGAACGGCATAACATGCCAAGCTAATCCTCCTTGCATAAAAAGAGAGAATACTTTGCAAGCTGGCCGATTTTAAGCTCCAGTTAACAAAAACCCTTTTTGTTGGAGTCTAAAACAAGAATGGGTTAACAAAAGCAAGGAGGAAAAAAAAAAATCTCATTTTGTCCCTTCTTCACAAAATATAGTATTACAGGACTTAAAGGTTTTGGAAGGCCACGACGTGGCTGAAAGACTTGAGAAAGGAACAAGGTCTTTGATGACAAATTTAAAAGATCTCAAGGTAAAATCGGGAGTCTCTTAGTAGTATTGAACATTAGGGTGTGATGGGGGGGGTGTTTTATTTTTGGTTTTTAGTGAGTTAAAGGTGGAGAGAGGGAAGGAGCAACACTTCCTAGCTAGGTAAGGATGAAATGGGTCCATGGATGTTAGAAAGGAAAAAAAAAAAAAAAAACACAAGCCATGGTGGGCAAGTCAACAGTGTTTGTGCCGTTTCTGCTTGGCTGCGTTGACTCATACAAGAGCCACTTCTGGACAATAATGAGACCCCGTAAAGCATCTGCTTAGGGATTAGGACCTTGGCACACTGGGAATGTTCTGTTAACACAGAGCAGCTATGGGCTTAACTCTGTGCGTGCCTGTCTTTCCTCCGCAAAACAGACAAAATGCACAGTGGTTCTAGATTCCTCCTAAATCATTTGCCACCAGGATGGAAGGCACTCAGCTACTGACACACTACCTACTTGCTCGAGGAAAGAAAAATTAGTAAAAGCCCCCAGATTCACTTCACATCATGGAATGTTTAAGAAAAGGGAGATGGGAAGACAGGGCTTGCCAGGTGTGAGGAATGAGGTTCATTTTAAAGTTTTAGAGGGCTGGTTTTCAAGCCTCAGTATTAAATTATTTTGTAAGATGGACATCACCTTGGAAACTTGGGAAAATTAAGGAAAAGAATCTTCATATTTTTCTATGACTCTTAAGCGATCTGAAGAATCCTAAATAGTTGAGAGTGAGTTGACTCAATCCTGTAGTGAGTTGAACTATTCGCCTTTATTTTATTTAAATATCTAATTCAATGTGTGTGTCATGTATCACCTCCTGTGATTACCGTGGCCTATTATCAAAGAAATCAGAAGTGCCCCACCACCTATTTGCAGCGTTTTATGAAGCAGAGTCCGGGGCTGCTAGCATTTGTCTAGCAAACTGGTCCACTCAGCAGGACAGGTCAAGGGGGCAGGTCTGGCCCTGGCTCCTTCCTTCTGCTAACACAGGCTGCAGGTACTCTTGAAAGGACAGAGGGGAGGGTCATCACTTTTGAAGAAAACCCAGGCAGAGAATAAAAAGTTGAAGTTGTGGCATTTCCTCCTTTCCTAAACAAACGGTATTATCACTGCCTTTCCAGAAGATCCCTTACTGACATGTATTTTAGCCATAGAGACACAGTAAGTGTATTAAAAATGTGAAATCCATGCAAATATAAATTTAAATAGTCTACCCCCAAATGCAAATATTAATTAAACCATTTTATATCCCTTCCTCAGTAACTGGAACTCTCAGCTGTGAAGAAATTTCTCAGAAAGTGATCCCAAAAATTTTCACGAAAATCATCTAACACGTAAAGAGCTTGAGGTTCAGTATCTAGTTGTTTTGCTGTTATTCTTTAATATCTGTTCACTAACTGTACATACTGAAAGGCAAGCATAGGAACCAAGACAGACTTAACTAACTAGAAGTGTGAGCTGAAATACTGCAGCTTAGTGTCTATCAATTTTGATCTAAAATAATGACCCAGAGGGCACTTTTATCTCCAGCAGCATTCATTTCAATATTCAAAGGAAAATTTCTCTGTAATGTTATGTATCATCTTACACATATACAGCATCTACTGATTATAATTAGCAAAACAAGAATCAAAGGCAATGCTTTATTATTATGTTACACATCAAGGAAAAGATGCTTAAAGAACTTTTGCGACTTTGGAGAAGTCCAGGATTGAAGCCTAAAGTCCTTCGATTCATTAAAGACCCTAGGAGAAATCATCCTGGGGTAAAATGTCAATGGATCACGCTCTAGATTGGATGGCGGAGAGAGATTAGCACACTCAGTGTCAAAAACCAGATCGCAAATGCACGGGCAACACAAGTACACTTAAGAAAAGTACTGGGAACGAAAATGAGAAAGAATGAAATTTGGAGGAGGAGGCACGCCAGTAGGTCATTATCTTTTAAAAAGTATTTATTTATTTTTTTCAAATTCGTTTGTAACTTAATTTAAATCAATTTCATTAAAATTCTGTGTTTAAAGTATGTGACTCATGCATTTGTTTGTTGAAATATTTATATTTTTGTATATCTTGAATGTTTCAAAATGCATATATTTTTTTCCAAACCAGAGCCAAGAGGATTAGAATAGGAATAATGAAGTAAATTCATTGGGTCAAATAATAGTAGGGAACAAGGAAAAATTAGTTTCAAGAATGTATACTACATCTGTTTGGACAAATGTTAAACCACCCAATCTTTTAGACTTTAAATCTTTTACTAGTCTTAGGGCCCAAGTGTGGTAGTCTTATCACTCAGGGCTTCACAACTGGTAAGTACTTAATAACTATACATCTATTGAAGATAATGATAATTTTACTCAAATGGGGCACTGTAAGTCATATTATATGATTGAAAACAATATAGGCCAGGCATGGTGGCTCCTGCGTACAATCCTAGGACTCCGGGTGGCTGAGGTGGGAAGATCGCTTGAGCACAGGAGTTTGAGACCAACCTGAACAAGAGCGAGACCCTGTCTCCACTAAAAATAGAAAAATTATCTATGTGTGGTGATATGCACCTGTGGTGCCAGCTACTTGGAAGGCAGAAACCAGGAGTTTGAGGTTGATGTAAACTAGGCTGAACCATGGCATTCTAGCCTAGGTGACAGAGAGAGACTCTATCAAAAACAAGCAAACATAAAAAGAAAGGTAAGAGAGAGAGAGAAGAAAAACAACATAAATGAATCCCAAGCTCAGAAAGAAAGACTTCACAAATACATATAGGATGTAGTCCCCAAAGTTGCCCTAAAGTCAATACATGGGGAAAATGGGAAATAGTAGCCTCAATCTACATTTATTTACAAAATATTCATGACATTTTACAAAGAGGGAAACAAATGTAGAGAATATATTGTAAATATTGTATAAAATGTAAAGCTATAACCCAATTTTAACCCAGGAATATGGGGAGAGGGAGGGGGAGGGAGAGTGGAGGGACGGTGATTGGTGGGATCACGCCTATGGTTCTTCCTATAAGGGTACATGTGAATCTCTCTAAATGTAGAATATAAATGTCTTAATACAATAACTAAGAAAAAGACATGAAGGCTATGGTAACCAGTTGGATGAAAGTATTTCAAATTGTATACAGAAACAGTACACTGTACCCCATGATAGTATTAATGTACACTGCTATGATTTAATAAAAAAAAATGGTGGAAAAAAATGTCGTCATGAATACTTTGTAAATAAAAGTACATTTAAACTACAATTTCCCTTTTTCCCTATCTATGCCAACTTTGGGGCAACTTTTGGGACACCTTTAGTTTAAGAGTTTCCTGGGGGCATGTCGGGGACCAGGCTTGACACGTAATGGGTTTATTTCCTTGTGGCTTGGTGGTGTGGGGAACACATGAGGTGCAGTATCAGACTGACTCTTTTGAGGAATTCCTGAAATGTTATCCAGATTTGCCTACTGAAGCTCCTGCTTTCCTGACCTTCTGTTCCCAAGCTCTACAGAGCCATCCTGACTTACTGTTCCCTCTTCCCAGAACACCACTGCCCTTTCAGTGGTTAAGCGTCCCTCTGAAAGCCTTCCCTGATCTCTGTCTCTCTTCCTTTTGTTCTCCTAGATCTCTCTTTTTCCTTATTATAGCTTCTTCCTTTTTCTTTTAATCAAACTTCTTTGTACTATCTCTGTTCATACCCTAAAATTTCTTGAGATGTACTGAGTTCTGTGAAGTCAGGACTGTGCCAGTCTCTCATCCCTGCATTCCCACTACCTAAACATCTACTGACAGATGAATCAATTCCATGACTAGTCTAAAATCTTTCCATTTTTTTTTCAATTTAAAAGACACACAGAATATTCCTACCATATTTATTCTCTTAAATCAAGAAGTAGATACCTATATAAATACTGTATCTAGATATGTTCGTACATGTGTGTATACATATATGTATCTATATATGGTTGTCAGATGAAAGAGCCACATAGCACAAATGACTTTCCTATACTACTTGACCAGTATGTTAAGGTATATGCTGAATGTTGAAAGAAGCTGATAACACTGGTCTTTAGGAAATTATCACTAACTCTCCGTTAAGGAATGAAACTCAGGTTTAAAAAACTTAATAAAAATGCTCTGATGATCACAGGATGCCACTGAAAACTCTGGAGGCAGCCTGTTAAGAGTAGAATGTAGTCTGTGCTGAGACCCTGCTCCTTAATCAGGCATAGGGACCTATGTGAGATCTTAGGGCTGAAGGCCTCAGGTCCCTTATCTGTAATGATTAGATTAGATAACAAAGGCAACAACCAAGTTTATACAGCTTGGCTGACAACTTTGACATATGCTATCTCATCCTAAAATTTCTCTTTGGGTTTTCATGTGCTATAATGTTGGTTTTACACAAAACTATTATTTGGTTAAAGGCCATTTACCAACCTAAATCCAAGAAGTAAATTTGTTCAGATAATTTCCTTCTTATTTTTTTTTAAAGCACTGTTTGAGGCTGAGAGCAGTGGCTCAGGCTTGTAATCCTAGCACTCTGGGAGGCCAAGGCATGTGAATTGCTAGAGCTCAGGAGTGCAAAGCCAGCCTGAGCAAGAGGGATACCCCACCTCTAAAACTAGTTGGGGGTGTTGTGTGCACCTGTGGTCCCAGGCTGAGGCAAGAGGATCCCTTGAGGCTATGAGTTTGAGGTTGCTGTGAGCTATGACACCACAACACTCTACCTATGGTGACAAAGTGAGACTCTGTCTCAAAAAAAAAGAACAAAAAGAAAAAGGAACTGTTGAACCCTGTAGATTGAACAACGCTAATCCTAACACGCTGTGGAATTACAATTAGGTGCTAAATCACCTTCAAAGAACTAACTACCTTTTGCTTTGCTGCTCACCCAGAAACCCCACAAGGACCTGATATGAACGGTTAAGGAGCTTTATCTGTATGAGGAGGAAAAACAGTCACCTGGACAGTGAGAGTTCTGTCCAAAGGAATGCTTACCCTTATAAAACATCATCACTTATCCCTAAGGCCTGAACTTTAATTACGCGACTCTACTCATGGAGTTTTTAATATAATTGCTACTAGAAGTTCAGCACATTTATTTAAACTCACAAAAAAGAATAAATGCCTAGTTTCCTAAAATCTGATTTTGATAGAAGACAGGAATCTGGGTTGCAATATAAAGTGTATACTTTTTGAAGAAACATTTAAGCCATAACCATAATCATAACATAATACATTACATTCCTATAACAAAGCCTCTGAACAGAGACTCACCTGAATTATGGCTACCAGTTCTACATGGAACTGTCACTAACAACTAAAGTAAATTGGGATCCTGATGAATTGAAGTCTCTTTGTAACGTTGCTTAGGGCTGCTGCTTTTCACTTTGTTTTTCAAAATTGAACACAAAATAAAAACCTTTTTTATAACTTCTCCCTGCACTATATTTGCAATCTCCAGAGGAAACAATCCTTGATTTCATCTTCAGAATTTTGTTCTAAGTGATCTGTAGTGATTGAGACAGAAATTAAAAATTGTTTGATTCTCACAATCTGCTTATGTTTTCTAATTACCATAAAGCCATACTATAGCCCAAATATCCTAGTCCACTAGAAATATGGGTGAGGAGATGATAAGAAATGATCCCTGTTCATCTGTCTAGATTTAGCACGACCCATGTAGAACTCTACGGCCACTTAGAATCACACTCATCCACGCTGGACTAACCCAAGGGGGGAAGTCACCAGCCTCCCTTCATATACCCAGCAGCCCTCACGTCACTGCTAGAATTAAATTCCACAGAATTTTTTGGATTCTATTTAATGAATGAGGATATATTTTTCATGTGGTGTCATTGTTTTACTACTTCCCATGTTTATTTGGACAGATTCATAGCACTGGGTAGGAAATGTATTGGTTGGCAACTTCAGTTTTGGAAGAGAAAGTAAACACATGCTGATTAGCAAACAGTAAACTCTACTGTGTTTAATTTTGGCTTCTCTTAAAAAAACACACACACACACAACACAAAAAAACCACTATTTGGTGTTGTGTTCCAAGTAGGAGCATTTGTCCCTAAGTTCTTTCCTAACCCCTTACTGGAGGACTTCCAGAATTACTCTCATTTTTTTTTCTTTTTCCCCTAACACCAGTGGCAAACGCCAACATTATTTAAGAAAATACTTGTGCATATGGTATCCTCCTAGCACAGATTTGCCATCCAGTTGAACAGTAGGGCCACTAACCCACACAAACTAAACTGCAAAATTATGAACTGCATAAACATAAACAATTGTTCCCAGCCCTAATAAATTCAAGGTAAACCCACACTTCTGAAGTTCCTAGAAAGGATACTTAACTGAAAACCACCAGGTCTCAGACCTGAAGGTAGTAAGATGGCAACAACCTAGAAGTCCCAATGCTCTCGGTAGAGCCAGTGTCCTTCATTTGCCTCATTCTGTTGATTTACTCTGACCATCAAGTTATTCTTTAAGCTTTAGCTATTCTTAGCCCTTTCCTCATCCACTCTCAGGGGACCATCACAAGCATTATCACCCTAAAAGGGCCAAGGGAGGTACACACAGGGAAAACCTTGGTCGCCTAAGACATACCATTGCTTGTCATGCCCATCAACATTTCATTATTTCACAAAATAAAACCAGTACTTGGTTTTTTCACTGTTCATGATGACTACTCATTAATCAGCAAACAGCCAGCAGGGTAAGGAGAGAGTTGAGAAGGGGAGGGGCCGTCTCCCCATGGTGCTTCTCAGGTATACAGTAGTCTGTCCCCACTTATCAGATGGGAAAGCTGAGGCATCCAGAAGTTAAATAATTCACCAAATGGCCCAAAGAAGAGATTAGCACCATCTCTTGAAGATCTACATTGTTTTCTATTCTAAAACCATTTATTATGGATCTACCGGGTTACTCCACAGACTAGGCGTTATGTGTACATTCTACTATATTCTAAGCTCTGAGAAAAGGAATATACGCTGATCAAAGTCCCAACCCACCTGAGGGGTTGCAGCGGTAAGGAAAGCAAACCTAGGTACCAATGGGCATGAAGTAAGTCAGGCAGCGACACAGCAGAGTAAGGAGAGAGCGGGGGAGGGGAGGGGCCGCCAGATGGGTAGGAGCCTCTGGGAGTGCACGTAGTTTGAGTCTTCCTCTAAATGAGGTAGGAGAACAACCCTGTATATGGCCATTGGAGGAAAAAGGGCTCCCAGTAGAAATAACAGACAGAGCAGAGTGCCTGGAGCTCAGCTGTGTGGGAGCAAGGTGAGAACCAGCACTGCTGGTACTGAGAGGACAGGCAGAGCATGGCCAGGGTGGGAGAGGGCGCAGGGGTCAGATCACATCATCTTTAAACATCGAGGCCGGGTGGCACCTGTGGCTCAAAGGAGTAGGGCACTGGTCCCATATACTGGAGGTGGTGGGTTCAAACCTGGCCCCAGCCCAAAACTGCAAAAGAATAAAAATAAAAATAAAAATCTCATTAAAAAAAAAATAAACATCGAGGCCACAGCATCAATGACACTACTCTAGAGAGACAGAGTCTGGGTGACAGTTTCAACACATAGGGTATTTACAAACTCACTGAATCAAAAGCAGTTCATGCTTTTCTCTATCATCCCACAAAGACTATACACACAGCGGAAGAGTGCAGGGACTAAACTTTTTAGACTCTAGGAAACATTTTCACATTGGTTGACCCAGTCAAATACAAAGAAGTTGCCAAACGCCATCTAGCACCTAAGAGAGACCCAAAGTATTTCCTCCTGTAAAGCCTGCAGCTGAGGGCTTACATCCGCCTGGTCCAATCAGCTCCCTTCCAAACAAAGGTAGGAAATGGCTGCATCCTCGTATTTCATTGTGGGCTCATGAGTCAGTGCTTTGGAACTTGGTATCTTTGGGAGTGAGTGTCTATTCTCCACGTCTCTTGCCACAGGGGGGAAAATGATACAGATAAACAGTAACACAATTTCACCCAACTGAGATAGAAATCTGCCGACTTCTCCACCCTTCTCCTCAAAAGTAACTGAATGAACGAAGGAAATTCGGTTCCTGCTCTGTTTTTCCTTTTCCCTCTCTCTTTTGTTTCTGATTCCCAGTTCTCCTCTGTGTCTCCTAAGCAGCATAAGGTCAACCAATGGCGAAAGTACATCCTCTGATAAGTATTCCAAAGCTTTATACTATATGGCTTATAAGAGGAAAGGGAGCTATATTCAATTCTACAAGCGCAGTCAGTAAATGTGTCCCATGACATAGGGATTCTAAGAAACAAAAATTAAGAAATTTTTCCTTAAAAAAAAAATGATTCTCCATCATTTAACCAAAATTCTCATAGCACTTTATTTTCAGGATATTACAAAGGAGAACCATAACTGAACTTTGAAAAATATTTTCATGGAATGGTCACAAAGAAAATAATGTATAAAGTCCATTAAGTCTTCTTGTAAAAAGCTCCCATAAATTCTGTATCTACAGTATACAAAGAACAAAAGGAGAAAATGGCATGTGTATGTGTCTAAAAATATACTAAACGAAGAAGGTTCAGAGGTATATTCAACCTCCAAACACTTTTCTTCAAGAAAAAGTACAACTCCCACATGAACACAGCATTTGCAGTCCTGATGAAAGTTACAGAAGGGACTAGTTATTGTATCTGATCTAATATTGCATATTTTTTATGTCTATGATGGAAAAGGGAAAAAAGATAAGGAAGCAAGCTTTAGCTCAGGATGAGAAAGGGGTCTCTGTTGTAATTTACAGATATATATATAACGCATCAATCCAAACATCAGCTAAATTACTTTAGAATGATACCCACGTGATCAGTGTGGCACACCCACAAGCAGCCTACATGATTAGGACGAAAGAAGTTTAGAGACAGGATGTAGCTAAGAAAAGTGCAAATTATTTTCAGAATATTGAAGAAATCTGGTGTTTTCTAGTCAGTAAAATGGCTTGTGAAAACAGTGAAAAATACCCTCCAGAGAGACAGAGTGAAAGAATGTATATGTTAAGACGAATATTACATTTAACTTTTCCAATGTAGAAATAAACCAAGAAAAATTAAGAAGGGATGGTGAGGACAAAGAGGAATAAAAATCATTTAAAAATGAGTAAAAATGTAATAGTAAAACAGGAATATAGTTTTTACTTATATTACTTTTTGTCTTTCCATTAAAACTTACACCTTGAAGTCCATTTCTCTTGACTATGTTGCCAATCTCTTGAATAATACACTGGGCAAGTTCCAAAATCTCATTAGACAAAAAAACTGCATGTGTAAAAGTTCTTGTATAGCCTGTGGAAACATTTTAAATTTTCTTCAGCAAAATTGGGTCTAAAGTTTGGAAAAATTCCTAGAGAGTGAAATCAATCTCTCTCTCTCTCTCCCTGTCTCTTTCTCTCTCTCTTTCTTTCTCTCTTTCCCTCTCGATAAGGATAATATCACCCCACTATAGACCCTGCCATATATCTTTATGCTCCAATTTCCTACCTATTCCCCTATTCAGACATGTAGAACGCTTCCATTTTGAAGCATATGGCTTGGGAGCCAAAGGAATTTAAATTGCCTTCAAAATGTGCATCGCATTATAAATGGTGTGAAAAAAAGATCTTACTATTCAGCTCTCAACTTGGAGCATAAAGCAAAGAAGCAGCAACACAAGACTGCTTCAAACTTTATCCAAAAACTCAACAGCTTCACTTGTTTATAGAGGTACAAAAAGTATGCGACACAGTTTATAAAACAAGAGCCATGTACTGTATGCAAAAGTAAAGTTAAAAGCAAAGTATAGTAACAGCCCTATCTCGTTACAAACACTTGGCAGCATGTCTGAAGTACCATGGTCAAAAACATGATACCGTCTGCGTTGTACTTCTGCCAGAAAGCACTCCCTAAGTCCAAGTCTCTTTAGCCATCATCACCACCTCATTTGGCAATCTCTCCCAAGCTTCAGTTCATCTACTCAAAATTACTCCACAGAAACACAGGAAGCAGACAACTCTCTAGCTCTGGAGGCTGCGAGGATCACAATAAAGGAGCGTGGGGAAGTGACAGCCTAAGATGCGCTTCTAAGGTTAAGGAGCCAGGACCAAGTAAACTGTATCCCAGAAGTTATCTGTATACCACGTATTGAGCTGAGCAGGCGGCCTTCATCTTGGTACTTCAGGGTCTCTTGTCTACTCTCATTTCCAAAGGGTAGTCTTTCTAGATCAGCAGCAGCCGAGATAGAAGTATGTGGCGAGACTACACTCATATACCCAATACCTTTCGGACAAATGAGGGGCAAATGTATTTCGCAATTACTTGCTCTTTAACCGTCACTGGGCTTGGCTTTTGAATAACTCCAGAACCTCAAAGACTACATGCCTAGCTTACATACACACGCATGGTATACCAGGCCATTACCAAGGTTTGGTAAATACGAGACTACAAATCAAGGCTTAGGGAGTAAGTAGATAAGTAGAATACATCAATATTGGTATCTATATCTACACGGGGCATTTCTAATCAAAAAATGGGAATGAGTAATACAAACGTGTAAACACGGCCACAGAGATGAGCGATGGGAGAGAATTATTAGTCCTCTTAGGGCACATGAGAACTGGCTTCCACGTTTTGCTTTAATCCACTTTTTTCCTAAGTAGCATATTATATAATTCAAAAACACAGATATTCTGATCTTAAGTTTACAGCTTGCCATATTTCCTAGAAAATAAACAATAATTAACAACAAATCTCATAGTTACCTCCCCCTTCTCTTCAAGAAACCTTACACTTTGAAATGTAGATACATAAGTTACTTTTGGATCAGGGCCCACAAACATATGCTTCCAAAGGAATAATATGTACAGGTTAGTCTGGTGTGTACCAGATGTAAGGGAAAGCAAATTCAAAAACAGAAGTATTAGCATTCAGTGGAGAAATATACTTTTAATTAAATTCCATACTTATTTTCCCTATAAATACAGAGTCTAAGAAAACTAATCACACATATGATTTTTTAACCTTTTTCCTAAACAAAAATCTCAATTTGACTCAGGACTGTAAATTCTTTATATACATAAGACCATAAGTATTAAAAGATGGTCCCTTGTAAGCTGGCCTCTCTGAGTGGGCCTCTTAACTACCACGTGCTGGTATTCAACCAAAATAACTTATTCAAGAAGAAGAGAAAATTCCGAAAGTGCAACCTGTAAGGCAAACCAGTCTGAAAAAGGCTACGAAGTCTGTGTGGCCTCTGATCTCTATCTAGTCTTTAATATGTTAAACCTCAATTCCCAAAAACTTTAAGATTCTCTGTAATCATAACCAGTGATGATTCAGCTCCTTCTGAATGCAAAATGAAAACATTACCTGTCCTTCGGAAGTAATTTACGTATTCTTTCCTCAGATATGGAAATAAGTATGCAGGTACTAGAAAACAAATTACAAATACCCACTCTCTGGAAGTTGGACAAATCTAAAGTGTGGATTGCATTTACCTTCTCTAATGCAGGCCTCCGAGGATTTGGTCAGACTTAGGAAAGTTCTTAAGAGAAATCCTATAGGAAGAAATAGATCGGGACTTGGATCACTCAGGCCTAACCTTTTCAGGGCATCATGATCTCTCCCCTCCTTCTATACATCAGAGATGTCACTGAAGTGAAAGCCAAGTTTTAATTTAGAATTTAATAAAAATTGATTAAGCATCACAGAGCACAAACAAAGCTGCTCCATAAATCTTTCAGCTCTTTTTTGTGCTGGGAAGAAAGCAAGCACTGTCTGCCGAAGCAGATGACAGATGCTGGCTTAAAGATAAGTATTATTTATACTTCTGTAC
The DNA here is from genome assembly GCF_000181295.1 of Otolemur garnettii. Classification (NCBI taxonomy): domain Eukaryota; kingdom Metazoa; phylum Chordata; class Mammalia; order Primates; family Galagidae; genus Otolemur; species Otolemur garnettii. Next base: position 13,205,487 of record NW_003852401.1, on the reverse strand, counting down.
CAGATTTCTTCTTATGCATATCTTATCATGCATGGGTATATGATCAACAAAGCAATTATTTTATATCTGTCAAAGATGCTCAAGTGTACCCTGGCTCCATGGTTTAAAGAGGTCAGGTCTAGGGTTCAATTAAACCAAGATGGAGAGAAAAGAAAGTTTTGAAAGAAAAACAAATATTGAAATTGTTGTGATTTGAAATGCACTTTCACACACAGGCTAATGAATATATATGCACCAAAAATAACTTTGTTCTGAGCATATGCCTTTGCATTTTAAATAAATGATGCATGTTTGAAAGATAAGAAGGTTTAACAAATCTAAACACATTGGGATATATCTATACGAAACTGCAGTTATTTGTACAGTATGTCAGTAAAGAAACGGCACCTTGAAAGAAATCCAATAGTTATGTAAAGAGATAGCGGATTTAACCAAGTTTGTGAATATTTTACTCATCTAGAAGACTAGAGTTTAAAATTTTAAAACACATTTTTCCCTCCTTACAGCTATAGAATCTATGAGAACCAGTCACTGGATGAAAATTCCCAGAAATTTTGGGTTTTGTAACTTCTGTCATATGAAGGAGAAAAGAGACATCCAATGATTTGAAAGAGAAGTGAAAGCAACTTGTATTACCTTAAAAATATACCAAATTCTGCCTTATAAGATTCCCCACTTGGAAAGTGGAGAATCTGGCAAGTGATGCCAAAGCAAATCTGAGTGAGTCAGAGAGACAATCGGTGGGAGGAGAGCGGCCGTCAGCCGTCTGGGCCTTCCTCCTTCATCCCGATTCTGCAGGCGCTCTTAAATCTAGAAGAGATGCAGGTTTTAGTTTTGTGTTTTATCGTATTTTGTCTTGTTATGAGGGAAGACAAACTGAAGATAAATGAGCCTTCAAATCCAGCCAGAAGAATCAACCTATGATTAGATTTCCCTAATTGAAGCTAAAAAAAAATGCAAAAACAAAAAACCCGTGCCTGTCCTCATCCATTTTTTAAATATATACCTGTTTTGTTGTTTTCATTAGTCTTTTTCTTTGTAAAAGTTCTTTCTCAGAATCCTAACTTCATCTCATGCAGTCTAAAAGGCAGAGACATTCACCCACTCACAGACCAGGAAACCCCAGGTGGCAAGGCCTGGAGCGGGAGTGATGTCTGGGTAAGCCCAGGCCAGGGTCCTTGTTACTGGAGACTTTCCTGTACCAGGACTAGCTGAAGTCACAGCCTCAGCTGCAAACACATATCGATGCTTTAAAATGACACTGGTAGCAAAATTAAACTGTCTGGTTTCTTGTAAATTACTGTATACTGTAGTTATCTCTAGAGAATCGGCAATACACTAAAATAGAATACACAAATCAGTACTTTTATGTGCTAATACTAATCTATCACCTACTATAGTTTTTCTTTCCTGAATTATATATGAAAACACATCCATAAGAGAGCAGCTATTATGAGCAAATATTTTCAAGAACTGCTTTTGTGGATGTCTCTGAAGCATGCAACTCCACAAAGAAGCACTCAACAAAATAATTGCTTAAAAATATTCAGGATTCTCTTTCCTATTTAAATAATTCTCTTTCTTAGATAAAAATTCAGGTTGTACAACAAGAATACAAGAAGTTTGTCAAGGAAGAATGGTCTTTAAGTGCCCTTATAACAGAAAGCAAAGTTAAAATATATACACTTACTTACTAGTACAGTGGGATATACTGAAGTTACTCAAGTATTTTAAGCCAAATGATTTAAATGAGAGGTGTTCAAAATGAATGTGACTTAAAGTCAACATATATGCATGCAAGTCCCTCATGCATATAAGAGAAAAAAGTTGTTTCTTCAGAGTTAATGGGGTGACTGTAGTAAGTTTACAGATTAATTTTAGTCGCTGTAGACTGGCCCCTCTACCAAAAAATAAAATAACTGCTTAGTATCCTTGCAGCAGACCAAAGTTCAGGGAGTATGCCCGGTTCCAATACTTATTAATTATCTGGTCTTGGACAAATTACTTGACCCCTCTGAGTTTGAATTTCCAAGTCTGTTTAAACAAGGGTAATAGCTTAAAGTTTGAAACAAATGAGATATGTAGGAAAAGCATTTAGCAAAATGCCTGAGTCATAGTAAGTACTGAGAAAACAATCTTCTTATTGTTGTTCTCACTGCTATCATCATTATATTATTACAGGATACTTTCGTGATAAAATTCTCTGGCCATAGACTAGACTGGTATGTGCCTAATTTCTTATCTCTGATTCCATCTCATGCACTTCACTGATTCTCCTCCTATTTACCTGACTGCTTACTCCCACTCTCCTTCATAAATTCCAATTCTTCTCCCACTTCCCTAAAAGTCAACATTCCCCAAAGTTGTTATCCTTGACTCTATTCTCTCCTGCAATCACAAACTTTGGCTTCAAATATTTGGGACAACAGTAAAGGTAAATCCAGACCTGTATTTTCATTTGCCCTGCACGATATCACCTCTTGAGATGTTTTTACTCAACCAAAACATCTGGGCATTGATGTTTACCCAGATGACCAAGATAGAAACCTGAGAAGCACGCTAAACCCCTTCTCCCTACGCTTATAATAATACACCTGCATCTCTGTATTGCTACCAATGCAGCTTTTTCCACGTCCTTCTCCCTGCTCTCCTACCATTCACAGTAGCCGTAGTTCAGCTTAGTTATTTTCAACAAATAAGAATACCTAAGATGGGCCAATCACCATCTACTGTGAATGTACCCACCATGGTGCACAATGCAAGGGTACATGGCAGATCCACTAAGTAGAGAGTATAAATGTCTTAACACAATCATTAAGTAAATGAGACGAGGTATATATTAACCAGCGTGATGTAAACACTCCTGATTCTATATGAAATCAGCACATTGTACCCCATAAATGCATTAATGTATACATGATCTATGTGTTTATGATTTAATAAAAAAAAAATACTGTGAATGTAAAACAGAGAAAAACACACAACTCCTGTGCTCAAGGTTCTTCAGGTCCAGTAGTGGGAGAGGTAAGTAAATACCTGACTATACCGTGATGCTGTACAAACAAGAGTGAGTGCACATAAATTACAAAGGGAGGACAGAGGACAGAGTGAATCTGGACAGGCCAGAAATGACGTTACCATTGATATCACTCCAGGAGAGTGTTTTAAGGATGAACAGGAGTTTGGTGAGTAAACAAAGAGAAGAAAAAGCACTCTAAATATCAGGGATTAGCAAGGGCTCGACCTCGAACTCTGAGCTCTTTAATCAACCTGAGTATTTTAAAAACTTGCCTGTCCAAGTGCTCTTCAATATGTGAATGAGGTAATCAACTGTGGTATATGTATACCATGGAATATTATTCAGTCATAGAAAAAATTAAGGTTTTGTATCTTTTATAACAACCTGGATGGGCTGGGTACCTGTAGCTCAGTGGCTAGGGAGCCAGCCACATACACCAGAGCTGGTGGGTTTGAATCCGGCCCAGGCCTGCGAAACAACAATGACAACTACAACTAAAAAATAGTTACCACCAGGTGTCGTGTCAAGCACCTGTAGTCCCAACTACTTGGGAGGCTGAGGCAAGAGAATTGCTTAAGCCCAACAGTTTGAGGTTGCTGCGAGCTATGATGCCACAGCACTCTACCCAGGGTGACAGCTTTGAGACTCTGCCTCAAATAAATAAATAAATAAAATAACAACCTGGATGGAATTGGAGATCATTCTCCTAAGTGAAGTATCACAAGAATGGAAAACAGCCACCACTTGTACTCAGTACTAACTTGGAAATAGTAGATTAACCCGTACATGCTCACGTGAGAAAAGAAACTTGATGAAACTCAAGTAGATGGGCGGGGGCGGGAGGGGTACTAAATTTCCATCCAGCAGGGATACTGCACGGGCACACAGCACACTGCCCAGGAGGACACACCTATAAGTCAGACATCGACCCTACAAAGGCAAAGTCTGTAATCTAATTGTAAGTACTTCCACGTTAACCTGAAATTAAAAAATAAATAAATAAAAACTTTCCTGTCTAAAACCCAAATCTAATTATAACACTTTGCCTTTACTATAAGACCTTCAAGGGCTTTCCACTTTCTCCAGAATAAAATCTGAGTACCCTGGATTGGCAAAGCGCTTGGGTTACAAACTCTAAGTCAATTAGCTGGGAGACAGCGCCCCATTGCTCTCCACATCCTCTCTTCTCAGGTACAGGAGACCACCATGCCTTCTTACAGACCGGGACCCAGCCACCAGAGTGCCCCTCTGCCCTTCAGGCTATAAAGTCCCATTTACTCAGCAGTATCCCAATATTAATTTTCCTCAACTGAAGTCCTTTCCTGAGTGGCCCTGGATTATTCCTCCTCTGAGTCTTCAGCCCCTTTATTGACACCTTTGATGCCACATCTCTTACACCTGGATTTGTAGAGTGAATGTCTTATCACTTTGGAAAATGTTTTCTCTAAATGGGGAAGATAAATACAATGAGTAACTTTAAATTACTTCAACCCAAATTAATAAGAAAATATTAGAAAATATCCCTTATCAGATCCTCTTATTTGGTGCCACTGACAATGCTAACAGGCTAGAGTAAAACACCAAAGTACATGTGTGATTCTTATAAGACCACTAATAACACACTGCTACACTGCTATGGACTAGGCTGTGTCCCCCCAAAATCCATAGGTTGAGACTGTATTTGGAGACAAGGCCTTCACGGAGGTAATTAGGTTAAATGAGGTCATAACGATGAGGCCCTGATAAGATAGGTTTATTATCCTTTCAAGAACAGATACCTGCTCACTCTCTCTGCCATGCAAAAACACATCAAGAAGGCAAGCTGAACCTGACCATGCCAACACTCTGATCTTAGACTTCTAGTCTCTAAAACTACAAGAAAATAAACTTCTACTGTTTAAGTCACCCAGTCTGTGGTGTTTTGTTACACAGCCCAAGCTGTCTAAGACTTAGGCCCTAGCCAAAAGAACTAAAGTAGTTCACAATTAAGGGGTGAGACTGACTTTTTTTTTTTTTTTTTTGAGACGGAGTCTCAAGCTATCCCCCTGGGTAGAGTGCCATGGCATCACAGCTCACAGCAACCTCCAACTCCTGGGCTCAA
>NW_003852401.1:13187382-13199350 GCF_000181295.1 Otolemur garnettii | reverse complement strand
TTTTTTTTTTTTTTTTTTTTTTTGAGACAGAATCTCTTTCTGCCCCCCTGGGTAGAGTGCACACTGCAACCTCAAGTGATCCTCTTGCCTCAGCCTCCTGAGTAGCTGGGACTACAGGTGCCTGCCACCATGCCTGGCTAATATTTCTATTTTTTTTATAGGGGTCTCACTCTTGCTCAGGCTGAACTCAAACTCCTGAGTTTGAGCAATCCTCCTGCCTTGCCCTCTCAGAGTGCTGGGATTATAGGCATGAGCCACCATGCCCAGGTCCAGTTCGGGTGCCTTGTGCTAATCTCCTAGGTTCCAAGAACAGGCAGAACACTGCTAATGAGAAGAATGAGCCAATTCAGTGCCTGGTTCAGGGGCAGCACAGTGAGATCCAGCCCAGGAACTTCTGCTGGAGTTACTGAGAAAAGGAACTTTTTTCTCACCACTGGAGTTGCTCAATTGATAAAATGTAAGGCTTCATGTGGGAGGAGAGTCTGTCTGCCTAGAAGGGAGGGGACAAAGTGGATAGCAGAGGCAGAGAGTCAGAGAAACATTCCTAATTATGTCATCAGAGGGCCCGCATCAGACTGTACTTGAGAATGAAATGGGCTTTAAAATCCTATCAGCCAGTAGCTTCATTTTATCGCATCAGTCCACATAACTTCAATTTCTGACACCTGGGATTAATATACAACCCAAATGCTGAATTTGACACCTTTCGATGACCAAAATGACCCTTGAAATAAAAAGAAGTTAGGAAAGTGATACAAAAACTATACAGAAAATATTTCCCAGGAAAGTTCACTGGGTTGTTATTCACTTCAAAAATGTTTGTTCAATTAATGGGTAAAGCCATGGGGATGTCCATGCTAGTGTTGAGACTGCTTGAGACATGGTTTAGCTCTTTATGACATTTTAGTCAACTCTATCTGGAACCAACGGGTATGCACAAAAAGACGTTTTCAGTGATATTTGAATGTGAAAGAAAACCACCACAGGATATTTCAAATGTCTCACTAAAATACAGCATTAATGATAATCAGAGTTGCCTTTTGTAAACTTTTTACTGTATTTCAATGAAATGTTTCAAATTTAGTACTTCCAATCACATCAGAGGGCAGATATTATTAACCTTGTTTTACTTATAGGAAATGAAGATTCAAAGAGCTTGGGTAAACTGGTTAAATTTTAAAAGTTGGTTTAGGGGCTAAGATGAAATCTCAGATATAACTTCTCAATTTTCTTATGTACTGTATTACAAAAAAAATGGTATTTCTCAGAAATTTTACCAGTTTGTTTTACAATCTTACAGTATCCTGTGCCTTTTTATTAAACCGTAATTGTTCATTCTACATTTACCTTTATGATTTGAGATATTTTTTTCCTCCCTAGACCATAGCTCCCTCAGTGCAGGGCCATCACAGTGTTTCCTTATCATAGCGCATCACCTGGAGATAACAGGTGCTCAGTCAGCATTGTAAAAATAGAAAGGGGGGAATGGCGTAAGAAAGTGGGTGGGGTGGGAAGGAAGGAGGGTGCAGGAGAGAAAAGGGAGAAGGGAAGAAAGAGGGAGGGTGTTCCACAACTCTTTCACCACTCCTAAGCCCTTTCTTGAGATACATGATGGCCTAGCAATAGATGGTGACCATACCATCCTCATAAAAGGAATAGGTAGATGAATTCCTGAACCAGAAGGAATAGCAATAGGAATACCAGGATTTTGTAGATCTCTTTACTGATTCCTCCCCCCAAGTCCCACCCAGTAGAAGGAACCATGCCAAAAAGTTTCACCTATTCATAAGCCCTTATTCAAAAATCTTACGTCTCCATCTTCTCTTGATAAGTCTCAGGGAAACAAGCAAAGTTTTCCTTTAATTGTGACTATGAAAGTTTGTCACATTCAATTTTTAGCCCTGCTATGGAAGAGTGTTTTTTTTGAGGTTATGACCTGTCAATCATTATTGTGCTGGGGGAAGGGAGACAAAAGTTTTGGGGAAAAGGAGAATCTACTAGAAATTATCTAGGCATGTATTACCTTTTTTGTTTCTTTTATATTATTTCTCTAGTAGATGATAAAGTTCCCGGGTTGCTAATGTCACAAACTTCTTAAACATGAGAGAAAAGTTATCCCGTCCCCCAAATATGGCTTTTTGGAAAGAAAGACCAAGGAGCAGGCAGAATTCAAGCATCTCTCCATAGGGGAGAGAACCATCTGGAACCTCAGCTTTTACACTAAAACTCTCAGACCTGTACCAAGATAAACAACGCATCACTGGTACTACACTCACACCCAGGTGGCATCGTCCCTCCCTCAATCTGACTGTATAAAGAAAGCTGAAGCACCATCACACAATTTTGATGTCCAATTGCTACTGTCATGGCTAGCTACAGAAAAGACAGAATGTGTTCAGAAGTATTCCCGTATGCAAGATTAAACATGCAAATTCATGACTGGGATTACGGCATATAGAAGTTTTGAATGACTTAAATAACTCTATCAATTGCATTTTAACTATGAGAGAGAAGGAATAAAAGTTACTAAGATATCACCTTTTCTAATAAAAGACAACTAGATAAGCCCATTGAGAAGTCAGGTTTATGTAAAATAATTGATTTCTCAGAATTTATAGCACTGAACTATAAATACCTCCTTTCTTTCTAGAATACTTTGAGCTATTAAAGGCTTTTTGGAAATAATATTCACAGGTACCTGTCATAATACATAAATATTGAATGCTTGTCGTTTTTCAAAGGCTTCTCTCAGGTGATACCTATTCCCAAGGTATGGTTAGGATGCAACGTCTGACATTTTACATAATTAAAGATTATAGCATTTTGTCTAACAAAATAAATTAGAAACTTCAAGAAAAACCTATCCACTGGCGTTCCTTTGAAACATACATATAAAGGGCTTTGTAGTGTTTTTCCTTGCCTTTGGGTGTTTGTTGTGCAAGAGAGGAATTCCGGGTATAATAATTGGGTGAGGGATTAGAACCTTCCCTCCGAGGTTTTACCTAATTGCATACCAACACACAACGAAAGACATGATAAATATAATATGTGCAGTAGCTAAAGAGTTAATCTTTAGCAACTCTGCTAAAAAATCCTAATGGCAGACTGCCCATCATTCTTTTAGACAGAGCTTGTCAGAAAAACTAGGGCAGCTTGTCCAGCTCAGCAGTCAACTGATTACTAGTGAACTCAATGGGGCTCCCAGCCAACCCCTGAGATTGCTGCCAGCCCCTTGGGTATTCAAAGGCCAAGTTCCAATGTGGTTTACTTTGCCAGAATCACATGATGTCAGTGCTATTTTCTCCTGACCAGAATAACCAGTCATTCAGGTTACTGCTAGTGGTATCAGTGAGCGAGGCGGGCACTTTCCTGTCAGAGGTCACATACACACCGAGGTGCTGCTCCTTTTCACCACAACCCAGGGGCCCCTGGAGCTCCTGCAGAAGGTCAGCTAATCCCAGTTTGTCACTCCAGCAACCCAAACCCTGCACGGGGGCCCTGCACCCTGCAGTCTGCTCCAGACCGGGAATGACACGGGCTCACCGGGCACAGGACGCTTAGAGAACAAAACTTTTACAACCAGCTGGGTAGGGACACAACAGAAAGCAAGCCTCCACTTTCCCTTCTATTACATTACTTGAGGTTAACAGGCGAGCCACACAAACCCTGTGGGATTTATCACCCTGATCCACACAGGCCCATGTTCTTTCCGTGGTAGTGAGACACTGATGAATTCTCACGTCTATCGAGATATTTTTCAGTTGCTTCAGGATATGCAAGGGTATGTGCAGTCAAGGAGTAACCAGTTGTTAAAACTGTGGTTACCCTTATCTCTCAGGGAGAGAAGCTATTTCACTCCTCAAAGCACAGCACGGAGAATTAAAAGCAAGATCCACTTTTTAATATTTCTTCATTGAGGAGAAACTGTAAGCATCAACAACAGTAAACAGCTGAGATAGCAGCAGACACTACTTTCAAAGTCTTGGAAATAGTCCCCCCTGCTTTAAAAGCCTTAAAATATTTTTAACTTTCCTCTTTATTATTATTACTTCTGTAGCACTTTAAGATCTATCTATAGGAATTCATTTCAAAACTCATTTTTGGAGAGATTAAATCTTAAAGATAGAACATTTAAATATATTGTAAATTTTCTATTTTATCGTTGCATGTTTTGTTCTTCATTTTTTATTTTTCTCTATCAGCAAATGATGTGGTGAAGTTTTAACTGCTGAGAAGGAATATGCAGCAAGGTAGGCATTATCATGATTTTTAAACATTTACATTTTTAAAAGAAACCAGAGCCTGCTTTGGTTATAATATGCAAAATGAAAATAAAGAAATGTCATGATTCCAGTAACTGTACTATTAGCATAAAAGACAATACATGTTTGATGAATAACAGAGTGGATGAATTCTCTATTATTCACCCCTGGATCTCTCCTTACTAAACATTACCTTGGGAAGCCTCTCAGCAAAGTGACTGTGAACAAGATTATCGCAGCAAGATGTCCTAAGATCTATTGATGTAGCTTTACATGTCCCTGTCGGCCAAAGCTTTGTGGCAGAAAAACAAAATGCCCTTCCAACCTCTTGCAGCAAAAGATTGCATCTATGACAAATACTTGTATTAAATTCAGGTAAACTTCTACAAGAAGTCATTATCTGTCAAGGAAATCGTGCAGTAAGAAAACACTCCTGATGGGTGAGAGAAGAAAGGAAGAAAGGGAAGGTGGGCTGGTGTCTAGGAAGGAAGACCTAACAAAAAAAAAAGAAGGATTTTCCCATCAATGCTTCATAATTTTCATTCATTCTATCCACGAAAATAGTTTAAGCAGATTTGCAACAACTTCAAAGCCAATGTTATCACCAGTTATTCAATCAAAATCAGGTGCTATAGTTAGCTTTCCCTGCCGGTTGTAGCTCATCTTTGACTATTCAACTTGTCTTTTGTCCTGGCCTTTTATTTCCTTCTCAGATGCATCATATCTTACCTCTAACATAACACGTTTAATGAATGAACAAATGTTTGGAAGAAAAAGGCTTGCTAGAGACAAGTTCTCTGGTGCAGTAAAACTAAGCAGTTGCCACCAATTAGATTATAGCGGAATAATTTCACAGTTCTCCACATGATTGTTTCAAGGAGGGCTGGAAATGAGCACGGAGAGAATAGCCTGTAGGTATGTGGTTTTCTCTAACCAGGAAAAGACAGTCTAAAAAACTCCCAGAAAGAACAAAGCAAGGGATATTTTGATCCTGTGACAGTGAAGAAATAATGCACAAGTAAAAGGTTTTAAGTCAAGTTGTCTGAAATTCTCTTTTAACACTAAGTGACATCCTGGGAATGTCCTCTAGATATCTTTGAGGAATTGATACAGTAAGTACACATCTCTCATGCCAGTATAAAGGCTCCCAGTGAGGTGACCTTGATCTGCTTTTCTCGTGTGACCTCCCGCAGCCTGTGCCTGTCTCCCACTGGTGGGTCCTACCTTCCAGCTACACTGGATAATTTCCTGTGCATTTCCCCGCCCTTCGACCTTTGCACATGACGTTCCCCTGCTCTAAGTGCCCCCCACACACACTTGACAAACCCATCTCTGGAGGTCAGTTAAAAATATCACTTCTCTGAAGGATACTCCCTCTTGTCCAGAACAGATGCGCGCTTCTCCACTGCGGCTAAACAATTATCCACTACTTTTCCCGAAGACTGATGTGATGTGGCCTTGCATTACTTACTGATTTTATCCCCTATACCAGACATAAGCACATAAGCATGGAGACGTGCATCTTCAGGGACTTGCACTCAATAATCATTTGCTGATTTGAAGTGAACTGATGAGGCTAATTTATTTTACAGTCCTCCAGTGCATTGGCTCTGTAATAGCTGCCCAAAGGCCCTCCACTGATCCAAAAGCTCATCTGCTATAATATTAGTGTTTATAATAATGCACAGGTTCCTGAGATAAATAATTTAATTACTGCATGCTTCTTACCGTCTCAAATGAGCAGGACCATGTGAATAAGGCTTTTTTAAAAATTGTGTTTGGTTGGAGGATTCTGTAGATCTGTATGTCTGTAAGTGAGTGAATGTGTGTGTATGTGTGTTCACAAGAAGGGTCTAGAGGGCTAAGTGATAATAACCTTTTACCACCCTTCAATGAACTGTAGACAAACACATATAAGCTATAAGCCTGAAAGCATCAGCTTATAAAAGTACCAATCATGCTTCCAAATTTCAGAATGAAATTAACTTGGCAGAACAATGAGGAGTCAACACTTGGACACTTTTTGCTCTGCAACTGCAGAAGAATCTTGCCAAATTTGTTGAACATCTTGCCTCTAACAGACTAATCGCATTTCTTTAATGTATAAACACATGAGGATTAAACCTCAATTGTAATACACACCAGTGAGTTTAAATATCTGCCTTTGCCTTGTTTTACAATTGTCATTAGATGGGTGTGTGGTCAGTGACTCAGGGGGTGATAAACTTTGTATTAACCAGACATGATAGAAAAGTCCAGGGCAAACTGATGGCCAGATATGAGCTGATAAGAAACAGTTCTAATACAATATGGGCATGTCCGTGCTTCAGTATCCATAAAATGTTCAGCCGGTGTTGACAGGTTAACCTCTTAACAGCTCTCAAAAAGATAACAAGAAGTTACAATTCACTTTTACTGATGAAACAGTTGGGGCGTGAAAAAGTTTTAGACTTTCACTAGGTTATTATGAAGTACGTTTAAACAGTCCGGCTCATTGATGAGTCTTGGTGTGTTCTGTGGAACACTCAGTCATGAGGATCTCATGAAAAATGATCAAATAACACCCAAGTGCCTTTCCAACACATCAAATTCAATTCTGCCCTTTTCAACCGACTCCACCTTCCACAGGCCTTTTATTTTTCCCTTGCTGGCCATGCTAGCATGGTACTCGTGAAGCACAGACTCTGGACTCAAATCACCTAGTTGAAATCCACCCTCAAGGCGGATGGTAGCTCAGTGGTAGGGCTCCTGCCTTATACACCAAGGCTTGCAGGTCCGAAGCCAGCCAGGGCCAGCTAAACAAAAATGACAATTACAACAAACAAAAATAGCCAGGCATTGTGGCGGGCACCTGCAGTCCCAGCTACTAGGGAGGCTGAGGCAAGAAAATCACTTAAGCCCAAAAGTAGGAGGTTGCTATGAGCTGTGACACCATGACACTCTACCCAGGGTGACATAGTGAGACTCTGTCTCAAAAAAATAAATAAAATAAATCCATCATCAATTAACTGTGCAATCATGGGAAGTCCTATAATTCTCCCTCGTATGAAAAGTAAAGCTACTAATCGTGCCAGGGCTGTTGTGAGGGTACAACAGAACATCCTATGTGCCTTCTGTTTTATCAAAAATATTCATTTTGACCTACTTTTTTAAGAAGACTCCCCCTCTAACAATATTCATATGTAAAACCAACAAAAAACACTAATCAAATTCCAGAGAGGTTGAACTTGAAGGTAAAGGAGGTCTTACTGCATTTCTGCCTTAATAATCTCAGTTTCATCTTTGATTTTATACCAAAATGCAGTTACAAGTGGAAACACGTGGCCAAGAAAAAATTTATTAACCATATGCCCATTCTGCATATGCATAAATATAACCCCCCCCAAAATTTTAAGGTCATCTCCTAAAAAAAAAATCTTCTCTTTTAGACCATACTACTCATTTTATTGCTATATGTCAAAAAGAAAACATATAAGAAGAATGAAACAGAAGAAAAATCAGGAAGGAGAGAAAGCCTAACAAAAGAGAAAAAGAAAAAAGGAGAGGGAAATGTAATATTCAGATTCCTGCCTCTAATCCGCTAACTTCCAAAAGGAAAGTGAATATGCCAGACCATTAAAATATTTCAGAAATAGTAGCCTATTTGGCAGTCACAGAATCATGAGAATCATGGTTATTTAATTACCATGAGCTCATAAAACTGGGCCCAGGGTGACAAGACCATTGGGTGAGAAGGGTGAGAGGGACCTGAGTAGGGATGATCTGCTCCAACAACGTACCAGTTCCAGAAGTCCTCTGCAAAACAGGCTGTTAACTCCCTGCCTTTTAAATAGACCCAAGAACTAAGCTTCCATGGCTTAGTTTGACCTAGCTTTGCCACACCCCCGCTCTGGTGAAATTCCACTCTGCCGCCCCAGAACTGAGCAGAGGTAAGAGTCAAGATGCCTTGCCATGGCCTTGAAGCAGGAGCACCTGGAGGAAGAGCCCGCCTTGTGACAAGGGCTGTCAGTTTTACACTTTAGGCAGCATGCCTAATGGTTTACACCATAAACTCTCAAAACCAGACTGTCCTGCTTCTACATCGGACTCTGACATCAGCTGTTTGACCTTGGTCAAGTCAATTAACCAGAGCCTCAGGTTCCTCACTTACAACATGGGGCAAGAGCATGAATATTAAATGAGATACACACATATAAGACTGAGTACAGTCCTGGAACACAGTGCACAAAAAGGAATAGCTATGCCTTATTCCAGCTACTGCACACAGCTGCAAAAGGCTGTGGAAGACTTCAAGCCTCTCTTCTACAAGCTGGATGCTAGACTCTGAACTCCCCAGGACCAGAAAAAACAGGATCCCTAGTGCCTAGTTTAGTGCTGAATGAACAAGGAAGAAAATCTCAAAAATCTTTTAGTAATAGGCAGATAATTCCAGGAGTACAGTCAATAATACACTAGTTATAGTTTGGTTTGTCTTTGCATTTATTAATATAAGTAGGCAGAATTATTTATTATAGAGCCAAAGAGGAATAAGATTTTTAAAAAGGGACAAGGTTTCCTAAGAGCATTATATCAGTAACTCCTATAATTAGGTTTTGTTTAAATAATGCAATTTACTAAACCATTGAACAGTGTGGGCTTTTTTCCCCTCTCCATTTTCTGTTTTTAGCGGCTGTGGTCGTTGTTATGGTCAAGCACCTTGAGTGTTCTTATGCAGACACAGCAAGTATAAAAGATCCTCTTTGATGACTCACATTAGAATACGAATTCAAAGGAAGCAAAGGTACCGCTTATCATCACTGAGAACATTCATTCAGATCTGCAACAGTTTTATAACTGCTCTGATCTAACAGGGCCATTTATCCCAACATGCAATTTAACCAATAGGCTGTTTAACCTTGGATCCTTATTAGTAAGGGAACAATGCTTTCAGGATTATGCTGCATAATTCAGCCCTTCCAGTCAAAGACCTCTGCTGGTGGGTGAGAACAGCATGCTGTCTAAGTGTCTGAGGACATTTCTACACATCTGGAGTATGCATGTGATTCTTTTCCCAGCCTCTTCTTCTAGCCACAACAACTTCTGTCATGGGGCAAGAAAGTGGCATAATACTATCTCATAAACTTTTTAGACAAAGACAGACGAGGTCTCAGCACTATACCCCCAGGTGAATTATCTTTCTGCTACTGCTGCCAGAGAGATTCAGCATTTTTAAGTTTTTGTTCCTATGTGTCTTAGAGTAGAAACCATTTCCACTGAGATTTTGCTGAACCTTCATTGTGAACCAAGAAACTACTTTAAGAAACAGTCTCATTATTGTAACGGTTTGCTGTTTTATTATACCCTCACTTCTGAAATAGTATTTTAAAAATTTTACACCCGATCTTCGTGAATCAAGTTAGTAAGGATGCCATCCATTTTTAAGTGTGTTGCACAGAAACGTTAGGAAAATAAAACATACAGGGTGTCCATAAAGTTCGTGTGCAAATTTAAATAGTCCAAATTTTAAATAGTCCACTATTTGAATCACAGGTGCACAGAGCAATAGTCCACTATTTAAAAATTTGCACACGAACTTTATGGACACCCTGTATGAACACACATGTGTGCACATCTATGCACATAAAACACACTTGCTCAACGTGAAACTGAGCCCCAGGATAAACAAACATACAGTCCACAGCTCTTGTCACTACCCCTTGGTTCTAGGTGCCTTCATTTGGAGAATCATACACCATACCAATGTTTCCCCAAACCATGTTCTAAGGTCCATAACATATTAACAACAGTTCTATAGGGACAAGGAGGGGATTATACAATTACTTGTAATTCCAAGGATACAGTCAATAGTGCACTAGTCATAGATTTGCTGAGAACAGATTTGAATCACAGGTGCACAGAGCTGGTGATTCTCTCAGGTATTGAGTAGACTCTAACAACTACTCAACATCCGTGTCTCAGAGTGAACGTGTTGTTCTCCTTTTATTCATTGCTACAGAAAAAGCTCTTGAAGTGATAACATTATTTCTTTGTTTAAGAAAATAAAAAGGCCCTGAAAGAAAAGTCAATTCTTATGATGGGGATGGAAGAAAAGAGAAAGTGAAGGGCCCTAAGGAAGTGAAGGTTCTTGGACAAACCAAGAGGTGGAAATTATATTCCAAAGGGCCACCTTGAAAACTCAGAAATTCAAATTATCCCTGCACCAATCTCTCACAAGTGGCAAAGACCTGCCATATATCAAAATGATCTTGGTTCCTAGGCATCACGTAAATAAACTGCACTTGACTGTGAATTGCCCTTGAGCAAGACCCTGTGACTGAGTCTCAGGAATGATAAGAAATTGCTCACACAAGTGATGGCCACTAGGCTCAGGCTCTAAAAAGATGGGCTCTGGCCGGCAAAGTGGCTCACACCTGTAATCCTAGCACCCTGGACAGCCTGGGTGGGTGGATTGCTTGAGGTCAGGAGTTCCAGACCAGCCTGAGCAAGAGTGAGACCTCGTCTCTAAAAACTAGCCAGGCATGGTAGCCGGTACCTGTATTCCCAGCTACTTAGGAGGCTGAGAAAAGAGAACTGCTTGAGCCTAAGAGTTTGAGACTGTTGTGAGCTAGAATGACACAGCTCTTTACTGAGGGTGACAAAGTAAGAATCTACTTAAAAAAAAAATTTAATTAATTAAATAAAAAGATGGGCCCAGTGACACCATGATACATTGAAGTTGGTGAGATTTTCTGATAAAAGTTTTCAGTAAAAAACAGATAATTTAGTTGCCTGGGCCTGAATTTGAAAAGCCCAGTACAGCCTACAGATGGATTCACATTGGTATGAGTTTGACTTCTGCAGAAAGATTTCCAAGGGCAGTGTAAGTGGGCGGTGTCAAAGGGACTGCTCTCATTAATAGGCTCCGGGCAGAGCTGCTGGGTCCTGAGAGAACCCAGGGAAGTAAGGAGAACAAGTGGGGAGAATCCAAAGTGCACTGAGATAAGTGAGGCCCAATGGATTCATAAACGTGGATCTAGTTCATTTACAGTCAGTAAAAACGGAAAGCTCAGAGCTCAGAGAGAGCTCTCAGGCTCCTGAAGCTCAGCTCCCGGGATGGTTCCGGATCTGGGTAGAAGCACCGATCTGAGCACTGCCTGCATGTCACCACCAACTTTAAGAAATACGTCTAGCGTCTTCCAAACAAAATGGCTCTTTTCAACATCACATATCATTGTGATTCACATTCTATTTAGTTCATGAAACATGTACAAAACTCTTTTGTCACTTTCTAAAGATGTATTCTTATTGGGGTCTCAGAAGGATCATTAACTTTTCTCCAAATCTCCCCAAATGTCATGGTGCTTCAAATAATAGGAACTTTCCCCTCCTCATGGAAGGCAGCCATTCAGAAAAGTCCCTTGCATGCAGATACATGGCTGTCAAATCTTTCTGGCCCCACAACAAAGGCAATATGTGGGTATGACAGTCAAGGACTTCCAGTGCCAAGACCACAGCCGTTGTCTATGGAGAGTGACAAAGGAAAGGTAGAATCCTACAGAACAGCTCAAATCCTGGCACCTGGACAACCAGTCACACATCTGTCTTCTGTACTGGGTTCACACGAAGGCAGCATGGTCACTGGTCTGTACTGGGTTCACACGAAGGCAGCGTGGTCACTGGTCTGTACTGGGTTCACACGAAGGCAGCGTGGTCACTGGTCTGTACTG